>NW_010972438.1:8318952-8454114 GCF_000737465.1 Haliaeetus leucocephalus
TTTCCTCGGGCGTGCACCCCATCCCAAGGTGTCCCCCCCCCCCCCCCCCCCCCGCGCGGGGGGGGGCCGGGGCTGACTTTGTGGGGTTTTGTTGCAGCTGACGGCGGGGGAGCCGGAGCGGGGCCAACCCTGCACCACCTGCGGGGACCAGTGTCCCGGCTTCGCCCTGCACAAGTGGAGGTAAGGCCTGGCGAGACCCCCGTGTGTCCCCCCCCGAGGGCAGCAGGACCCCTCTGGCTCTCCTTTCGCAGGGTTTTGGGGCTCCCTCCCCAACTCTGTGCGCATCCCGGGTGCAAATGTAGCTTTTTTTTGGGGGGGGAGCGCTTGTGTTAGTCTTAAGCGCGTTGCCCACCCCTGGCCGGGTGGTTGTCGGGACACGGGTGGGTTTGGCAGCCCCGCCGAGCGGCACCCAGGTGTGCCGGTGCTCGCCGCTGGTGCGGGGCGCAGCAGGATCCAGACCTGGGACTGGGGTAACTGGTTTGGTAATTACGGCCTCGCCGGTTCTGCTCCGTCGCTGTGGTCAGGAGCTCGTCCTGCTGCTGCCCCGGGTCGTGCCGGGGGCTGAAGCCACCGGGACAGCCTGGGGTGGGGTGGGAAGGGGGGATCGGGCCCGAAGGGGTTCTGGGTGGTTTGCACCGAACCCCTGCGTGAAACTCCTGCCTCCCCCGCTGTGACCCCGTGACGGGATTTATCCTCTCTCAGTGACGCCAAGCAGAGATTCAGCTGTTGAAACGGATGGGGTGTGTGTAGGGACGAGCAAGTATTTTGGGCTATCGATGTTGTGTCTCTTCCCTAAACCGACAGCGCTGGTGCCCACGAGGCACAGCGAGTCCCAGCCCCGTGCCGGATCAGCCCCTTCTCCCCTCCCCGTGCTGTGCTGCCTGGAAATGAGTTCCTGCTCATGGGCGATCTGGGACTTGGCGATATTAAATCTGGGCTGTGGGCTCTGGGAGCTGGTGCGCAGACTTAGTGGGCCAGGGAGCCCTTGGCGACCTTTTAACCTTATTTTATGGGGTATACCCTTTTCTCCAGCATCTGCCGCACTCGGCGCTCCTCCTGGCTTCTGCCCTACTTCTCAGAGCTGCGTCTCGGCAGATTAAAGCGCGGGTTCAGAGCGAGGAGGGGGATTGATTTATTCCCGTTGAGCTGTATCTTAAGCTTCAGCCTTGCAAGTCATCGTTCCCGGTGGCGTTTGCTCCAAGGGGCAGCGGGACGGGGTCCGTGGGCCGAGCTCTGCCCCGAGGGATGCGCGGGGGCAGGTGGGGCTGGCCGCGATTCTCCAGCCTGGATCTCCACGTGTGTGACACCCTGTCCCACCTCAGACCTTCAGAAGGTGAAGGTGTCCCTTCCTCCTGGGCTGCAGGAGCTGTGGTCTCCTGACACCCTCCCGACGATCTGAATCTGCCACACGTGCGTTAATGGATTTATAAGGTCACCCCTGAGTCGTCTTCTTTTCGGGGCTTGTAAGTGCTTTCCCGAGCTGTCCCAGGTTTCCTCGTGTTGTTGCAGGACTGCTTTATAACGCTTAAAAGTGTCAAGGAGAACTTTCAAGTGTAGGGTAAGAAGAAAAGCCACCATCACCAAAACTATTTCTCCTCTGCTCCAAGGACTTACGAGGCGCTGTGGCTTGCGTTTCGTTATGTCGGAGGGTGCAACTATCCAGTGGCTTTTGAAGAATTCAGTGAATTTCGATAGCATCCCATCGACGGCCAAGAGGGCCATCAGAGGAGGCACCCGGCTACTCGGGGGATGTCAGATGAGAGCGGTGTCGCGGCTCCGTTCAGGTTGTGCCCTCCGCACCGGCACGCTGTGCCTCCTGCGCCAAATCCTGCAAAACCCCACGTGCGGGAGGAGGTGGAGCGGGAGGCTCCTGGAGCTGTGTCCTGGCTGCCCGTTTCGGAGGGACCCTGGACACGGGCGAGGATTTTGGCTAAAACCACGTGGATTGTCCCAGCAGCCTTTTCTCGGGAAGGAAGGGGTTACCTCCCCCCAGGGCAGGAGAAGGATGGGGGGCCCTTTGGGTACGGGTGGGGGTCAGCCCCCAGAGGTATTGCAGCTTGCGTGCTCCGGGTTTGCGTCCCACTGAGCCAGGCAATGCCAAATTAGACCTTACACCAAGTTACCTTACACCAAGGACTGGACAAGCGAGAGCCCTCCTGCACACATTCACTTTTAATTGCCTTGATATAAGAGTAATTAGGCAATTAAAACAAATAAAGGCAACCGATTTGCTAGAACACAATAGAGAGGAAGCGCATTCATTTTTTACTAGCGATTTTTATTAATGCCAGGGGACGTGTAAGCAGGCAAATTATTAATAGTGGTTTTGTAGGTCGAAAACATGCTCAGGAGCCCGTGCCCTCTGCGCACCAGGCAGCGTACCCAGCGCCTGCTGGGGATGCTCACCGACACCGTAATGTGCAGAATGAGATTGGAATAAAACGGGTTTGCAAGGAGATCGGCAGATTAAGGATACAAACCCGGATCAATTAACCGCTAGATACTCGTAAGCTTTTTTATAATCCTTTAATAGCAGAGTTTTGCTGATAAATGTAAATGGGACTTTTTTGCTTCAAAGATGGGAACTGGTGATATGCTTCAGGGAGAAGGAGAAGAATTTGTAAGCTTGCAGGCACTGAAACCATTGCTGATGCAGGCATTGTCATATACATAATTATGCAGGACTGTGTATTTTCTAGTTACCTGTGATTTTAGGTGTGATCTGTGCAGCTACTTCATCAAGCAGGCAAATTGCTTTGGTAGGCGCCAAAGATTTCTGTGCCTGTACGTTCCCTTAAAAGCCACTTTTCTCAGATGGGGAGATGGCTTTGAGTGTTGGTTGAATTTATCATTCCTGGAAGCACATGCATACTTCCTGAGCCAGGGAAACCACTCAAAAATAAATTGTATTCTGCAGAACTGTTTTCTTTTCAGAATAAACCCGGTCTCTGTTCTGTAGGTGATGTGCAAAAAGATGATGAAAGGGAATTGCCAAGTAATTAAAAAATGTCCCTGGTTTTAGAGTTTGTTTCTGAATCTTCTTAATTTTGCTCTGAAATTGTAATGTCAAATTCAAGGTAGTGGGTGAATTATCCTGTAAAAGCGTCGGCATATTTAATACTATTTTGGTGGAAGCAAGGAATTGAAAACACCCTGTGTTACGGACACACTTAAACTGGACCCCGTTGCCTGCGTCTTACCCCCTCGAAGCTCTCGGACCTCTTGCGTGCCACAGACCTCTGCCTCTTGTTGTAAGGCAGAAATTCAATTTTCAGTTTTAAATCACGTTAGTCCCAAAGAGGAGAAAGTAAGTGGTTTGTCTGAAAAGGCTGAAGTTTGAATTCCATCATCCTTGGGCGTGAAGTCTGCGAGGACGCAGCTATCAAACCGTAACCGGTATAACCCCCAACTTCTCGTGGTTGAACAGCAAAATGACTCCTTCCTCTAATCGCATCGCGCTCTTTTATGGGAGGTTGTCAGTAAAGTACGTAAGGACTGAAAAGTTCATCTGTGTGGGCTGCGGTCTGGAGGATGGAAATTGAGTGCACATAACCAAATCCTCATTAATACAGGTCGATACTTGAAAGGTGGCTTTGTGTGGAAAAAGTGAAATCAAATTCAACAACAGTCTCCCAACTCCTTAGGAGCTGGGTTGCTGTTTTCTAATCAGATCTGCATTACATTAAACTGTGTGCCATTCAGCTTGTTAACAAGCTTTGGCATTAAATAAAGCTGTCACAGGAGTTTGGTGAATGAATAGCCATTAGGAGTGTCTTTTGCATAATGTCTTGCAGAGAAAAGCCTTCGAGGGAGGTGGTCTGGGAGCAGGGAAGGGAAGGGAATTTATAACCTAGTCCTGGTGCAATTAGTGTGAATATGCAAACCTTGAAGGTGACAAATGGTTGGCAGCTCCAGGAAGGGAGCGAGTGGCTTTTGCTGCTGTTAAGCCTACTGTGAAGAACTAATTTTGGATTTACTCTGGGCGAAGTAAAATTACAGTCTTAGTACTGTATTTAAAATAGCGGATCCTTCGTGTTGGGAGATTGGCATGTGTTTAGCACACAGAGCCATGGTTTGTTTGCTCCTTGAGAAAGCCTTGCAAAAACCGATACGCTTGCAATTCAGCAGACCTGGCTGTTCCCTGCTCTCCACCTTCTCCTCCAAAACCACCAGCGACGACCGTAGAAGCAGGACACCTAAATCGCAAGGCGGTATTTGAGCTCTGGTTTGAGGAAGGGAGATGTGCCACCTGGTTTGCAAAGCCTGCAGAGGCAGTGGCGTGCGGCTGATTTCAGGGGGAAGGCGTTCAGATGCTGTGACAGTTAAGATAATTTTAAAAATAGTGTCTGAAAACCTTCAGAGAAGTCTTTGTTGCCATAGTTATTCCTCTGGGTTGCAGAAGTATTTAAATAACAGTAATAAACATGACATAAGACAAAGACTGGTTTACTGGGGTTTTAGTTTGTGTGAAATTGTTTTACATCTTTTCTTGGGGTCTCTTCTTTCTTGCATATGCCGTGTAATCTTTGTCCCTTGAAATCATGTTTGGAGGGGAAGAGATCTGCTTCTCTACACGCGTTGCTGTCGCACATCACGGTCTTAATATCAGCGGTGTGTGTTTGTATAGCACGTAGTGCCTGGCCCTTACCTCCCAAGGCAAATTTATGTGACTGTTGACTTAATATTCAGTAATATTCCATGTAAACAAGTGAAGTGTTGGTGCATACAATTGTTTCGAGCATTCGTTTGTTTCTGTAACTCAGCATCTCACTATAATTTACCGCGGCCAGTCCCACAGAAGTCTGATCTCGTCTGGCCCTGCTGCATCTGGGAGCATCTGCAAGGACAAACTTTTCAGCTTCTCAGGAGAGACCACCTGGAGATCCCAGGTGATGCAGGATCAGCCCGAAGGCTTGTGATTGACCACGGGGTCACGAAAAGCTATGGACGAGGGAAAAGAGGAGACGTGTGTCGTGAGATGGTGACCCCGTAAATGAGGTGGTTGACCAGAAGCCCAGAGGTGTTTGGGGTTGCTGGGTGATGGTGGATAGGTCGCCTTGCAACTCCCATCTCTGCCTTGTTGACTGTAGGCAGGGAGTTGCTAGTGGCAGTGGACGTTTGTTTTCTTCGTGTGTTTGTCCAGCGCCCAGGGCTCTGGACGTTAGCTGCTCGTGTGTGGCGAGCAGTGAGAAACTCTCCATGTGTTTGCAGCCTCAATCTGTGTTCGCCTGGCGCTGGTCCTGCCGGCAGGAGGGACTCCCAGCAGGCTCACGGACGCATCCCGGGGCGCGTTTGGGTCTCCAGTTTGATGCCTGGTGCCTCATCCAGAGAGCAGAAACAATAATATTTGTAATGCAGCACGTGAACGAACACCAAATTCTGAAGCATTTGTTTCTACTTTCAAAAAAAAAAAAAAGTACAGATTATTGCTTCCATATGTTTTCAGCATTTTTCATAGGTTATGTATCTTTCACACACACGCTCCCAGCTTTTCCCTTTCATGAATAACATGCTTTGTGCCTCTCTCTCTTTTAGGATTCAGATATTCCACACTTCCTTGCATGTTTATTTGAAAGGCTTTGGAGATGTGAGAATAGCATTACCTTATCTTGAATGGGCTTATGCTTGCATCACTGCCGTGGCGAACTGTGCCGGGCCCGGTGGGTTTTGGCAAATTTTTCATTTTGCCGTGGGGAACCTGCTGAAATAGGCAAAACTCAGCCAGTGCGGTCCATCCCGGTGCTCCGGAGGTGAGTCCCTGAGGGACCGCAGAGGAGCCAAGCGGGCTGCTGTCCCCAGGGGACCTGTGCCTGTCCCCAGGGGTGGGCAGGAGTCGGCTGTCTCCCCAGGATGCTGTCCTCCTGGTGGAGGGGATGCAAAAAAAAAAAAAAAAAAATAATCAAAGGTGGGTTTTGTCTGCTGATTTTAAAGCCTTTCACAAAAGGGTTGGTATCGTTAGCTTGTTTTTAATTTTTTTTTTTTGTTGTTGTCATAAGCAACTCACAAAGGAGTCATTCCCGGCCAGGTTACTCATTGACAAAGTCAGTGTTCTTCAACCTCTGTGCCCAGGGTGGTTTGGGATGGGCAAACCCCCGGAAGGAGCAGAGTAACTAGCAATTACTCGTGCTGCTGCCACCGTTCCCACAGCATCTCTGCTGAGGGGCGGCCGGGCCATCAGGGTGGGAGTTTGGGTGGCTTGTGCTTTTAGTGTAGGGATCAGCTTCATCCTGCCCTCGGACAATCTATCTTTTCATAAATGTCAAGGGCATAGTTGCATTTAACGAACTCCCAACCAATTTTTTGGCCTGTCCTTTCCACGTCTTTGTGCCCTGCTGCTGAAACAGCACTTAAAACAGCCGAGACTGATAAGGTATCCTGTTTGTGTTGGCTGGGAGACACGATATCCACTTTAACAGAGCATTACAATATTGGAGGCAGTGTTGTCCCTGGCGAAAAGCCTAAAATAAATTCTTTAATTTTTTGTATGTGATGTACAAAAGAGCAGGTGAGGTATGTACTTGTTTCCGGGCAAGCCCGGGGAGCCTGTTTGAAGTCCTTTACAAACCACTCAGGATTGTATTGCAAGAACTCAAAGGAGTTTGAGACACTTCTTGATTAAATTTCAGCTGAACACAGAGCCCTAGTCTGCAGCTGCTGTAACTGGAGTTGCTCTGCAGCCAGGCTCTGCCCCTCTCCATCGCAGCTGAGCTGCTGGCAAAAGCCAAAAGAGCAGAATTTCTCCTAGAGAAAGGGCAGCGTGGGTATGTTTTCTGTCTGTTTTGAAGCAACCTTGTGCAATTCTAGTTTTATGAATGGGGGGAAAAACCACTAATAAGCTGTTGAGGGTTTGGGGCGGGTCTGGGGGGTTTATTCTATTTCTGGAGTGATTGTGAATGACACCGATGATAGAGGGGACAGAGCAGACAACCCCCAAATTCTGACTTCGCTTGATATTTTGCTTCTAGACTAAACAAATCTGTTTAAAAGTTGGTGGTTTGGTCTTTTTTGCACTAAGTTTTTTAGAAAAATGACTACAGCTGCTTCTTGGTATGCAAAAAGTGAAATGTTATCTGCCTGGTGTGAGCGAGTGGGGTTTGCCATCCTGAAGGCAGACCAGTGGCCAGCAAGTGCTTTCCCGGTGCCTCGGCCATGGGGCTGTGCTGCCGGACACCGGCAAAGCACGGCTCCCTCGCGGAGCCTTTCGGGATGGAATTGCCCAAGACAGACCCGTAAAACGGGAAGCGGGATGGATTGGCTTGCAGTGGGGATCTCCTTCAAGCAGACAGCTGTCGGTGCTGGAGGCTGCAGTTAATGGATTTGGGTGCTACATAGGGTGTGATTTAATGGGACGTGGTGAACTGATTTACCAGCTCAGTGCTGCCGGATGCGTAAGGTCCTGAGCTCGCTGTGCGTCCCCTCTGAGCCCATGGTAATGGCTTAAATCAGTTGTTGAAGCCTCTGCTGAGCTGATGAGGAGGAGGAGGTGGGAGATGAAGGGTCACATCGGTCCCATGGCACGCAAAGCTGGGCTGTCATCCCTGCCGTTGGCATCCCCATCCGCTTACCGAGTTTTGCCGCCCTGCCGCGGTCTCAGCCCTCTCTCTGCTCCGCAGGAGTGCGCGGAGTCCGCTCTCCCCGCAGGATGCGTCCCGCTGACCCCCCCGGGAGAGCTCAGAGCCCCAGCGGCGCTGCCTGCGGCTGCCATCGCCTGCCCAGGGCGTGCGACACGTGTTCGGTGGGGAGGGAAAACTCCTACTCCTTTAATAGAGGGTTTGGAACAGGCCTGTGTCACGAGCGTGGTGCGGCGTGAAAGAAAAAGCTCCCAGCCGGCAATTTGGAAAGGAAGCCGAACTGGGTGGATAAAGGCTGGTACCCAAGATCTCAGCTGGAAGGGGCTGGGGCACAGCTCTTCGGCTGGTGCCCGCCAAGCGCTGCCCTATTCTTTGTTGCCCTCCGCTGTAGAGGGCTGTTCAGTGCTTTCAAGAGTTTTTCTTGGGTTTTGTTCCCTCTCTGTTTGCCTTTAAAAAGTCAATCTGCAGTCTTTTTTTTTTTTTTTCCAAAGACATTCTTCCCCTCCGCCCAGTAATCCATCCTTGTTACACCAGTGAGTCACTCTTCAAATAATCAATTGCGTTTTCATTGTCTGGATTGTAAGTCTATCAGCGAGTTTAAGGACGCCTGATAGTATCAGCTGAGACCTTTGGCAGATGGTTTTGCAATTCGTGATGCTCATTTGGATATTTGCTTTTTTCTCCCATGAATAATCTCCCAGCCGTGGCAGGGGAGAGCCGGGCTGGGGACTCTTCCCCGCGCACGCAGCATCTCTGCGGTCACTATCTAATGGTGGAGGAATTTGTAACGTTAGCAGAATTGTCTGATGTGAGGAAAACTAATTTCAGGGTAAGCCTCATGAGCGTGGCTGTAAAGAGCCTTTTTCCCATGGGCTGTCGCGTTCTCCCGGGCTTTGGGCTTGCATCAGTGCAGCCCCGAGGCGGCCGATGGCCAGAGCCTTTCTCAGGTTCACCGATGCTAGGGCTAAGAGGCGTATATAAAATTCAGGGTGCTCTTCTCTGCTGCTGGAGAGGCTGTTTCTTCCCCTGTGTGTGGCTCTTTGCTCTCCGCAGGGCCCTGATGCCAGAGCTTAACACTTTGAGAGCTAAGTATTACAATTATTATTCTTACCGCGGAGGGAGGCACTTTGTACTCAGCCATTGCAGCAAATATTTCATCCCCTATCAGTTGCCCTTGTGCAGATGCTGCTGCCGCGGTGATAAAAGACATAATGGCTGCTCTCGCTGATAAGGGGAGTATATAAACATAATTATTGAAATCCCTACATAGAGCCTGCGGATGGATGGAGGAGAGTCCCTCTCCCTGCGAGGGGTTTCTCTTGCTCCGGACCCCGTCGGGGAGAGCCGGAGCGCTCGCCCCAGTGCGTTCCCCGCTGGCTGCCAGCTCCTGGCAGCCGAAATGGGAGCTGCTTGGTCACAGCTGTGAGCAATTAGTAAAAGATGTCTTTCTCCTCCCCCCCCCTTCCCCCCCTCTCCACTTTCTTTCCCCCTCCTCTTCTCCTTGAATCCAAGCCCTGAGCCCCGGGGGAGCCGGGAGGAAAGCCCTGAGCAGCTCGGCTTTGAGATGCTCGTGGTCCAGCTCAATGCGGTCGCCCCGCCATAGCGGGGTGCAGGTCTAAGGATCCAACCCAACCTTGCGGGAAGCGTACTGCAGCCAAGGAACCAGATATTATTTAGATCAAGCCAACAAAAAAAACCATATTCCCATGGCAGCAGTAACCATAGGAAACCTCCCCAGCGTGTCTTGGGTGGTTCCTGTTCCCTTGCCTTCAGCTGTTTGCTTTGCAAGCGGAGCAGCGGCTACAAGGGCTCCGTGCCCGCGGTCCCACCAGGAGCGGCCGGTGAGCCCAGCCGTCCCCTCCGCCGGCCGTCCTCCGGGATGCCTCGCGGCTCCTGGTTTTTCTCTCGCACTCGAGTTGGTAAAAAGATGCTTTCAGAGGCTTCTTCAGACGCCGTAAAGTCTCAAAGCCACCTTTTTACCTTGTGTCAGCTCACAAATGCGCGTTTGATCCTTAAATACCCAAGGCATGAAAGTGAATTGGCTCCCAGGGTCCAATTCTTCTTCCTTTCTATAGCGTCTTAGAAAGATGCTTTTATATTCCCCCTGGCTCCACTAGTGATGCTTGGCCTTCAACCAAGATGGGGAATCTAGGACAAGAATCCCTGAGAATAACAAGATAAAAAGTTATAAAAAAATACCAACATTTTGTTGGGGAAAAAATGCTGGTAAGAGATTTCATTTCAAAAAATAAACTGGAATATTTTTGATCGGCTTCACGCGGACACATTTACAGGCGGGTGTAAGAGGAGGCTTGTTTTCCTGGGTACTGCCTCCTCTAGGAAATCCAAGCCGTGAAGTGAATACAAATGCTGGAAATGGAAAGGTTTTGCAGTGAGTCACTGGAAGGGATGGGGAACCAGTTGTGCCGGTGTGGCCGTGATGGCTGGCAACCAGCAAATCGACCGCCGGGGACGGGGTGGCTGCGTGGGAGCACCCGGGGGGGCCTGGGCATCACTGGAGATGGCACCCATGGGTGCTCCGACCCCCCCGACCCCCTGCCACCCCCCGAGGGCAGCGCGGAGGTGCGCCCACGTAGCTTTGCGGAGCAGATGGGTCCCATTTGGGGAGCCGAGGTGTTGCGCGGAGACGGGTTAAAAAAAGACGTCTCCTTCTGCGGGAGCGTGAAGCAGAGGGGGGGAAAAAATACATCGCGATGCCAGTAAGTGGGGTTTTGGTGTTTGCGTACCGCGTGGCGGGGTTTGCTCCGTGGGGGAAGACCTGGGTGGTCTTTGCCCCATCTGCCTTGGGTGGAGGTGGACCCCTTCGCAGAGATGCTGCTGGGCTTGGTGTCTCGTAACCTGCCCCTGGCTCTTTGCAGATGATTTAATCCCTGTTTTTGCAAAACCCCGCAGCTCTACAGAAGTCAGGCTTTTGCTTAAGGTTGCGCAACCGTTTGAAGAAGTGGCAGCGGGGCAGGGACAAGGCTGATTCCTCTTCTCACTTGCCAAACAAATGGGAATGCTCATCACGGAGCTGCACCCGTGCCGTATTAAATCTGCGTTCGGTGCCATAAAGGCCGTGTGCTGGAAATGCAGCCCCTTTAAATGTCAGATTTGAGGAGAGCTGGGACGTGAGGAGACAATAAAAGTTAATATTCTTAAGTCGGGCTTGTGCAGTGTAGCTTGGATTTTTAATATCAAGTGCATAATTTATTACAAGATGTAGAGGTTTCAAATACATATATTTGAATACGTTTTAGTATTATCTTTCCTTCCAGTAGCAGGAACAATGCCGCTTTACAAAAGAAAAATGATTTCGTGTTGCCATGTGAGTTTCAGCTTGTACCTCTAATAGATGTGCAGTTTGCTGAAGTGTGAAGGCTATCTGATAAATGCCTGAATAATAAAGCTATATTGTTTGTTCTGATTTCCCTTTGCTATTATCAAACGTATAAATAAAACATTTTCACACTGTACCCTGTGCAGTTCCAGCCCAGACTATTTACTTTCTGCTGACACAACCTATAGGAGACATGAATCTTTCAGTCTGACAGGAGAAATCTGGTGGCATTAGTATTGCAAAATGATCAAATGTAATTGTAATAAATATTTTATCCGAAGTAAAGTTATAAGTATCGGGGAAAGAAAATAAAAAAATCTTCTTTTTAATTTTTTTTTTTTTTAAACAAAGCAGCATTTGTCTCCGTGTACAGCAGAGGGCACTCGGCATCGCTGTGTGGGGAGGCTGCTGCTCAGGACTGCCTGAAGGGAAAAAAAAAATCCCTGTCCTTAAATTATATTTTGCAGAAATGAAATACTCTGTGTGTGTGTGT
The DNA here is from genome assembly GCF_000737465.1 of Haliaeetus leucocephalus. Lineage (NCBI taxonomy): Eukaryota > Metazoa > Chordata > Aves > Accipitriformes > Accipitridae > Haliaeetus > Haliaeetus leucocephalus. Next base: position 8,330,357 of record NW_010972438.1, read on the forward strand.
GTGTGTTTGCTTATATATGTGTGTGAGTGTGTATATAAAAAGACACAGGGTGGCATATATATATATAAAAATAATCCCCAGCACATAATATAAAACTTAAATATTCGTAGTGGTTGCTGAAGTTGGATGAAGCGCATGTTGTGTTGATTAATGCTCAGCCTGGTGTTACGCTAAGCTTCAGAGGGGACTGAAGCATGCTGAGAGGGGAAAACGAAGAGGCCCCGACTAGCAAAGGGTTGCAATCTTCATCTTCCTTGCAAAGACACGGAGTCTGGAGACATCTTATGATGTCGGGAGCTATCCCAAGTCAAGGAAAGGTCTTGAAAGACGGATAATGTCGGGGTATGCGGAATCACGAGTCCTTCCCTCTATAAAAGAAGCAGCACGTCTGGGGGTTTTTGTGCTGGAGTTTGCAGTGCTGTGGTCTCGCTCCGGGCAGCACCAGAGCTGGTGGAGTTGCAGGGCTCTTAGGAAAGTCCTTGAGATGATTCGCATCCCCTCCTTTAGAAGTTACCAGCTGCTTAAGGAAACCTGAAATCATGAGTTTGGTGGATGGCGCAGGGAGCAGCCCCAAGCCCGGGGGCTGGATGCTGGCCGGAGCATCGTTAGTTGGAAGATGAAGCTCCTGCTTGCTAGTGAGGGACCCTATCCTGCAGGTGCGGAGATGTGTGCTTCGTTGTCCAGAGCCAACATGGAGATAAGTCCATATCGTGGAGACTGGGGCCTCCCCTTGTGTAGTAAGGCTTTTCCAACAGAAATGGACTTTTTTTTTTTTCCCCCTCCTCTGTAGCTAATTGCACAGACGCTACCAAGACGTGTTTCTCACTGAACTCATAATACACCTTGTGTTTCTTTTAAGAGAGAATAAAGAACCCCAATGCCAAGTCTGTGCTCAGCTTTTGGCTTTGCTCTGGCACTGTTAAAATATTCAGGGCAGCTGGATTTTATGCCGTTCTATGGGCAATGTGTTTCCTGGTGAAACTGTAAGACGCCATGCTGAATTTCAGGTTTTAGTCATTAATTCGAGAAGAATTCAGATTTCCTCTGTCTCCCCCAGCAAGCTGCTTGGATTGGCCTTAATCTAAATCTCTCAAAGCAATACTCCTGCAAGGGGCTGGAAGTGTCAACACTTGTATAAAATACGGGGCTGGTAACAAGAGTGAGAGGGCATGTGGTTCAAGATAACCAGTTTATGCAAAATACACAGCTGGGTAGATTTTGCTACTGAGTGTCTGTGGACTGTAACAATCAGAGAAATATGGAAATGTTGGAGGAGCCTTATAATAATGGGTGCTAATTAAGATGAAATGGATTTGGGTGGTAGGGAGTAATCCAAGATTACAATAGTAAGGCTTTTTAAAATAGCCCCTGCTATTTGGGAGGGCAGCAGCGCTCCTTGTTATAGGGCTTAAAACAGCCTCTCCACGGGATTGTCACAAGCAGCCTTCACCCTTGCCTGGTTATTTCACAAGAGCTTGGTACAGCTAAGGCATGAAACACGTGAATAATTTCAAGGGTAGAAGCTGGCCCGTGTGCTCTAAAGCACCTTCTGGCTAGGATAAAATTGCTGTTGCATTGCTGTGCCTGGATAATTGCTTTTCTGGAGGTCTCGCTGGAGCTGGGCTGTGGGGAGGGCTGTTCTGTCCCCTTACGGCGATTCCTGCGCTGCCCGTTTTGTCCCTGGGAGAACCGCCTGGTGCTGCCGCCACCAGTTAGATGCTCCTGCCCGGGCTGGTGGGTACTGGTAGAATGCTACTGGGAATGAACTCTTGCTGCTCTGGGATCGGGCCCAAAAGCAAAAGCAAGCTGCAGCACCACCGCTTGGACCGCAGGACCCCCGTTCTGCCCCACTGGCTCCAGGGTTTTGGGCAGGAGCAGATGTGCGGAGCCAGGCACATTTCTGCTCGGCTTTTTCTCTCTTGTGAGGCTTCACTGGTCTGTTTTTTGGTGCTGACCGTGCTGCAAAGCACTGGACTTAGCACAACGAGTGCTTCAGGCACCCGGCTCCTTGGGGAACGACGGTTATGAAATGTTTTGCGGGAGCTTGTTGTTGTTAAAGGAGACTTGGCAACGCGTCGCTCGAAAGGCTGCGCTCGTGGGCAGCCCAGCCTTGTGCTGGAGACCGGTGAGCCTTAGGACTCACCTTAGCCAATGTCAATAGAAATGAAACTACTTAAATACACAGTTAAAATATGTTGTTATGTTAGCATGTGGACCTCCGTGCAAGATTGCTCTTTAACTGTATCCATTAAAGGACCCCCCATGGAAGAGATGTAGGAGGCTGGTAAAAAAAATTCCCAGTCTTAACCGCTTGTTCGCTGCCAAGTGGATTTTGGGCTGATGTGAAAGGCACCTGGGTTTCGGGTATTTCTATCAACTTTGCAACTCCAAAACCTTGTAGGCAGTGGGAAGAAACGGGTTAGAAGGATGCTGCGTGCTGGCTTTCAGGTGATGAAATCCAGCTGCCCCATCTGCTGGCTTTTCCCTTCCGTGCTCTCACGCACGGTGCCCGAGCCGTGGTAGCGGAGGAGGTCGTTACCGATGGCTAGCACGTCGTTGTGGTTCAGCTCGGCCGTTTTCCTGGGCTTTTCCAGATGATCCGGGAACTTGAGTAGTTCATAAAAGGAGTGAGTAGCCAAATGGACCAATAAAAGGAGTTTGTGGAAAGGCCCAATATATTTTATGAAGAAAGAAATGGATCCTCTAACGCGAGGGTTGTGTCTTGTAAAATTTTGCAGGGCTGCTAGTGCTGTTAAACGCTGGCTTTCTGCTCCAGCCGCTCGCTTCGAGCGCACGCGGTAACTATCTAAACTTTCTTTTTGGCCTGAGCTCATCCAAGTTTGGGGTGAAATCCTGGCCCTGGGGAAGTCACTGGGAGACGTGCCATGAATTTCCCAGGGACCTGGAAAGCGATCTTCAGTGCGAGACCCGTGATGACAGCCTTCGAATACAAACTATCTGGCCTTTGCAAGGCGTTTTAGGCAAGGTAAAATACAGCTTTACATCTTCTTAATGCTCTTCGATGGCAGCAACTGCAGCAAGAAGGCCAAAATTTGGCTTGACGCTGCTTCTCACCGGGAAATGCCTTTGTGCGATCCAGGAAAAGTTAAGCTGTTTGGATTTGAGCGACGGATGAGTTTGCGGCAGCGGGGACAGTGCGTGCACACGCGGCGTTTCTAACGGCGGTAACCCAACAAGGGACGTTTCAGCCCAGTGCAGAGGGCAAGCGCAAGGCTGATCAATGATTTAAACCCCCCCCCCCAAGCTGTTTAAAGGGCTTGGAGTGGGCTGTGGTGCAGGGAGCTGGCGTGCCCTGCCAGCTCGGATGGATTTCACGCACCACGGTGGATCCGTAGCTGCGGAGATCTCATCTCCCCGTGCTACCCTGAAGCCCATAGGATGGGGAGGCAGCAAACGAGGCACAGCATCCTTGGATGCTGAACCCCTTCGTATCATTGAAGGGGCAGACAGGGAGTTGCAGGAAAGCAGAAAACAGGGATCTTGCTACCGATTCAACATTTTATCCGTCTGTGCACAGGAGTGTTTGCAGCTTCGACCTTGATGCTACCTGACCTGTGAGATTTTTAACTAAATCTTTTTAGTATTCTCCATGTGCAGTTTGAATTTATTCCGATGGACTGCAGAGATGTGGTAGTGTTCAAGCTAGGCTTGAATTTCTTAGCTGATAAAAATTTGATATCATTCTTCTGTCTTGGCCCCAAAGGGCAAAGCTGCAGAGCTCAGCTAATCTTATGAGATCTGTGTCTTTTTGATCTGACAGTTCCTGAGAATGGTTTCTGCTGCACCCAGGCTTTAAAATGGGGCAAATTCCCAATTTCCAACCTGCGGTTAAAATTTGGCTTCAGATCCAATCTCTCAGCTCTTAACTACTGAACAGAGACAAATTTTGGACTGTCCCCCCTCTGCGAAGGGGACGGTGCAGAGGCGATGCGTGCCGGTGCGTGGCCTTTCACTGAGCCAGAGGTGGGATGACTCTGACTGCAACCAACGCTTAAGAGAAGGGTCCAGATTTTAAAGAAATGGCATTACATTTCCCAATCACTGGAAGTCTTTACAGTCAAGGGGGGTTACCTTTGGAGGTGGCTTAGTCATTCCCAGCTCCGGGGAGCTGGCCGTGCTGAGCTCTCCTCCTCGCTGGGGATGCTCGCTCAGCTCCCCTTCGCCTTCATGGGAACGCGGCGGTGTCTTCTCTTGTGGATAGGGATGCTCAAAAAAATAGGCTGTGGGGCTGGATGAAGCGCTGTGCCGACGGCCACGCTTTTGGCTACCGGGCCCCTTCCTGCGAGCTTTCTCCAAGGCAAAGATTGTTTTTTACTGCTGGAGTTTGGCTGCTGCTCTCGCTTCCCCGAGGCCACCTTTTGAGGGGATCGATGGTTGGTTTTGGCAGGAGCTGTTTTATTTCTTGCTTGTGAACGTAGTGATCTCAGCTGTCTGCGGGTCTGCATGAGGCTCGGTATTAGAGCTGCTTTGATGTCTGCACTGATACATCTTAAGGCAGCTCAGGATGATTTTATGCAGTAACCCCGAGGTGCTTGCACAGAAAAAGGTGCTTTAGAAATGTAAATTTTGTTTGAGGACAGATTTTTCTCTTCTGGTCTCTCTCAATTCAGGACGAGGCGGTAAAAATGTAGCATTTAATTAGAGTTTGTAAAGGTTTGGAAATGAATTGCTGTAAACATGAAAGACATAATCAAATGCCTACCTAATCCCCACCTTAAGGGCACATTAAATGCAGAAAGAATATAATGTGTTGGAGACTAGGATTGAAGAGCGATGAGGATTTGGGAGCAGATCTTTTATAGCTGGAGCTTCTAAATTATTTTACGTCAGGCTTAGGGATTTAAATATCTGCATATTATAGATAAATATGAAAGAGCCCAATTCTCAGTTGGCACGGCCAGCATCATTCTACCGAGTCATTTTAGCTACAAATCCGTACAGCATCGCCTTGCGATGTGCGTTGCAGCGCAGCGTCTTCTCCTGGCGGTGGATGAGGTGGGAATCGGCCCTCGGTTCATCACCGAGCAGAGGGCTTCTCCTGTGAAGTCGAGAAGTTTCTCTAACTGCAGTTAGAGAAAAGCACCTGATAGGTTTCCATTATCGGAATAGAACAGGGTGAAGAAGGGGATGTGGCGTTACGCAGTGTCAGCCGGGGAGCTGGGCTTCCTCGGCTGCGGAGCTGCCTTCTGCCATCTCCAGCTTCAATCTGAAAAAACCCCCCAAAAACCCCCCAGAAACAATCTTTTATCCTGAAAATCTCAGACAGCAGGAACCAAACGCTGTTATCTCTCTGGGTCTCTAGAGAAATAAAATCTGGGCACACTGGAGCTGCCTGGCTCCATCACCATCTCCCCGCTGTCCCACCGGGATCCCCAGTGTCCCGAAGAGCCGGTTTTCCCCATGGAACCGCCGGGCCCTCCTGCAGCGCGTTATCAGCAGGACCACGCCATGGGTTTGTTTTGCAATTAGTGATATTTGGCTTTGTTCGGTTTTGGCTAGAAACCAGGCTGCGTTCTGTGGTCTAGCTGTGATTCCTGTTGTTTAAGGCATTGCGATTCGTATGGAAATCAGGAATATTTCTCCTGGTAGAGAAGGAGCAGCGAGGCGTCGCCAAAATCCCCGGCCAGAGCCGCGTCTCGTGGCGCTTTGCTGGGGTGGTGGCAGCAGAAGTTTGCTTGCTTTGGGACCGGGGCTTGGAGAGGTGGGATGGGGAAAGTCTGCGGGGAGGGTGGTGATGGTGATGGTGATGATGATGACGATGCTTGGAGGAGCAGAGGTGGTGGTAGGGGCTTGCCCTTGCCGGTAGCATCAGGGAAAGGGAGACGTGAACCCGCAAAAGATTAACTCATCCTCTAAATGGCAAGGGGAGGAAAAGATCCTGAGCAAAAGGGAAGGGGACGAAATACCTGGTGACAGAGCTGAAAGGTGCCCAGTTAAGGATAAAATTAGTCCCGTGTCTTATACTGCAGGGCCCCATGGAAACGGGGAGGGCTTTCTGTTTCTGTTGAATCGGGCTCTACGCCAGGTGAAAGAAAACATTTTCCCAACACCAAATGGAAAAATGCAAGGCAGACGTCTTAAATGAACTGTTAAAGGAATAGAGCTGTGAAAAGAATACGTTTGCTGTGTGCCGGGGTTATGCATTTAACAGATTTTTTACTATATGCGGCCTTTGCAGTTTGTAGACAGAGAAATCTGCCGCAGAAACTCAAATTGTACAAAAGGCTGAAGGCAAACATTGGGGTATCATCGCTGTTCCTGGCTTTGGCTTTGCTCGGAAGGAATGACCAGTATCTTTCTGTCCTCCCCCAAAATCCCGCTGCGTTTTTCCTTTCCCCTCTAGCCCTCTCCGCTCTCTTTCTACACATCATTGGCAGCTCTGCTTGTGCTTTAAAATAACCCAGGCTAAAAAGTGCGATTTGCGTTTCAGCGATTTTTGATTACACCCACGTCCTATATTTATTGCTGTTTAAATCGTCTGTGTTAGCTTGAGATGTGTTTCTTTTGAGCAAGGAAAAAAAAAAAACTTGACTCTGTTGCTAACTGTTGCTAAGGGAAAGAAGATATTTATTCATCAGGGCACTTCTTCAGTACTGTGATGCTGGTAGCCATGGAGGAGGAGTGTAAGGAAAAGAAACGGTTATGTATTTAAGCCCTTTCTGTTGTTGTTGTTGGCCTCTCGCCATATCTACTGATGGTCAGCAGATGTCTTTTTTTCCCCTCCCAGCACTGTGCATCTTGGATTAGAGGTGCAGCTTGGGTTATGGTGCAGGGCAGCTGGTCCCCAGTGCCTGGTGTGACACCCAGGGGGGTTCCCTGAAGGATCCCAGGGGCTTTGGTGGGTCCCCGGTCCCACGGGCGTCACGAGGCTCCTATGTTTTGTAGCTATTTCCCCTCAGCCTCGCCGAAGAGCCTTTCTAGTCCTTGGCTTCAGTATGTCCTTTTTAAAAATCCCCAAATCGAAGACACCAGGAGCCAAAAATGATGCACATGGCTGCGTTCCCTCCCCGAGCTACTGCTGCTGGGGGACGTGCGGCAATGCCGTTAGCTGGCTATCGCCGAGGTAAGAGGTTTTCCTTTTGGCTGTCATAGCAACAAGAAAATATTGTTTTGATGGAGATCAAATTAAAAATTAAATTTGTCTCTTTCCTAGTAAGCGAATTGCTCACTCGTGAAAAATATAAATCACTTTGATCGGGGTAGATATCTTTGTAAGCACCTCTGTGGGTTTCTGAAGTGGATTTTGCAAATGACTCATGCCACATTACGTCCCTGCTGGGTTTATGTAGAGTGTCCCATGAATTTGAGCTTTGTTTAATGTTGGGCTTGGGTTGAAAAACTTCCTTGGTAAAACTTCCGTGGTGCTCATAACCTGCTAAAGCTTGGGGGGAAAAAACAGGTCCGACTAGTGTCTGGAAGCAAAAGGGATGACTCCTCAAATGTAGCATTTCTATTCTTTCTACTAAAAAACCAGAAGAACAAACAGTAATTTGGTGGTTTACGAGGTGCTCTGGTTCTTGGAACGCAAAGCTGAGCCCAGCCTGAGAGCGGAGAGGAGGAGGTGAGTCAGGTAAACGGGAGGGCTTGCGGGAAGAGGAGAGCAGCGCGAACGTCTCTCTGATGCGCTCCCACACCCAGCGTATTTCTGGCTGAGAGACTTTCTAAGCCAGACGGGATTTCTATGTATTCGGTGGCCCCGGGTGCCGTTCTGTCCCATGAGTTGTCCGTTCTCCCTCTGAGTCCTTGCAAATTTTTGGCATCTGCAGCATCTCTGGCCGCGGCTCGGTGCCCCTGCGTGGGGGACCACCTCGCTTGGGTTGCTTTGAACCCGGTTAGCTTCCTCCGGCGAGGTCGCACCATCCTCAGCCTGCAGGCGAGGAAGCAGAGGAGTGAGAGGGAAAGACCTTCCTGGGCTGCTCACAGGTCCGTGCCAGCCCCGGGGCCGCAGTGATGGCCACGTTTCTTCTCAAAGCAGCGCGTGGAAGCTCGAGGAATTCATATCTGTTTCCCGTGTGGCTTATAGTATAGTAGCGGTAGCAGATTTACTCCGGCCAAACTGGTTCTCTCATCGGTTTATCTGTAATTAAGATTCCTAATTGGTGAGGAAAAAAGCTTTTTGGTTGAAGGTAAAGTGGAAAAAGGAAAAGGTTTTTCTTGGGAAGTGTTTAAAAATCGCAAGCATTCTTCAGCAGAAGTGAACAACCCCCTGTCCAACGTTGTGCAAATAATTGTTTTGGGTTTTTTCAAGAGACATCCTGTTAGCACAGATGGTTTGTGGATGTAACCAGGCTTTTTGACTGCATGAACAACGCTGGCCTGACATCTGGCACTGGAGCACAACATAACGAGGGCTGCATGAGCCCACGGTGCTTTGATTGGAAATGATCTCCCAAACTTTGGTGACAGATGGAGGCCAGGAGCTTCCTCCAGATTACGTGGGGTGCACGAAGTCTAGCTGGGGGCGAGAGGGGCCGTCCCGTCGGCCGGTGTCCCTTGAGCTGCTATCTAGACTGGCTTTGGCACTGGGTTGCCAGAAGCAGGAGGAGAAGCCACCGGGAAAATAACCAGGTCCACATTTTATAGAAGTGACCTGTGGGCTTTCGGTCATCTCGGCTTTCCAGGTGCCCAGGTCTTGGTTCAAAAGTGGTGGCTTTTTGTAATGAGCTTCTCTTTTTATTCTTTTTCTTCTACCCTGTTCTTCTGCAAGGGGCTCAGTCCCTGGGGACGCACAGCTGGACTGAGGGAGATGCTGCCTCCCCTGTGCGCAGCCCGTGGAAGCCTTGAACCCCGCGTCCCACGCGCGTGCCACCACGTGTCCAAGAAAGGAGGACAAAAGAGAAGGGCTCGTTTGTTCGAAATGTCAGTGTTGAAATTATAACAGAAAATTTCCTTTTTTCCCTGTGGAAATCTGTGCACAAAGCCTTTTCCAGCCAGCTCCCTTCTTAAGCACTCAGTATTGATTTGTGAAATCAAATCGGGCTCGGGCGACGTCGTCGTTATCTGCCACAAGCTGATGGAGAAGGTCGATGCCGACATTGATTTCCCATTGCACATGGCTTTCGTAGAGTTCATGGCAGACTGCAAGCCGTGCGACACTGAGACTGCGTCTGCATGGTTGGTAATCACCCACTTTTGGTAAAATCCTCCTCCTTTTCCCCAAACGGAGGTCTGCAGCGATGCTGGGGCTGTGGGGACCTGCGTCCTCGGCAGATGGGCAGCTGCCTGCAGGCAGCGATGCTGCTGAGCGCCTGCCTCTCCGCACCAGCAGGCATTCGTTGTGCATTTTGTTTTTTGCATGTGTTCATCTTCAGCACGACAGACGTGTATGTGCAGAGCAGTGCTGGCGTGCCGATGAGGATTATTATATTGCTGGGGTTTTTTCCCCTCATATATTTGAAAAAGCAACACAAAATTACATATATAAACGGCAACATCTGTTACGGAAGCCTGGCCCAGGCAAATTACTGCTTTCGAAAGTCGGCACAGATACTCCTGTGATTCACTTTCATGCTTGCCAGAGTCACATCATACCCACAGCGCTTTATTCCAGCTACGATAGGTGTGTCTTTTTTTCTTTTACACCCACATCAAATTCTTAAAATAAGAGCGCTGTAAAAGGAAAAATTAACTTGAGTTTATTTTCCTCTGGAGTCCACAGGGCCCTGGAAGTTATTATTAGAGGTGAAGTCATCACAGAGGAGGCTGTAACCCTTGGGGAAGGGTGTGGGCAATGCTGCTCTTGCAGAAAGAGCAGGGGTGGTGGTGGTGGTGGTGGTGTCCCGGGGCAAGGGGACGTGGGCGCCGGCAGGAAGGTTGGAGAAGTCCCCGTCTACCTCTTGCCCACGTCCATGATTTTGGCCAGACGGAGATGGAGCGTTTCGATACGCATCCCTCCTCCGGCGCGGTGGCACCGGGAGCAGAGCGGATCTGCCCCAAGCGCTGCGGAGCTGCCCTGCGTCTGCAGCACCAGCCCTTTGCTGGCTTACAGTGCCCAGACCACACCGACAGCTGGAGTAGAGCTGTTCTTTTTTTTTTTTTTTTTTTTTTTTCCCATAAAACGGAGTTGGATCCTCGTTACCGTGGAAACCAGCAGCCCCTAACTATAAGGAGTTTGATTCACTGGATGTAAAAAGCTATGATTCTTCTTTTTCTCTTTAAAAAAAATAGCAATAAAAAAGACATCTCATAAAATGATAACCCCATACCTGATGTAAGGTTAATCTTGAGTGTTTTCTGTATGAATGGTGTCCCAGGAATATATAAAATACTCGTACTACTACATCTCTAATGGTGAGCCAAGCTGGGATCAGCAATGCCATCCTTTGCTGCCTATTACTTGTGCTGAACCATGGCTGCCTTCAGGCCAACACTGAAAACAAATCAAAGTCATTGCATTCCGTATGATTTTCCTTTTTTTTTTTTTTTTTTTTCATTGTATCATGCGCAGCACAAAGAGAGGAGATAAAGCCAGAGGGCAGAGGTGAAAATATCTCCTGCCGGGAACTCGGGATTGCAGCCAGGAAAAGAGCTCAGCACCACTCGGTGCGGGAAGGACTAAAGTCTGTGCAGGGCCCATGAATAGCCCCATTGAGCAGCTGCTGGGCTGGAAGTTAAGCAGTGGCTTAAGTGTTTTGCCAGATCTGCTGGAATTCGCTCATTTTGCAGACGGCGGTGAAGTAGCATTACGGTTTACATCAAAACAGGATGCGAGTCAATATGTAAATACTGTATAAAGAATGCTGCGTGTGTGCAAAATGGCCTTTGCAAGTGGTCTCAGAGTTCATCCTCCCCATCGATCTGTCCTTTGAGGGAAATCGGCTGAAAACTGCAAAAATTCGGGAGTGTTTTCTGTCTTGGCTTTCTGGCTTCTTTTTCTTTAAGCGGACGGTGAGGGGATCGTGCCGCGCAGGTCAGAGCATCGGCTGTCTTTGGGTCAGGAGGGTTACTGGGGGGGCAGAGATTTGCACATGGAATTGATTATTTTATTCCATTTTTAGAATGTGCTTACTGCAGTTAAAACTCAAATTCGTCTTGTAACACAGATACTTAAATCCTAGCCTGGAACCGTAGCTAAGAGGAGAGCATTTAATACTTGCTAAATCCCTATTTCAAATAAACATGCGAGAGAGTGGCTTTCTGGTTTATTGGTGAAGAAACAAAGCTGATATTTTAGAATATATCCAATTAAATTCTGCAGAGTGGGCTTTTACATGAGGATAAATACATTTAGGGCCGTGTCACTCCAAGCATGAAAAGCAGGGACTGTTGAAGGGATGTTTTGGTGTAACTTCATCCACGCTTTTGACGAGGGCTTTTTCCAGCCCTGGATGTGGTTGCTCATGAGTTGGGAGCTCGTCTTCCACTTGGGAATGGCTGGCATGTTCTTGTTGTACGGCTTCACGGGAGGAACAAGACTCATTGTGTTAGGTTTACGGTTGGACTCAGTGATCTTAAGGGTCTTTCCCGACCTAAATGATTGTATGATGGTTGCCACCCTTGGCTGGGTCAGTATCTGCATCTTACGGATGAGAAACCAAGCTGTGAAGGGCTGGAGGGCCACAGCAGCCCAGCCGCTTTGGCAGGGGAAGCCTGGGCTGCTCCGATGTCTCTCTCCATGGACTGCACCCCGCGGAGGCACAGGCATCCCACCGGCTGGATGGGACACACCGGTCCCTCGCCAGGATGCTCCTCCGGCGGGGCGAGCGGCTCGGAACAACCCGGGCACAGGACCCGCTTTGGTGCGGAGATGCCTTTCGATCTGCACCAGCCCAAGGGCAGTCGGTCCGATGCGATGATCGGCACCGTCGGACGCTCTTCTAAAGCCTGGGGGAATAATTTGGGAGCGGGGAGGCAAACGGCATTTGCAGGAGCGGGATGGGCGCCCGCACCTTGCGTGCATGCAAATGAAATGAGGGAGCTGGAGACCCCGGGGATGCTTATTGTGCAAATGGTTTGCAGTTAATGGTGTCTTGATATCCGTGATTATGTGGCAAATCGTGTGCTTAAAGGTGCATACACGGGTGGTTTATCAAAGGCAGCAGAGCCTACTCCTGTGCTTAATATTAGGCGTGTGTTTAAGTACCTTGTTGAACTGTAGCAAAAGCAGCAAACCCCAGCCAGGACTGGGCTGCTTCTGGACTGAAAGAATTTTTCTGCCTTTTAAATGCCTCGGGATTTTTACAAGACATCCATCTCTGGTTCTAAAAACCCATCACCGTGGTGTAGCGTATCAACGTCTGACAGCTGTGACCAGGTAAGAATTACGATGTCTTGAACAGAATTTATGAAATCACAAATTACCTTTTGCCTATTGAAAATTAAAACAGTGCTAGTGGTTTTGGACTAATACAAAGGAACCACAGTACTTTTTTCATTTAGCAGTCACCATGTGACTGATATAATTTTTTTAACATACACGCCCCCCACCCCCCTAATGTTTGGAATGTATAAATATATATTGGGCATTAAAAAAATTATAAAAACCATTAGGCAAGAATAGCACGTTAAAATGTATTTTACATGTTTTTCTTAGGCTCAGTTAGCCATATGTTAAAATAAACTTCAGCAATGGCAACAATTCTTGTTTGAGATTATGTCTTAATAAAATAGTATGTGGGTGGTAAATACAAGCAGATACATTTCTGCACAGGAATTGGGATTCAGCTCTTTTATATGATGATGTTTATCTAAACCAGCCCCACTGAGCAGCTTCCACCTGCATCTCCTGGGTTAGGATGTGGTCCCATTCCCACCGGAGCCAGTGGGACATCTCCAGTGGGGTCGGTGGGCTGCTCAGCCCTCCCCGTGGTCCATCCAACCCACAGGCAGGACAGGACATGCACCCAGTGCACCGGGAGCGTGGTGCGGTGCTGCTCCTCTGAGGGCACCTCTGGCATCTCCTAAAATCCTCCGTAGATGTGGTACTGGGAGAGCAGGCAGGATCTGCAGGGCTCGGTGCGTGAAACAGGCTGTCGCATGCAGCCGCGGCTGGATGCAGGCACTGGGAGCATCCGACCCTGTTTGGGGTTCGATGCTGGAATGGGGAGGATGCCAAGCAGGCTGGGTGCTTTAGGCTTTTTTCCACCCGCTGGCACGGCATCCAGAGCTTGCACTGGTGGAGACAGCCAAGGACAGCGTTCCCATCCATGCGGACCCAGCCTTTTGGCATGGGTGGCGGGGACCACGGGAGCTTCGTGTGCCAGGACGTGGCAGTGGGTGGTAGAGGGATAATGACAGGGCACGAAAGACGAGGGCTAATTCACTTTCCACACGCTCCCAGCAAACCCCAGACCAGATCCAGCTCCTCCTCTGACCAGTCCAACGGCCCCAGTGTGCTGTAAGCCTGTGGGCGCACGAGGGGCTGGCTCGGCGTTCCCCGCTGTCCCCGCTCTGCAGCACGAGGACGTCTTGCTGGCTGCTGGAGGAGCCTTGCTCAAGTAAAGACCATCGGGTTCTTCTCTTGCTTGCTTCAGTTACACCAGCAGGGAATAAGTCGCGTGGTACTTTGGCAAATACGTTGCTTCCCAACACTGTTTTACCATTGCTCGTTTCTGTTACGGCAAACAAGTTTCCAAGCGCTGAGTGGCTCAGGGTCTCGACGTACATGGGAAGTCCATGCTTTAGCATATTTGTGGAATATTTACCATCGTGTGCCTCTGTATGTGCGTCCTTGCATGCCTAAGCACCCCGCAGCGTACCGAAGTTTTCTTGACACTTGCACGTGGTGGGTTGAGAGTTAGCCAGGGAGCCAGCAGCCTTAGGACTCTTCAGTGTGCGGACTGCAGCGTGCTCTTCTGCAGACTTTTTAGCATGTAGCAGCTGATATTTTTCAGATGAGACATAATTTGGAGGGGCTGGGTGACAGTGGGGTGCCGGCAGGTCAGCCTGGTGCCCAGCGCTTTGTGATCCCTGCTTTACGTGCTCCATTTGGCTCTGTAAGTCCAAGCCACCCTCTGCTCGTTTTAATAACCTTTTACTTTTCTGCTCAAGACTTCACAGAGCTGTGGATGAAACTGTTGTTTCTGGATTATTTTTTTTTTTTCTTAAGCAGGGGAAAATAATCGAGGTCAGCTGTACATTGGATTTTATTAAGGGTTTCTGGAAACCACATCAAATGGTAACACAAGTGTGATGCTGAATGCTGGGTAGTTCATCTCCCAACCCGATGCAGATGGTCCACTCCCTGTTTACATTTTGAGGGCATCGTTTCATGTCGTATCACTCTGGTCACTTCTGCGAACACGGTGAAAGCCAGGGTTGCACTTTCATGGTGTGCCCACGCGTGGTGAAGTTGTTTTTAAATTGCCCTGCGTTGCAGCTGGCTTTCTTGTTGGGGAGCGGTGAAGAGAGGAGAACGTGCAGTGGATACCCCTTGGATCTCACATTTCAGCCTTTCAACTTGTTCTACCCCTGAATTAACAGGGATTTGCATTTTGACAGCGCTTTTCCCCTAACTCGGCGATCTGCAGTAAATTGCATTTTCACCTGCGATGTTCTGCTGCTTTCTCCCTGTTGTGACGCTGGTGTAGCGGGGTGCAGCGCAGCAGTTAATGAACAGCCAAGTCTGCATTAAAGACAGACAGCAAGTGATCTCCTGGTGTCATTGTCACCAGCCTAAGGACCAGGAAGGGGCCTGGCTCTACCTGGGGTCAGTTTAGGGTGCGTGCCCCAGCCCCTGCAGCTCCCACCTCCCGTCAGACCCCTCCCCGCGCTATTGATCTTCACTGCTCATCATTTACTTAATGTTGCGTTTTTTCAGGATTTAACTCTGGCAGCCTGTTTTAATTGGTGGGGCTGCAGCGTTGTCGTGCTAAACTTGAGACAGATGGGGCTTACGCAGGGACCACACACGCAGACCTGCAGCAATGGTGCTGGCCCGGCCGAGCAGGGTCCCGCCTGGATGCCGGAGGATGGGAGCCGGTGCCGAGTCCGGGATGCTTTCCTGGGCTGCCCAAAGCACAAGGTGGGAAGAGGCAAAGGGGCCATGCTGGATGCAAGGGGAAGCATCGTCCCTCCAGCTCGCCCATCTCTATTTTTCTCGTGGCACAATGTTTTTCCTAGAAGAGCAGTGGAGAATTTGCCAGGCCGGGCTCCATCGCCCCGATGGGGTGTCCATCACCAAAAAAAGCCCTTTTTTGTTGGAAGGAGGCGGTGGGAAGGGCCCTGCAGAGCAATGGCTGGAGCGGTCCCTTCCCCTTGCAGGCAGCACGGGGAGCGGGGATGGAGCCAGGCAAAGGCTTTCTAATGAGGCGATATGATGCCTCGTTATTAAGCATCATGGCTGGACATAATTAGCTCAGCACACCAGTTGCTGTGGCATCTGGCACACGTTGGCATGAGCGCTGGGTTAGCTCTCTGCCCAAATGCTCAGCCGGTTTGTTTCATCGCTTGGAGCCAGGAGAAAGGAGATGTCCCCAGTCCCGACCCCTGAAGGGGACTCGACATGAGGAGGAGGAGGAGGAGAGCGCTGGGAGCCGAGGTGGGTGAGGAGCCCGGGGAGGGGGCACAGGGGTGATTCACCACCAGGACACCGCAAACCTCGTGCTCTGCTGCAGCACCTGCCCCAGGACCCCCCGCCAGGGTCATGATTCCACCCGACCTGCGTGGCTGTCCCGGTGCTCGGACCATCATCGTATCAGCCCGTCTCCCCGCGGGCGCTCCGCCGGCCATTCCTGCGGGGGAGTTGTGGGCCAGGAGGGTGTAATCCTGGCTCCGGCCAGGTAAGGCTCCTCACGGTGCTCGCAGGACTTTTAGAAGATGCTAGTAGACGTGAAAAAGGGAGGAGTGCTCCTAACTGCTTTTGGTTTTTGGGTTGATGCTGGTGAAGGGTCTAGAGCACAAGTCTTAGGAGGAGCAGCTGAGGGAACTGGGGTTGTTTAGTCTGGAGAAAAGGAGGCTGAGGGGAGACCTGATCGCTCTCTACAACTGCCTGAAAGGAGGTTATAGAAAGGTGGGGTCAGTCTCTTCTCCCAAGTAACAAGCAATAAGACAAGAGGAAATGGCCTCAAGTTGCGCCGGGGGAGGTTTAGATTGGATATTAGGAAAAATTTCTTCACCCAAAGGGTTGTCAAGCACCGCAACAGGCTGCCCAGGGAAGTGGTTGAGTCACCATCCCTGGAGGTATTCAAAACCTGGTTTGAAATGGTTTAGTGGTAGACTTGGCAGTGTTCGGTGAGCGGTTGGAGTCAATGATCTTCAAGGTCTTTTCCAACCTAAGCGATTCTTTGATCAACTTGTTCTCTCCTAAAGAGGATTATGAGGTCTTCAGGGTAGAGCTGTCACCCTGGGTGCATGTTTGTATGGTGCCTGCTTGGCAGCCGGGCCTTCTCCTGAGGTGTGGGTGCCCTCCGTCCCTTCAGCCTGTGCACCAGCTGTTGGGAGATGTAGGGCAGAGCATCCTGAAGTGATGGTCTTGCAACCAAAAACACGTCTTGGTGACCTCAGGCTGTGAGCGAGAGGCCGTGATTCACAGGAGCCCTCTGATGAGGTGAGAGATTTACCCACTGGAATTTCTTGAGACCTCCGAAAAAGGAAGAAGCCACTGGTGAACAGACCTGTCCTCTCTTGTCCGGTTCTGCAGGCGGGCAGTAAACCCGGTGGTCAGTGGTTTTGTGAGCTGCCAGGAGAGCCAATAAAATGTGCTGACCGTGTGAAAGTGCAGGGTTTGTGCTAAGGCTTTCTCGTCTCCCATGTGGAAATTGGTTTGCAAGTAGAAACAAGGAACCTGGGAATGGTTCTGCAATTAGAAACTCATCTGTCTGTGACTCCGGTGGGATAAAGCAGCTTCACACCTTCCTTGGAGTAAATGGCAAGGTAGCAAATGCTGGGATCCTGGCAGCTGGATTAAGGGTGATTACTATGGGATTTTAGGAGAATTAACATGGCAGTCAAATCAAAAAGAAACCCTGGGAAACAGTAAGAAGCACAACAGGAGAAGACCCATCCTGTCCATCTTCCAAACGTCTGTGTGCTCAATCTGGTCCAGTCAAAGCGGCTTGGGAGGTGGGAGTGGGTTCCAGGGCTGTGAACCTCTGATACAAGGTTGTGATGGGAAAGGCAGAATGAGAGGTCTCGGGGTGTAATTCGCCCAGTATGAAATAAAATGTGATCCCGCGTTGTTGGTTGTGCTGCAGCCAGGATGCCATTACGTGCGTTTTTATGAGGCATTTTATCTAGAAGTGCTTTTTCTCTCGAGGACCCTTTAAGTTGATTTTCCACATCAACTTATTTTTATAATTGCATCATGTTTACTGATTCTGGCTCATAAACTTATAACAGCTGAATGTTGTAACTGCGAGGCAGCCAGCCTTTCTGGGGAGACTGCATTGCATAAATACAGTACAGAGGAAGAGATACAGTCAATTAATTAGCTTGCACCCAGCCTCAGTAACGAAGTGACTCACAGGGCATTTATCCAGCTGGTTGCACCTTACTTTGGGCTCTGCCCAGGGGCAGCTAGAGGAGAGGTTACCTTATTTCCATCGGCTGCAAGTCTGCTTGTGTGGAAGATGAAAAGCGGCAGAGGCGAGCCAATGTTCAAAGCTGAAGTCTGAAATCTCTAAATAGGAAATAAACAGGAAAAACAAGAAGAAAAAAAGCTCTTTATTGAAATACTCAATAAGCAGAAGTAGTAACACAGATGAATAGTGAAAAGAGTTTGGAGTCATTAGTGAAGTAAACGGGGATTAGACAGGATTTGAAATAATTTTTCCAATGGGATATTTTTTGTGTGTGTGTGTGTGTGTGCACCAAACTTGTTTCAGCTGCCCGGTCAGTCATTCAAGGAATACCATTTTACTGGGGAATACTCTTTTTCATCACCTCAGCAGCTGATCCACAGTACAGATCGGTTGCCATAATATTTTAGCTGTCATTTCACTTGACTCCTCTTGCAAGGCTCCATCTGACTCTGGGGTAAAATGGTGACATAAAGCAAAAAGCTGTCCAGGCTTCTCCACAATCTGACATTTCAACTCAGAAAAATGTGCCTTTTTAGAACTGGCTGGGACTTGCAGAAAATGGCTTTGCATTTTTGGGTGGCTCATGGTGCACAGTGAGCCTTGGCTGGCGCAGCAAGGTGCTTAAAGCTCTGGCAGCTCCCTGGTAGCAGGCTGGGGCTCCCTCTGATTTATACCCCGTCAAACCTTTCCACATTTCTCAGATTTTCTGCCAAAATGTGGGTGCAAAGCTTCGCAGGCCTCGGTTCAGGCATTGCACTTTGTACGTGCCGTTAATAAATGGTATTTACATAAGTAAGAGGGTGCAATATTGCTTACAGCCCTCATTTCGTGTAGAGTAGCTCTCCAGTGATAAACTGTTTATATCGAAAAGGAAAATAATGTTTAAATGAAAGGGATAAGCAAATAGCTGGATTTGGCAAACAGATGTGAGAAGTGGAGTAGAAGTCAAATCCTGGAGTTGTAATAATAAGTAAAATAGTTTTCAGGCTGTTCAGTGTCCTGGTTCCTCTCTGCCTCGGTGACCTGCCCCACGGGAACCCAAGGGGGCTTCTGGTGGAAATTTCAGCCCATGGTGAACATTTCTTTAAATCACTGATGAGCAGGGAATTTTTCAACAGCTTTGGGAACAATATGTCAATGGCAACTAAGCAAGTTTTTAATAATGTTTACAGAGGGGTGGAGAATAGCATTTTTCTCCCAAGATCAGTTCCTCCAACACACAAGTGCCAGTTTGTACTGGGATGCTTCACTAACGTGATTTATTACCGGCCTCGTTATTGTATTGCCTTTTAAAATGTTTTTTTATTAATTCCGAGCATTTGTTTGGTCCCTTTCAAATAGCAAAGGAAAGAGCCAAGTCTGACAGTTTGATGGTTTGACGTATTTATTGAGATCTGTGTACTCTGATTATCACCCCCTCCAGCTCCGCAATGGGTTTGTTTACTCTGAATAGGGGTTTATGTACTGCACATGGAAGTACTATAAAAATTAAAACAACTTTACATTTGTCTTCCTTGCTGTCTGACCTCCAGCCTCACAATCTGTCCCAGCCATCCAGAGCTGGGAGAAGAATTTGGTGGGGCAAAAGCAAGGTGTGGCAATTTTCATTTCAACTCTCTTCTCTAAGGTAGGAAGCCCCGTTCTGTGTCAATAAAACACGTAAGCTCAAAAAAGGAATCTAGTTACAAAAGAGGCACAAACCAAAGGGGAGCTGTGATAAAGTCTCCTTGGAAAAATGTAAGCAATATATATGTGTGCTATAGATATACTCTATGTATATATACTACTCTTTTTATTCTATTTTATTTAAAGAGAGAGCTTTTTGCAATCTCTGTTTACGAGTCGTGTGGTCCCATCTGGAAACCATTCTTTCAGACGTGCATCCTACACAATAGATCACTATTTTGCTGTTTAATTTGAGTCCTGTTCCCCTGAGCATACAGTATATCCAGGCACTGGATGTATTTCTTATCATCTATATTGCTTCGTTAATACTGCACGAACCGACCCTGTAGCTGTGCAGCCGCTTTTGTGTGGTTGGTGTCATCTCTTGCAGCCGAACAAAAGCGCGTGCCAAGGAACTGAGGTCGCAAATCTGGGCATGCAACATGCTTATGGGGCCGTTAACCACCATCGGCTAATTAAAGTTAGCCATTTTCTAGCCCTCTGACCTGACAGATTGCTGGAGGGTTTTTGTTTTGTTGGTTTTCTTTGGGTTTTTTTCTTCCAAAAAAAAAAAAATCAAACTAAGTCTGATGTTGAGAAGTCTGAAGAAAAGTGTCCTTCTGTGATGGCTGAAGATTGCTTTGCCAGCCTGCAGGGTCGCTGCGTGCCGTCCGTGTAGATGATGTACTTTGGAGGCAGCTGGATGGGGACTGTGCGCTTAATTTGAGGTGCTCATTTGGTCCTTTTTTTGGCATCCATGGCACTGCACTGATTTAAATGAACCCCAAACAATTCTCCTTAAGATGGGAATGGCTTGTTTCCCGACATAATAAAAATGGGAGCGTTTTCCACTGGAAGTGGACAGGAGAACGTGGGAAGTTCCCAGTGCAGATGAATGTGTAAGGGAACCCCACTCCTGCTCTGAAAAGACAAGAAAAAAGAAACCAAACCCATACGGAAAACCATGTTGGAGCTGGGAGGAGGGTGAAGGGGCGCGTGAGCTCAACCTTGCTGAAATCCAGCAGGGTTTGTTACTTTAGTGAAGAAACATTTGAGCCTTTCTCTGTGTTTGTCTGGGAAGAGTGATGCGCACCCAAGGAACCATAGAAACAACAAATAATAACGGCGGCACTAAATGGCTTGCTCTAATCAAAAGCAGACTGTTGTGGTTATATTTGAGCACTGTCATTACAGAAGAAACTCTGTAATGAGTATTTTTTTCTTTTTTCATTTGCATCAAACAGATTCCCTGTATTAACATTAACAACCTTCCGTGGAGCCCGAGGTATTTACAAATTCGATGGTGCTGCTTCAGTCTTGTGGGAAGATTTTCAGTTCTTATTTAAATCACCTGAGACAGTTATGCTAGGCAGATTGAAAGCATGAACTGTGTGGAAAATAGCATGCATAAGCTTTGCTGTCGGTGAGTTGTCTATAGTCCTATGCCTTTAGAGACCCGGAGCATTGATATATATATATAAAATATGTATACATATATAAAATATGTAATATGTGTAATATGTATATTGACTTATTGCATTGTGGTTGTGATGTTAAATGTCCAGAGCATCTGGGAAGGTAAACAAGGAGCATCCTTCTGCTAACAGCAGGTGAGGCTTTGTTTTCCTCATTTGCTGCAATCCCCCTTGTAGGAAACTTTGGATTTTGGTAGGTGATAATTGGGTTTATTCGTAGGGTAGTAGTCTTATTAATTGAAGTGTAAGTTGCCAAAAGTGCTATGGTTAATCTTCTTTTTGGAGGGGGAGAAAATGTGTTTCAAAGACCTGTGTTGACATTCTGTCTAGCGCAGAAAAGGCAAATCTGCTCGGGATAAGCTGAAATGCTCTTCCAGCCTTGGTTTTAAGAAGCATCAGTGAAAACAGGTTCTGCCGTGGCATTATTTTAGTTTGCCAACAAAAAGCATGTTTATGGTGGACGGAGTCTATCCCTAATTGCTTGGCATAAAAGCGTGGCTGTGAGCTCGCAGGGGAGACGGTTGCCTTCCTTCTCACCTTGCGGTTCCTGCAGCGCTGCCGGTGACACCTGCCACCGCTTCGTGACAATTTCACCTCTATCTCCAGCAGCTACTCGAAAGCAAACTGTCCGCCAGCTTCTCCCCAAGGCGTTAGCAGGGATCAGGTCCGCTCGCGTGTCGGTTATACCAACGGATAATCACACCGCACTGGTGCATTGCACGGGTTTGAGAGCCCTTATACCGCTAAGGTGGTGGCTGAGGCTTTGACATTGGGTCAATAAACCTTTAAACCCTAGCCAGGAACTCTGAAAAAAACCTCTAAATTTTGGAGCATCGTAAGCGTAGTCATGGTGGCACGATAGGCGGCTGGTGGAGGTGCGGTGAACAGGCAGCGCTGTGAAGAGGGAGCCCTACCTGGAGTAAATCACAGCGGCCAGACCTCTGGTGCCAAAGGCTTGAAGAAACCCTCCAGAAACGATGGGCAATGGAGTTTTGCTTGTGCTTGGGGACAGCCAGCCCTGCCGAGGGGCTTCCCAGAGGAACTGAGCTGAGCAGAGGGTAGTGCTCTGGAGAAACGCCTCCTTATTTCTCAGGACAGGTATAACGTGGTGATCCGGGTTGATTTGCTGTGGGTTAAAGCATGGAAGGACCAGGATTATTTCCTTTGCCAGAGAGCTTAGCATGCAGAGAGCATGTGGTGTCCTCCAATAAAGCACAACAATGAATGTTTAAGGGAAGGTTACAAGTATTTTAATGACTTTTCCCAGGTGCGTTTATCCATTTCCTGCTTTTAGTTACGTCTGATGGACCTGTAAAAGCAAGGAGTCTCAATGAAACCATACATGAGCAGCACGGGGCTGTCTAACGAGGGAGGACAGAGCTGTTCTGAGATTTCCAGAAACAAAACTGTGAAGCCAATTCATGATTCTTTGGTTGCAGTTAAAATTCTGTATCCCAGCCAGTTGAGCACTGTGGTTGCCCTGGGGAGAGAGCAGGGCCCCAGGTTGGGATGGGACAAACAAAGGCTTCATTTATCCCTCAGGGGGGATGTTTCTCCAACGAGCAACCCACATGGGAGCACCAGTGGGACCAAGTCAGCCTGAGTGGCAATGGCCATCATCTGCATCCTTGTCACGTTTTGGTGGGTCTTTGAAGGCTTTTTTTTTTTTTTTTGCCCCCCCCCCCGCCCCCCGCCGTTTTGTTATTCTTCAGCCCCCCTTTAAATTTAATGGGACTGTTTCCACTTGATCATTTTCCACAAAAGAGTTGTTAAAGCAAAATCTCTCTTTGTTTCTGCAGTGCTGTGTGATCACTCCATCTGCTAGGTCATCCCTCATTAGCTGAGATGTTGGGTCAACACCCTGGACCAACACATCCGTGCAATTTAGCGTATGTTTAAACTGGAAATGAAGATTCTCCTTTTCAGGTCAAGAGATACCTTATTTAATTCAGTGTTCAGTTTTTAAGGATCCAGAGAGCTCGCAAAGTTTTGGAAGGCTCAGGCCTTGTGTCAGCTCTCGTTCTCTTTTGGCATCCAGATGTTAATTACGGATGAGCCGAGCAGCGAGGCTGATGAGCCTGTTCCCACCCGTAAATGCATATGAAGAATAAACGAGTGTCTTGGCTGGAGCAAGCACACGCTAGCACTCTGTTTATGTGAATCCACATACCTTTGAAATCGATGTGCAAATCCACATGTCACCATGATATGTTCTCAATATACTTAGCATATGTGCTGCAGGAGCTGGAAATAATAGAATCAAAGTGTAATTCAGAGCACAGCCGTTGTCGGTCCAACTTCATTTATCATCATCATTGTCCTTATCATTTGCGATTTTGACTGAGGGCTGCTGTTGGGCAGATGATGGCCGTTTTGTGGATGGTGCTGTTTGTGTATTTGGTTGCAGTGCAGCTGTTTGAGACAATAACATGAACTTTGAAATTCCTTTTTCATAATATTGTTTTTCTGCTGTTCATATTTATGGCGCCTTGGAAGTAGAACGTAATTTTGCACATGATTTTTTCCATTGTGGAGAAGTGGTCCAAGAATATTTGGTATTACCAAGATGTTTTTTAATGGGAAACATCTCTGTAGATACAGACTCAAGTTTTCATAATTGCATGCTCAGTAACTACCAATTCTATGCTCATTTAAGCAGATGCATCTCCAGCCATTGCCTTCGGTTCGTGTTTAATAGGATGATTTGTTTGGTCACGAGGCTTGGAGGATTTCAATAAGCCCAATTTGCAGTAAGAAATAAAGGGAATAATAAATTTTGCAGAAGTTTGTGTGTGCTGTGTTTAAGGTACAGGAATTACTAACTTTTTTTCAGACATCAGCACAACCCTGGCTGTCACGCACCGGTGCATGATAATGTGATGCTGCAGTTGATTTCTTTCGCTGCCTCTTCCTACGTGCACGGACGTAGCCGAGGTCCGAGACGTGCGCGACTACCCACACAGTCAACGCGCCTACCCCTTGGGGCATGAGGGTGGACTAAGGGACCTCTCATGAACCCTTCTTTTCTTGTGATTAACTGGTTGAAATATTGACTTTATATCTTGTGCGCATGTAGTTTTGCACCAGGCTACTAGTTTTATACCATTCCCTGCTCTTGAAAAGAGATTTGTAAGGTGTTAACCATTCATCAGAGATTTACTATTGAATTCTGTGGTTGTTCAAAGTTCCCAGCAGCTGTTGGCTTTGAATCTTCCTGATACATATTGTAGAAATCACTCTTTTCTACAGTAATCATTATAGCAGGGAGTATCTTGGCCCCAGCTGCTTTCTAAGGCCATCCGTTACTGCTTGGGTTTGTGCGTTGGTGCACGAGCGTTTCGGCCACCTGCTGATATCTGAAATGCTGTTTTGCACACAGTTGAGCAGAGTCCTTTGGAAATGCTTCTAGCGGTGCTATATTAATCATAAGACATGGAAATTCAGTCTTTTCCTATACTGTCCTTATATGTCATAGCCTTCTGTTGGGTTTTTAAAAGCCAACTGTGCAATTCACAGTTGGGCTGTCAATAAAGATGCCTGGCACTTTCCTGCAGTGGCTGTAGAGATTTGTTTTGAGTGTCTCTCTGGATTTCACATGGTTTGATAAACATGCTTAGTCTATCATCCCTCCCTCTCTGTTTCCTGCAGTGATAATGGATTGTAGAAACCTTAATAAGCAAATTCAGGCCGATCCATCAAATAACCGAGTTGAAAGACATCGTGTCTTTCTCTCACTTGGCATACAAATGCGAGATATTAGGGCTGCGAGTCGCAGACCTGCGTGAATTTAATGGGGAGGTTCTCATCATTCCCAGGGCCTTTGCCTGGAGTTGTAAAATAAATTACCCTCAGTAATTTTAATATTTCATGAAATCTTGCAAAGCAATGGCATTCTGGGCAGATTAATACAAAAGCTATAAAATTCACATGTGCCATATGTTGTATGAGCACCAAATGGGACGCCTGGGATTCTTAACATCAATATCATTTTGATGTTGGCTTCAGCAGTGATTCATGACATACCCGTCCCTGATGAGAATCTCGATAGTGCGAGTGGCGTTACTTCAACGTGCGTTTGCTCTCTGCAACTGGTTGTTTGACTAGATTTATGAAAAACCACCGTACATGGTGTTTTCTGGCTATTTCAGGGTGTGCAAGGTCTGCATGGTGGCACGGTACCACCCCGGGCTGCAGGTACCTGCAGAACAGGGTTTGCATCAGGGTCTCGTCTCACCGCCGTGCGGTGAAGTCCCATTCACTCTTGGTTAAATAGCTGGGCTCAATTACGCCAGGTCGGTGCTTTGGTGCAGACGTGAGCTCTTTGACAACGCTCGCTTCCGCGCTAATGAGCTGTCTTGGGTTTCTGCATTGAATCCACCCGTGCTGTTTTCTTTTCGTGCTACCGGCCTCCCCAGGCTCCTCTCATTTAAGTCGCCCTGTTTAAAAGCAGCAGTGCAGATGAGAGCGTAATGATCTTCTCCTGGTCCTCCTGATGCTGAAGTTGACTTGGGAGGTGGTGTACCCAGTCAGCAGTATCAGTTTGTAAACTGAAAATGTTAAACACAGCTATACTTTTGATATTCCTCTGGAATCTGTGCAAACCTCTTTAGAAAGGGGGCTGCCAGCTGAGTTTGGGGGTTTTTTATTACTTTTTTTTTTTTAACCTTGAAAACCCTGCCAGCATCAAGGCCACGCTGTGCCAGCATAATCACAGGCGCTGCTTGCTACCCGGCTCTGCATTTTGCCCTGCCTCTCCTCGGATGGTGCGTCTGCTCGGTTATCTCACACCCGTCCATCGCTTCTTAGGTCTCAGCCTGTCTCACCCAGGCTAGTTTTTTGGAAGGGGGATGCTGTGAGGAGCCACTCAGGCATTCCAGTGTGTCGGGCTCCCCTGCATCCCGCAGCAGCGGGTCCTGGGTCCCAGTGCCGGTGCTGGCCCCGGCGAGGCGGCTGGGATAACTTGTTCCTGCAGCTGACAGCAAAACGATGGCACGGCTCGATTTTGTTCGCTTGCTGGGAAGCTAAACCCATCCCTGGATGTGGATTTGGGAAGGCAGAAGCCTTTCGTGCCAGCACGGCTTCAGGAGTTAGCTCGCTCTACAAGACACTGCCAGGTGAGAGGGATGTTTTGATTATAATTATCTTAATGGACTTTAAACCTGGAGGTTATTCTGCAGCTTGCGGAATGGTTTTGAAAATCCTGTCCTACAGGCTTTCCCTGTGTGCTGGGTTTTTTAGTACCATTAGCGGGGAGCACAAAACTGCGTGTATTTTTCTGTCTGTGTTTCCTGATATTTGACCTAACAATCTAATGTGCTTAAAAGAGCCAATGCTCTTCCTAAGGCACAAATACAATTTATTTGTTAAACATTCAGTTTTCAGTTTTTCAGGCTGCTGCTTTTTCCCTAAAAAACAGGTCTTGTGCTGCAAAAAAAAATGCAAATGTAGTCATTACTTAGGAAAGAGAGGGTTAGTTGGCAACTTACGTATGTTTTTGTAGGAATAAGTACACAGGGCACGAGTCTTTAGCCCAGTGGAAGTGCAGTTGCTGTTACGCAGTATTTTGTACCCTTTGCGCTCTGATTTCATAGCACTGTCGATGCCCAGGGAAGGTCTAAGCAGAGCCCGAGCCCTGGCTGTTGTGTATATATGCAAGAAGAAGAAAGCCCAGCAGTCTGGATGGGCGCTGTTAGCTTACGGCCTGTCTCTTGGATACCTCTTGAGAGAAAAGTCAAAGGTCCCTGAAAGCCATCTAGTCAAGGCAATCCAGGAGCAATTAAAAGCATTCAGGTGTCCGTGCCGCAGAGTGGATTGCGGGCATTAATGACTAAAGCATTATAAAGCAAACGGGAGAAAGGCACCAGGACTGAGGTTCAAAATGGAAAACATCTGAAGCGTACGGCTGAGAGCATCGCCTCCCGCTGCCAGACGTGCCTGAAGCCCCGTGCGACCGCTCGCTGCCTCCTGGCCGGGGGGACAGAGATGCGAGGCCAGCGGTGGGAGGTGTGTGGGTACCCCACGGTGCTCGTTAGCTGTTGGCGGGGAACGAGCCTCATCTGGGGTCTCGCTTGTCCCCTGGGCATCTTCGTCCCCTGGGCATCTTCGACCCCTGGGCATCCTCATGCCTTGGGCATCTTTGTCCCCTGGGCATCCTGGTCCCCTGGGCATCTTCATCCCCTGGGCATCCTTTCTAGGCATTGGGAGGGCTGAGGCACGCTCACGTTTTGCCTTTGCTGCGTGGTAGTGGGGTATCGCTTTAAATAGGGTTTCTTGATGCGATTTCCACTCTTCCCCATCCCCTCGGGATTTCGGCGTGTCTGAGGCAGGCGGAGCAGGTTTCCTCGGAGAGAGACGGTGCAGCGCTGCGCCCGCTCGCCCGTCCCCATCCCCAGTGGCACGTCGCTGGCTGTCGCAGCACCGTGACATCCCGCCCTGGCGTTATCCGCCCGCAGCGCTGGAAACCTTGTGAGCCTGAAAGAGTTGGGGGGGGGGAAGATGCAGCTGGGAAAAGGGCATGGAGGTGTCGTCGTGCCAAACCCACCGAGGCTGAGGGGGGTTCAGCCGGGACCCTGGTACACATCCCAGCCGCGGAATAAAGACGTGTTGGGAGGAAACTCTCCAGCAAGCGGTGCCGTTGCAGGGAAGAGAGGAGGAGAAGAAGCCATCCATGGATCGGGCAGCCCTGGCCACCCCCAGAGCTGTTGGCGTTTGTCATCCTTCCCCCAGTCCAGAGACACCAGTTTGGGTTTTCTGGTGGTATCGCTGAGATGGGCCATTCCCAGCTGGCAGGACACTCCGGGGTTAATTCTGAGCATCCTTCCACTCTTTCAGTAGAAGGACAGCAAGCCCTAGCAGTGTTTTGTTTTTAACATCAGTTGGCCAGTACAAGAAAAGTGATGTCAGAAAAAACCATCTTTCAGTGACAGTGTGATTAATTCATTCTTAAGGAAAGGAAAAAAAAAAAAAGGATTGGGTATTTTTTTCCCTTTTTTTGCCGTTGCCTAAAGATTGTCTGACAGTAAAGAACCTGTGATTAATTGCACCAAAAGAAATGTAATAGACACCTTTTCTTGGCATCATCTGTATTTTGTGTGATTTTGCTATTATCTCGTTGGCTCAGTGCAGAAAAATTATCTCTGAGGCCGCTGTAAGGGATGTTAACTTCCTTTTCCTTATTACAGATTGATCTTTGATATCTGCTTTTCTCTGGGAGGTCTTTTATTCCCACAAGTGATAGAAACCTTCTGCTGTTTTCCATATATTGCACTTAAGTAGTTCAATACCTTTTGGAGCCTGTATGGGAACATTTAATAAAGACGCGATGATTGCCATATTTTGAAGGTTATATGATATGAGAAATTATATATTGTTTTACTAGCTGAATATATCTATGCTGTTGAATTCAGATAAACCAATATTTTTCTAATAAGGCAGAGAAATGATACCTTTTTTTGTTACTTATATCCTCTAGAGTGTGAATATTTTTCCATCCGTGGTCTCCAGTAAAATGGATTTTCAGTCTCTCTGAAATTTCAGCCCAAGTCTCAGCAATATTTGCTTAAGAGTAATCAGAGTATTACTGAAATCTCTGTTCAAAGCAACAGTGACCTTACCAGTGGTAAGCAATAATTGGATTATTTTCAGAGATGTAGGAAGATTCACTGTAATAACAAAAGAAGAAATACCAAATGATAACACCACTTGTCTGCAGCACTGTAAGCCGCAGCACTTTCCGTAGGATAGTTTAATAGCTTAGCATATTATGAATACTGAGTAGAAAGGCAGAGACTTGGGGAATAGATGCTGCCTTGCAGTTTGGGGTGGTGCACGATGTGCTTATGTGGGGGGTTCTTTTGTTGATGATGATGATGATGGGGGTTCTTTTGTTGATGATGATGAGGGTTCTTTTGTTGATGATGATGATGATGATTATTATTATTATCATAGTACTTTGGCAGGTTGTGATGCTCTGTATGTATAAAACTTGCACCTAGGGCAGGCGCTCACCTGCCTGCAAGGTGAGTTGCGGCGAGCACTGCCCTCACCTTGATGGTACCAGCAAACGCACGGCCCAAAATGTACCTACGTGTCCTGGGTCCGTGCTGCCCGCAGCTTGGCTGCGGTTGGGTGCCACCGCCGTGCCGTGGGTTCGGCAAAGCCGATTTCTTGCCGTGGGTTTCTCAGCGGTGTGGGTGCAAGTTAGCCGGCAAAGCCCGCGGGCACGGGCTGCCCTGGGGGTGCGGGAGCAGCATCCCCGTGCGGCGCAGGGCAAATGCCGGTGGGCTTTCTCCCGGAGAGGCTGAGCTGCTGCAAAGACAACTTGGAAACCATTTGGAAGAGCAGATCCATAGGAGCACAGTGTCGGGCGAGCCCGATTGCCTTGCTCTCTGCTTTTAATTGTAATGAATTATATGGCTCAGCACGGCGGGGCGCCGAGCCTCTTGGCTGAAACTTGTGTAATTCACGTAAGTGTTTACACAAAAGCCAAGTAAATGTTAAGCTTCCTACAGATTTCAATATACATGAACCCTTGTTTGTATTGGGTTTGGGAGACCGGCGGAAGCAAAGCGGCGCGTATGGCTGTGCCTCTGGGCAGGGGGTGTGTGCACATATGTGAACCGCACATGTTAAAAGACATGTAAAAAATATGACCTTTAATTTTCTCTGGAGTGGGCTTTGCAGTGACCGGTCTGGTTCCTCCCCCCAAAAAAAGAATTCTGTATAATTTTGGTTTATTAAGAGATGCTCACAGGCACAGGGGAGTTTTTGCCTCTTGACCGCTAAAAGGAGACTTGTGCCGCCGAGGCTACTGGCATCCTTTGAAGTCCTCCCGTGTGCCCACATGATACTTCTAATTACTGCAAATGAGCCTTCTGCAGCACAGGCTGCTGTGTCATTCAAACCAACGCTGCTCGCCAGATGGGATCCCTCCCAGGCTAGACCTCGGCCACGTCCGTCCCCACGACGGTGACAGCGAGCCCGTCACACGAGCGGGACGAGACGTTGGTCCTGACCTCTGACGGCACCTGGTTGTGGAGCAGAGGACCCTTAGCCCGGCCGTGCCGTGGTGCCTTTGGGAGGTGACCCTTGGCTCTAACACAGGGTCCGGCCATGCAGAGCAGCAGGTCTCTTGGCCTCCCCTTGACCTGAGAGGAGCTGAAATTTGGGACCTTGCACGTCCGCCAAGCCCTTGTTGTTGTCCTGGTGGGGCCAGGTTCGCTTTGAAATAACACCACCAAACCGGGCTGTTGGAGAATTTGCATTAAGATGATTCCCTCGGCACAGTGCAGCCGGGAGATCTGTATACCTGGATGTAATTTTATTTTTAGAAAGCACGTTAAGGAGCATAATGACCTCATTACCATGCCAATTGCAGCCTTGCTTGTTTAAGAGTATTTAATTGTTTTCACTCCCTGTGCACAGCCAGTTTTGGTGGATAGGGCAAAAGCAGGAGAGGAAGGGAGTTTGTGTGACTGGAAACAATAAGGATGCTGAAGCAGAAAGCAAAGTGCTTGTCTTGAAGCATCCCTGTAAGATTCCTTCCCCAAAGCATCCCAATACTCAAGGTACTCAAGGAACCCACAGTGTTTTGGAGCCCTTTCCTCCACAGAGGAGAGGCGGCTTCTTCTCCCATTGCCTTCTGAGGAGCCACAATTTTTTCCTCTTTTAGGCTTTTCTTCTGCTGCGGGGGGAAGTGTTTGAAAGGCAACCCAAGCTCCCATTTCATCAGATGGTGCTGGGAGCTGGGGATGAAGGAGCGGCAAGAGAACTGCCCCATCAGCCTCGCTGCCAAGCGGGCAGTGCTGCGGCGTGGGAACGCTGACCCTTCCCAGCTGCTCCCCGGGGTCTTCTCTTGTGCCTGCTTGCCTTGAGTATTTTTAGCCTCCTTACTGCTCCTGTGCAAGGAAGAATGTATAAAAACAGGTAAAAGAGAGAGGAAAGGAGGGAAAGAAAAAAAAAAAAAGGACTTGTGTTTCTCTGGCAGTGGTTTTCTAAGGAGCCCTGATTATTCAGCAGCAGTGGAAAAAACTGCAGAAGATGTAAATAATCTTCAGGATTATGCTAAAGCCAAGCTTCAGTCATTTTCCTGGAAAAAAAAAATGCACGAGGCCTGTTCATTTAATAACGATCAACCGGAATTTCTCTAGGGCTTCTTATATTTTCATGAAAAGGATCAGTTGTCTTGAAGAAAAATGGTAATTCTGGTATCTACAAATACCCTTTGGTTGGAAAGCGTGTGGTTCAGGTTGGTTCTTTGATTGGGCTTTTTCTTCCCGTTTTCTTTTTATGATACTATCGTACATTCACATCCACAGTTATAAAATGATCAAAAGCAAGGAGTTGGTTTATCGTGAAATGGCAAACCATGGCTGCACTCTGTGGTATAGGCTATATCGAGATAAAAATACTACATGGTTTTTAGCTTTCCCTGTGTTTATATTTGGTGCCAGAGGTACTTGAGCGATTTTGCAAAGTGTGTATACATTGCAGTCAGGCTTTCCAAAAAAATCGTGGTATCTTTTGACATCTACACAGGATCTTACTTACCCTGCTGGGCTTAATTTTAGACTATCGAGTTTATTGTTCAAGGAGGAAAAAATGGGTTTGTTATGTGCTGTATTTAATCAAGTGCAGCAAAAAACTATCACAGGCATCATTCATCTTCGCAAGCCAATTTTTGTTTCCATTTTAGTTGTAGGAAAACCCTGCCCTGGTAAAATGGACGCGTTTATTGTGAGGATCTGATGGCACCAAGATTATGGCTGCTGGCAGGTATTGGCTGGTTTGTGGGAGCAGTCCCCATACGGATTTTTGTTTTATGGGGTTTCAGTGTTGAGAACTGTGTGTTTAATCATTGTAGAAATGCCAGGAGCCAGGGATTTGGGGATGTTTGGAATAAGGGAAAGTGCACGGCGTTCCAGTTGCAGCTTCCAAAACATGAGACGTGCTGCAGAAGCCTGAGACTGCTGGGTTTCCAGTGACTGGCAGGGTTTAGGGTGCTCATACATCCTTAGACAGCCTTTATCCTTCCCATCCATCCATCTTCCTGAGAAGCTCCATCCGTGGTGGAGGCGAGAGGTGCTCATCCCTTTCCTGGTGAACCTGGGTGTGATGGAGCAGTTGCTGGTACCAGGCGTGGAGGAGGTCTGCGGTCCCTCTCCGCTCTGCTCCTGCTCTGTTCCTCGGGCTCTGGGCGTTTCTGTGGAGCTCAGTGCCCGAGGTGATGAGAGCAGGGTGAAGAAGGGAAATGTCCACCATGACTCGTGGCAAGGGACCACTCGGTCCAGCGACGAGCATCTCTCGTCAGCGCAGGACATAGCCGAGGTGATGCTTCCCAGCGGACAAAGCTGCAGCTGAAGTTTCTGCCGTGGGGAAGCCTGTTGACTGCAACTACAGAACGTTTTAATATTTAATGAAGACTTGAAGAAACGTCATGATTCACCCGTCTGGGCTTCGGTGGCACGCGGGGAGTTTGGAGCGTGCTTCAGCCGCTGCAGCGATCGCATGTGCAAAGCAGCCGGCGCGGTGCCTGGCTGGCAGCAGCCTGAGCAACAGGGCTCCTCGCTTCTGTAAATTTTGGGCAGACAGACAGGAAAATCCAAGCCCCGAGCGTGGTGTTCATAAAAATGCCTGGCTTTGTACCGGACAGCCCTTTGCGTGGTGGGGATGCTCTGATTTATTGGCGCATGGGGCTTGTCGAGGTGGGACGGTGGGGCTCGCATTGCTCGGGAACAAATTCCGGTAATCACTACCCATAGACCTCTCTGGGGTTTCATTTCCAGCAGCCCTTAATTCAAGAAACAGTTTCTGTCACTCTGGGTTCAGCCACAGGCAAAGAAATGGATGAGGGAGAAATAAGTGGTATGTCCTAAGCTGCAGGAAGGAAGCGGTGGTATTTTTCATAATTTGATGCATTAAAATCGTAATCTTCCAGTTCTGTTTCTGAGCATCCTGGCTGTCTCATATATCTGTGGGCTCCTACAGCAATATATTCTTCTCCAGGTTCACACATGCTATTCTGGCAAAACAAAAAAAAAAAAAAAAAAGAAATAAAAGGCTTGGGAGGGGGCAGGGAGGGGATGTGATGCCAAGTGGAACAGCTCTGTCTTACCCGCCTTGAAGAGAAATCATCCGAACGCTGAAGGAGACAGGCTCCATTGCGCAGATTAATGTGCAGTGTTTGAAAGCAGCCAAGAACGTTTTATACACACACACGGCAAGGCTGGAAGGAGCTGGGCGGTTCATCTCTGCAGAAGCCATTCCTTTCCCTAAGAGGGCATTTTCAAAAAAAAAAAAAAAAAGAAAAGGAGAGTACAAAGGTCTCCAGGAGTGCTCAGCCGCTCAGGCAGTTTAATTGGCTGAACATAGCGCTTTACAGTTGGGATTAATATGGATATTTCTTAATAATGTGTCACCTTGTCAGGAGTTTCAGGGTCAGGACTGCAAGGCTGCACAGTGCTTGCAACTAAAGTTCTTGCCTTTCCTTCTGGTTTTTATTATTACAATAGCTCCCGTTAGTGCATATGGAAAGGAAGATGTCGTTAAGCTGGTTTCTTCTTTTCTTCCTATGGAACTAGTGAAGAAACTGGAAGGATGAGGGGAAGGATGGTCCGCAGAGCTTGGCAGTGACGGCTGTGGCGTGGGTCGGCTCACAGCTCCACGCCAGCTTTGACCTGCGCACCAGGATGCGCAGCCTATCAGCGTAAACGTGGTGAGCTCAAACCTAAGCAAATCCCACCAGAAAGTAAATAAAAGAAGTGATTTAGCAGTGCTCAAGATAGCTTAAAAGGACCCGAGACCGTTAGTGTTTTTACAAGTATTTTACAATTGGTCTTACTGCCTTTTATCTCTGTGGATCTCCCCTGAGTGACCACCAGCACTGGGATGCCCATTGGGAGGAGGCTGCTCTTCTGTGCCCCACTCCCAGGCAGCTGGGGCAATGTCTGCTGCCGTTGTTGAGCGTTATTTTGCTTTTTCTCTGTTTTTCTCCTTTTTCCTCACTTTTCTCACCTTCCCTCCCCGTCCAGCGATTTCAGAGGGGGCTCCAGGAAGCCCACGTACTTGATGAGCACGCGTAATTGCCACCAGCCCTAATGGGATGCACTCAGAAGAAGGTTTCTCTAATTTCCCTGTGCTCCCGTCTGCCCCTGCCCCCCTCCAGGAGTGATTGCCTTCACGGGTTTATAATCAACGGCTCGCCCACCGCAGAGGAGAGGTTCCTCTGCCTGGAGACACCGCAGCGCAGAGCAACGAGGCTGAAGCCTTCCCCACTCTCTATAAAGTCGTTAGCGGCACAAAAACGAGCAGCAAGCACGCAGCTGATAAAAGTCTCAGCAAGGCATTTGCTCCTGTAATGACTGTCTTTTATGCATAGATAATTTTGATAGAGTTGCACTTCCGAAGCCCACTGTCACCAGGGTGGCATGAGCTGACCTGTTAATCATAAGAGAAATTAATGGGAATTACAGCTGGCGGAGGCCCCTCTCTGAAGAGCTGGTTCAGGGTGTAGCACCCGAGGGGAATTTAAAAAACGAAGCAGTATGTGTCGTCCCTTAGAGCTGCAGATAAAGTGTCAGCAAGTTGGTTCCCGGGGAAGAAGCGGGGGTGTGGAGGAGATAAACTCCAGGAGTGTAAACACCAAATTAACAGCCTAATTCTGAGGAGCATGAGCACATGTGCATTTTCATTGCATCCACTTGGTAATTAATGGAGACTTTTAATTTAACTAGGAGGGAGCAGAGGGAGATCAGGGCCACCAGGATTTGCAGCCTTTGTGGTGGCTGTACCCAAAGGAGACCCAGGTGAGATGGTCCTGTGTTACCCTTCTTGATGGTGCTGCTGTGGTGTAAACTGGTTTAGCACCACTGACCTGAAGTGAACTGAAATCAAAGGATCCCTGCTGATGCTTTACACCACCTGAGGTCCTGGCTGTCTCCGGATGTAACCAAACAGCTACTAGATACTTCACAAAGTGTTTCCTTCAAGTTTTCTTTTTAGGGTAAGTTTCCTTTTAAAATGCCATATATTCTTGTAGTCTGCAAAGATTAAAAGAATAGCTTATCTCTTCTGTACAGAAGACCCATAAAGTCCTTAAATATGCTTTATATTGCTGCTTCTCAAAGGAAGAGTTGATTGCCTGGTCTTAAATATCCCAAATGTGATCCCTGTGTGCCTGAACACACATACACAAGAGCTCTCTGAAGAGCAGTCAGAGAGGCTGCTCAGGGAGACTGTCCTTAGAAGTTTATGAAGAATAACACAGCAAGTTGCATTGAAATGCTGTTGTCATTTGTGCATTTAAAATGCACGTGTAGTCCGGGGTTTGGAGGAGACGACAGCAATTAGTCAGCCCTGTTAATAAGGAGCATGTTGCTGGGAAGGGGACAACGATGATAGAATGAGTCATTTATTCTTTAACAATAAAAGGAAGATAAATGGCATTTGGTCAGTTCCATGTGTGCACTTCAGGAGTTTTTAAAGTCTGTTTACCAGTTTTGGGACTAATCCGATATGGAGGAGGGGCAGGTTTTCTGCAGAATTAACAACTGGTTTGTACTTTGGGAAATGCGATGAAGTCATCCTCTTCCAGGGCAGCTGGAAAGCCCTGGGCGAAGGCAACGTCCTTCCCCATCGCAGGCGCTGGCGGGACCGTGGCACTTTTTCTGTCCACGCCGGCTCCCTCCGGCAGCGGTGGGATTCCCCATTTCCCCGCTGAGCAGCGACGGCCCTGCAAGCGCGCGGGGAACAGCGTGGCCGGAGGAGGAGGACCTGTCTGCAAAGAAAGGGCTGTTTTGGGAGCAGCTGAGCGGGTACCTGGAGCTGGGCATCCCGGCTGGCAGCGCTGCCCTGCGGCCGCAGCGATGCTGTGGGATGGTGCTTTCCTTCCGTGGCAGCGGCCAGCAACGTGGGTCGGGACCCAAAATCTGCAGCCTGAGCACGTTGCAACGGCTGTGGCTACGTGGACAGAACCCTCACCCACCGGTCTGCTGTGTGATGGCAAACCAGGGGGTGAAAGCCCCCGTGCAGAATACACGTCCGGGAAAGGGGGAGCACCTCTTGTAAATGAATAATTTCTCGTTGGGACCCTCAGGATGTGATTTAAGGACTTAAGACCAGGAAAGAAGGTACATCGCGCTGCTCTCCGTTGTGCTATCTCTGGCTCAGCCGAGGCTCGCGCTGGGTGGCACGTGGGTGGCTCTGACTCTGCGTTTGTTACGGGACAGCTCAAAAGGTCTCCGTTCGCCGTCCGATGTCTAGCGGTGAGGTGCTGCCGCTCACCTAGCGAACAACCCGGGGAGAATAAAGCAGCAAGGAAAGCCCAGACTTGCAGGGGGAGGGCGAGGAGAACATATTTTGGGTAGTCTGTCAGTCAGCTTGACACTAATTGGTTGCAGTAAGTAATCGTTCTCCATGTAAATTAGACTCCAATTTCCTCTGTAGTCTGTCTGTTTGCTGTGTGGGCTTCGGTCTCTAATTAGGCTCTCACATGGTGAACCTGGGTTGTAAGCTGCTTCTGTTCTGGAGAGCCAGGCTCAGCCCTCCCCGAGGCTGCCTGCGCTCTTCAAGCCCCGCTCCCGAGTGGGATGGTTCTTAGATCAACACTGCCAAGTTCAAAATGAATTCTTCTTTGAATGTATGTTTCGATTATTCCTTTATTTAAAGCTTGCTGCAGCGGGGTGGGGGTAAAATGCAAGGGGGCTTATTGGACTTAGAATGGGAATACCCTTCGGAAACGCTTCCTCTGCGTTCCTGGAAGCCCCGCTCGCTCCTCCATGAATAGACCTCATTGAATCGTTAGCCCCTGTGAAGGCCAGAGCAGCTTGCCTGCATCTGGATCCCGCTGCCTGCCCGCCGGGACGCCTGGAGCGCATACCGCT
Organism: Haliaeetus leucocephalus; assembly: GCF_000737465.1. NCBI lineage: Eukaryota > Metazoa > Chordata > Aves > Accipitriformes > Accipitridae > Haliaeetus > Haliaeetus leucocephalus. Next base: position 8,366,855 of record NW_010972438.1, read on the forward strand.
CGCTCCAGCCCCCTCGCTCGGAGGTGGCTGTATATGCGCATTCAAAGCTCACCCAAACACCGGCCCGCGTGCTGGAGCTGCTCCAGGGTTGCACATCCGTAACGGAGTGCAGAAACGTGCAGTTGCACGAGAGGCTTTTATCCCCAGCCGTCCGTTGGTCGCAAACGAAGGCAGGGTTTCTGGCTTGCTGCCTGCGGTGGGAAGCTGCCCACGGTTTCGGAGCTCTGTGGTTTTGGAGCTGCTGCCGATAGCCCCCGCCTTAGCCCGAGCGTCAGAAGCGAACGCCGTGGTCAAGCACCTAGATTTGTGTCCAGTGGAGAAAAACGCGTCTCTACAGCTAACGTCTGCGCCAGGCTGCAAAAAAAAGGAAAAACACATGTGTCGGCCAGCCAGGCTGTTTGCCAGCAGCACTTTATGATTCAGTAGTTACCTTTGTGAAACTCGGTATAACTTCAGGAACCACGTGCTAACCGTTTCTATAAACCTCCTCCTTATGTGATACAGTCCTGACCCAGATGTGTCAGTGGTACGGTTGGGCATTCTGATAAATACTGGGTTTATTGGTATCCTGATATTTACCTTATTGACTTTTGATCCGGTGATACACGCTGGGAGTTGTTGGCTTTCGTCAGTGCACTCACAAGGCTGTGGTCCCCTCGAAGCAGGCAGATAAGAAACTCTTTTGGGAGAAAGAGGTGAAGCAAACTGAGCGTGGGGCTTTTTTATTGCTTCTCTTCACGTGATTTTACATATTGGCAAGGTAACTTTGCTTTTAGACCGCTAGTCAAAACTGGAAGGGATGTTGGCTCCGTGGAGAGCTAAATTTGGGTAAAGAGAGAGGATTGGATTAGGGCTTACGATTTTTCACCAATAAGCTAAAACTGCGGCGGGCGTCACGCCGCCAGCTGGGGCAGCAGCCGGGGAGCCTTCCCTCCCCAAATGACCGCAGCCGTTCTCCGGCTCGCAGGCAGCCTCCCAGCCCGGGCACCGCCACCGGAGGATGCGCCGTGGTCCACGGCACCGAAGACGCTCGCCTCGCCGCTGCCCATCCTTCCCATCCTTCCTTCCCATCCTTCCCTCTGCCCTTTCCCGTTACGCAGGGGTTTGCCAGCGTGTGAAGTGAATGCCTGTTTAGCCCGGGTAAGTAGTCGCACCCGATTTATAGCCTATGAAAGTATAAGCCGCTTTAATGCTGTACAAATGTTTGCACTGGGAAATGATTTTCTTTTTTCAGCTCTGATTCCTGCCTGCCTTTGTAAGCGCTGGTTCTCGCTGCAGGCAGGGGCTGCCGGGGGCCAGGCACGGCCCCCCCTCTGGAGCAGGGATGTGCCGTATCCCTTGCTAATATCTGACGCAGAGGACACGGTAAAACTTTTCCTTGATGCAAACGGGACTTCTCTTGCCAGCCCCTGAGCTGCTCCTGCTTTTTTTTTTTTACTCTGTTGAAAAAACCCCCGAAGAGTAAAACCCTGCGGGAGGCTGGAGCTTATCTTCAGCTCTGGGTTTCCAAACTTGCTGTGTGTCTTCTCAGCTGTTGCAAGGATTTGTGTGGAATGACAAAATGCGAATTTTGAACCTTTGGCAGCTGTGTTTTAGTACAGGATAAAGGGTTATTTTTAACTTTGGGATGTTGGATTTTTTTTTGTCTTTGTTCACATGAATTCAGGAGAAAACGTCCAATTCCTTTGAGGCAAAACAAAGGCTTCTAAGTACTTAATCAAACTTGCTGAATTCAATTGCTTTTGGATACTTTAGGACTTAAGCAGATAGGAGGCTGTGTTAGTGACAAACAATATGTTTGGTTGGAAAAAGGGGGGTCATTCCTGCCGGGGAAGGCAGGGGAGCACCCAGCCTGCCGGACGCCTGCTCTGGGCAGAGGTCCTGGAGCTGTTTGCTGGGTGGGGGGGTTTAACAGCATCCTCTGTTTGCCTTTGTTTAGGCAGCGCAAATTATTTGTGTGCTTTAGGATTCCTTCGGTCTTCCAGCAGATGTTTTATCTGTGCAACTGGTGGAGTAATTAGAGAAAAAGAGATGCGGTGCTGGTGTGCAAACACCCCCTTGGGGGGGTGGGTAGAGAAATCGCAGAGTCTGTCCCAGGAGCAGCTGGCTGAGGAGCAAAGTCAGCACAAGATGCCAAAAGCGAAACGCTTATGGCCCAATGTATTTGACTTTATTTCTGCAGAGGGGTTGTTCCCCCTCCCCGCTGCCGAAAACAGGCAGGGACCGCGTCCTGGGGCGGAAGACTGTGCTGCTTCTTACGGTGAATTTCTCTCAACGTGCGAATCGTTCGCTCGGGATTTTTGCAGTGGCGGCTGGGGGATGATTAAATATTCCGTCTGCGGGAAATTACCAGGAGATTTGAGTATTTTCCTCAGTGGCTGGTGGCACCAGCAATGGGGTGACATGGGAGCCTCCCTGCGTGTAGATCAGCCCGCTTGGAGGTTTAGAAGGCTCCAGTTGCACGAGCATATTTTTGCTCTGCTACCATTTAAATAATGGCAGCAACATGCTGATTCCTCTAATGATCTTGATTAAGTTATCGGTTATTTCCTTAATTAGCTACTTGATCTACTTACACCTTAAATGAGTCTATTTGTTCACCCAGAGGAGGGGGAAAAAAAAAAAAAAGCTGCTGTTTTTTCGCTTTTAAAAGGGTTTTTTTCTTTTCCAAAAGGCAGCTGTCATCTTAGGTCAATAAGGGAGCTTCGGTGAGCTGGCTTCCCCAGTGCTGCCACATCAGGGGTCTGTGGGACGGCCGTGGTGTTAGCGTGGTGACGAGGGGACCACGCCGGCGGTGCTGGAGCATCCTGCCTGCCACCGCCGGGTCCTTCCCCAGCAGAGATGCCTTGGGGGGGCTGCAAGTGAGCTGCTTTCCAGAGGCTGAGCAAAACAGCACCGTCGCTTTATTCGTGAAGGTGCTGACCTATAAATCCAACCAGCCGTTTCAGGCTGGCCGTGGAAATGTGCTGGCGTTTGCAGATGTGACGCCGAGAGACGGGCGTTGGTGCTTCCCAGGGGCTGCCTCTCCTGGCGGCAGCGAATTTTAAATGAGACGGTGTAGATGTACATTTATTCCTGGCATCAGTGTTATGCAGACAAACAAAACAGGTTGAAGTGGTCTTCTGAACGCTCTGCTTGTGTGTATTAATGGGGATGGGGATGGGGTGGTGTCTCAGGGCCAGTTCTGGAGGAGAAAACGCATCTTTTAATCTCCAGTGGCCTTTAAATTTCCCCTGCATTAGCGTAGGGCACTGCATTGACCACCCAGTGTCCCTGCACAGCACTACAAAAGCAGCCTCACCAGTTGGCACCAGTTCTTCACCAGTATTGCCCACGCACCACCGTTTGTTGCCTACTCTCCCAGACCTCAGAATAGAGAGAGACTCAAATTTTTCGCTTTGGAGACTCCTTGTGATACATGGCAGCAGCAGCCTGTGCTTCAGACAAGTCTATTTGTTCATGCTTTTGTACTGTTTGTTACTCTTAATGATATTCCCCTCGTTAGCCTTAGCTTCACACCCTCCCTGATGCAGAACTCGCTGAAACACGTATTACGAAATGAGCCTGCTTCCATATATAAATTGGAGAGACAGAAGTTGGGACTCTCCCAGCTAAAACAGAACTAAATGCTTGCCCTCCAGTTACATTTTAGCATCTGTGCCAAAAAATTATGGATTTGGGAGGAATTACTAAGAGTTCTGACATACACAAGCTTTATTCCTTTGAGCCTTTTATATGTTTAGCAATTTGGTGTGAATTTGGACTGTGCGACTTTCCTCTCTCCGAAGAAACCTTTCCCATGGCCCACGTGGAAGCCAGAGCATCGCCCCGCGATGCAGAGCCGCGGGGAGCGGCACGAACACGGCTCCAGTGCCGGCGCTCGCTCCGGCCGGGACGTGCTTGGATGGCAGCGCTCGGAATCCCACGTGTCGTGTTTGGCAGCGTAGGCAGACCCCGTACCCGGTGCTGCCAGCCCTGCTGCCTGTGTTGGCTGACTCTGGGCACTCGGTGTTGCTCTTGTGGTTTCGGGTGATCCCGGGAGAATTGCAGCTTTTGGTTTGGTTTGCAAAATAGTTTCTGAGCTGAGGGTTGGTGGGAAGGACTCGAGTCTATCAATTCTAATGGCCCAGAAAACAATATCCTAGTATTTTTATATCCTGATTCCTAAATGGTTGTCATGACGTTACAAAAGCAAACGCGGTGGATCTTGTGGTCAGCTGCGCTTTGGAACCACAGACGAGCGTCACAGACGTTGCGGTGCCAGAGCAGCGATGGTGACACCTCTGGGCGATCCATGTTTCCTTCCACGTCTGTCCTGGATTGCTTGCGTAACCTCGGACGAGTCGTGGACATCCTCCAAGTTTCGGATGGGGGAGAGCAGCGGAGCTCCCGTTGCAGCCGTGCCGGGGTTGGTGTCGGAGCAGAGCCAGCCCTGGGGTGGTACCCAGGGACGCCTGGAGCTGGACGGCATGTGCAGTGGGCCCCCGTTGTGGCCAGGACCTCCAAACGCAATGGAAAAAGACAATAAAACCAGACAAATAATTGCACTCAAACAGACAGTATATTGCTGGCTTGTCCCCTCGGCTTTTCTTTCTCTGCACAGCCTGGGAGGAGGTAGCTGAGATGAAATATTTGCTGTGACGGGGTTAGATTTCTCTTTACATTCCTTGGAAGTTTGTGTTTGGATTTTGCCCTGTTGGTGTTGGTTTATGCAGTGATGTTTCCAGCGGTTCGATCACACGGGTATAGTTCCAACTCTTGGTATTCCGTGCAAAGATAAAAGTGAAAGATAGATGGGCCTGGGTAATGAGGTGGCTATTTAATCACAGCAGGACTCACAGGAAAATGTACATTAAATATTTATGGGACAGTATTCATTAACATTTTCACTGTGTTGGCACTGGGCAGTGCCGGAAAGCTGTCAAGAGAATCGGAGTCTGTGTTACACAGCCATAGACCTGGAAAGAGCCGCAGCGGAGGAGAGGCATGAACGCTTGCTTTGTTACCCCGATGTATTCCTCGTAGCTAGCATTGCATTTGGAGTTGCAGTAGTAATGAGGATTTCAATAGTTTCACTTACAGTTCTGAAAATGCTCACAGTAAATATTTTAGGCCTGATTTTTCTGACTGCCGTGTCTTAATGTGAGCGCAAGTGGCTGACACCGAACCCCTGATTGGCAGGCAGGCAATTAGAGAGATAAGCCTAAGTGACTTCATGTGTCTTCTTTTTAGATTGCTCAAGTCTGAGTTGCTGTAAAGGGCTGGGATTAGCAGAGATTGAGTTCTCAGGGCGCTGGAAGTCGGCTGCGGCTGGGGGCCTGTGTCCAACAGCAGCTGTAGGTACCGAATTACGGAGTGAGTTAGCCGTGGGCGTGAAATGATGCCAGAAAGATTAGAACTGATGATAAAGTGGTATTAATGCTTGATTCATTAACGGCGTAGAAGGAATCAAATTACTCTGGTGCTATAAATCTAAAGCGTTTCTTACGTTTGTTAAGCGAAGCTACTTTAATGGTTGAAATATGTTTCTTTGCCGACCGTTGCATCCTCAGATACAGGATCACGGCAAAGGACGTTAGACTTCCCACAGCATAAGTGGAAGGTCTGAAGCAGTAGCAGCCTGGTAGATTAAATACTCCTTTGGGATGAGACGGGGTCTTGTGTCAGATTTTAGGACACCTTGCTCTACATCAGTAGGCTGAGCCTGAGAATGGCCCCAGGCTTGTCCCAAAGGCTGTACTGGTTGCACAGGTCTGCCAGATTTGGGCTTTGGAGCCAAGGGTTTGTGTCCGTGATGCTGGCCCCGTCCCATGCCATTAGCCACGAGAAGTGATGTGCCCAGCTCAGGCTGCGCCCACGGCCACCTCCCTCGGGGCAGAGAAGGTTGGTCTTGGTATTACTGTCGCTGGGACACAGCTTTGTCCTGCCTTTTAACAAGTGTAAAAGGGACATATGCAGATAGGAGAGCTACCTCCTTTACCTGAATGCCTGTTGGATAAAATAAATGCTAATCTTGACTAATTAGCTAATAGACTCACTGCGGATGTCTCTGCAATCCATTTATGTACTTGAAAGTCCCATTAATTTCCACTGGTGCCTTACAGCAGAGCGGCAAGTGAAAGGCTTGACCGTGCTCATGCTTTTTGCTTCCCGATCCCTTTTTTCCCCCGCCGTGCATGAGAAGGGAGCGCTGCCGCTCCCGACGGCATCACGAGAGCCGCGTGGCTCGTGCCAGGCGTGCGGCACGGAGCCCTTCTCGACGCGCCTCAGCCTCTGGTCTGTCATGTTTTGTCGCTTCGCATAAAGCGATGCCTTGTAGCACCCCGCGTGGACGGCTTTGATTAACTTGCCGCTCATCTTTTTGGCTGCGTAACTGGTGGTTAAGGTGTGCTGACTGGGAAGGGGGCTGCACGGGAGAACCGGGTCCCGGCCGGGGAGGATCAGAGTCGCAGCAAACGGCTCTCGCTCCTCTTGTTGCTTTGACGTGACACTTGTCAGGGAAGGACAAATGTGTTTCTTCGCACTGGGAAATTAAAGAAAACTTTGTTCTGGCATCACACATCACGGTTTTCACCCTTGGGTGCGGTGTTTGTTGACATGCTGGTTCCAGCAGCTCACCGCGTGTTTGCAGTTAATCCTGAGCTCTCCTGCCCAGCCTGGCTGGGGCTTCTTTCACGGAGGGGTTCAATTTCCTCGATGTAAGCGTTTTCTGCTTTCCAAGCTTGTCCTTATTTGCTATCTCCATGCTCTCATTTTCTTAAGCACTGTAGGAAACTGTCTCTTGCATGAAGAGCTTAGAGCTCACACCTCCAAACACCTTCACATTAGACGCTTTTTCAGTGTCTAACGCCCACAAAAATCAGCGAGAGCTGAATCCTTAACTGCTGCCAAATATCCAGATACCCTGAGCATCTGACTGCTTCCCTTGATCACCTCTGTTAGAGTAAGGGCTGGCAGAAAGGAAGGGAGAGGAGCAATCCCTCCTGGAGCGTGAGCACCAGGAATGATTCAGAATTAGTCTGGGTCTAAGCCACAGATTTTTTTGCAATTTGGGACCCAGAGCCTGTCACATAAGTGACTTTGCAACCGCTGCGCTGGCTGCGGATGATGATCCAACCCCTAAAACTGGTGTTTGGGGGTGAGGGTGGTGGAGCAACATGGGTAAAGCAGGTCACTCTTTTCCCTCGCAGTGGGCTCCCCAAAACGAGAAAAGCAGCAGCAAGCGGTTGTTTGAGGTACCAGAGGGTGTGTTTTGAAGAGCTTAGTCCTCAGCTCCCCAAAACTTAGGGAAGGCCTACCTGAATTTCGTAGCACGAATCTGAAGGGGAGCAGCAAGTGCATCTGATGTTGGCAATTCCGAGTCCCGTGCGGGTGGCGCGGGTCCTGCTGGTGAGCCGCCGGCAAGCGGTGTTTTTGCCTAAAACCCCAATTGATTTCAAATGAGCATCTACCCTGCAATTTCTCCACCATTTTAAATACGTTTCCAAACCAATTAACTGTTGGTGTAAAAAAACCCGCTGCACTCCAGATAGGAAACTGTATCTGCTTTCCAATCCTTTAAAATATTCTCCTATCAGGAAGTCCTCTCTTGTAAACCAGCGCTGCTTTGGATTTTGGTGAGCTGTAGAGCAATTTTTCCGTGCTATATGCGCACTGCCAACTTTCTGCAAACCTGGTGTGGATGGGGACAAGTGCGTTTCAAAGGAGTTTGTCTTAGAGATGCTTCAGAGAAGGACATTGGACATGTGCCCATCAGAGGAGGATGGATATAAGCCTACCGTAAATGATTTTTGTCTATGTTTTGTCATTTTCTGTAGGATGGTTCATCTCTGAGGCTCCAGCAGCTTTAGAAAGTTGAGTATGGCAGGTTTGTTTCAACTTACAGGTGACGGGGTTTTGTTCAAAGCCGTGTGCAAAATCATAGTTGATATCAAAACTAAACCCAGTTTCGTGACCCTTCTGTAAGCACAGGGTACTGCTTGCTCAGGTGAAGGTGGAGAGACTGGGAAAGCAGGAAAGGGCTCTCCTCTGCATCTTATGTGGACTAAAAACTTTACCAAAGTCAAAACTTTTTTCAAAGAATCGCTGTTCAGAGTACAGAAAGTGTCAAAATCCTTCTTGGCCATGGGTTTGCGCCGGTGTGTGTAGCAGACGCTCAGGGAGGGAAAAGCAGCTGTTGAGCTGTGATTGCTGCTTATTACACTAATTATAATAGTCTCGCCGGTATCATGAGCTTCTCTTCTCCTTCCCTCATCTGTCTGTTAGGCCATCCATGGTTGCTCATCTTTTTGAGATACGTGTTTGAAGTGCTTTGTACTGCAGGGAGCGTGACTGCGCTTCCCCACGCTGGTGCAAGGGAATGATTGTGGTTTGCACAGAGAAGGAATTTTTAGGATTGAGCTCTTTGCCCTGAAATAAGGCCACGGTGAGGTGAGGTGTTGCCCTGGCTCTGCAACTCCACATTTCCAAGGATCGCAGCCAGGTGAGCCACCCTGGTCTGGAGCATCCCAACCTGTTTGGGATGGAGGGAAGAGGACGATGTCCGGTGCTTGCTCCATTGCTTTTCCTCTATATTTGGGTTTTTGCCCTGTAGCAGTACAACCAGTCTAAATACCGGTCAGAGCAATCCCCTCCAGTCTGGGCACGCTGCAGGAAGGTTCCCGGCTCAAACCCAAAGAACATCCACTGTTTTCCAGAAATGTCCTCACCCCTCTGCCAGGGGAGCCTGGCCAACCCTGCCTTCGGTACCACCGCTGGCAGCGGCTGAGCTGACCCCCAGATTGCTGTGCTTTTGCGGCAAGGAGACACTGTAAGTTAAACGCTCAGCAAAAAGAAAGCACGGCTCCTTCGGATGCCCACCTGGTTTTTATTTCACTGGGGAGGAGTTACTCGTTGTCATAGGGCGCTCGCTTTGAAGAACAGCCCGCTCCAAAGCAGCCAGCAAAATGCTTTCTGAACCACGAAACAATGGGACTCACTAAATCTCTAGCAGCAATAACTGCTTCTAAAAGGCTGATGTATTTAGTCTGCTTATGTTTAGCAAACATGTTTGCTTCGCCCTTTGAAGATAATGCTGCGTGCAGCACAGCATGGTAGGGAAAAAAGAGGAAGAAATGGCCTGTGGCTTTCAGCATGTTTAACAAGCAATGGCTGACGGACGCAATAGCATTCACTAATGCTGGTGTCCCCTGGTTAATCGCGAGCGTTTGGGTTTCTCCCCCCCTTCCCGGTCCCCGAGCCGTGGGCAGAATGCCCTCGTGGGCTCGTAGGAGCTGGGAGCACCACGCCTGAGGCCGAGGCTGGTGGAGGGCGGCAGCAGCCCGGCACGGTGATGCTGGTGCCCCCGCAAGCGTGGGGCACCCCCCGAAATCCCCCGGCTGGGGACACCTGCGAGCCGTGCCTCGGCGTGGCTGTGACGGCACCAACCGGCATCTCATCGTAGGGTGGCTTTGACCCTTTGCTAGAGACCGTTCCCAGGTTGGGGGGGACTGGGGCTTGTGCAGCAAGGAGGGATGCTCCCGTGCTGCCGCCTGCGCGGGACCCATCCAGGAGAGCGGGGACAGGCTGGGACCCCGCGGACGAGGGAGCCCACGCTTCGGCGCGACCCTCTCCTGATACGGTCTTAATCCCTCTCCGCGGGTCCCGATCCCCCCTGTTCCTCCGGCAGACGATTTAGTTGCATTTCCCTACAGGTCACGGTGAGATAAAAGCGTGGCCGTGTTTTACCGTCAGGGAAGCGGGTTTCGAGGATGACAGGTTATACGAGGAAGGGGTGCGGGTTTCCAGCTGCACGCTCTCACCACCGCGGCCGCCTTTGATGAGGGCTGTGATTGATGCTGCCTTTGGAGCAGGCAGCCGTCAGCCGGCGACGCGCTGACCTTTCCCTGACGGGCTGAGCGGCTCTAATGATCTTGATGGGGCTGGCGATTTGTATATTGGGTTTGATGTACAAGGCTTGACGCGGCATGGAGAAATGGGACCGGGGTATGACTGACAGCCCTTTCCCATTAAGGATGGTGAGGCACAGGCTGCGATTTCCAGTGATTTCTTTCAGTGGGACTGTTGTGCTGAATTATATTGTAGCAGAGAAGTTTTGCTGTTAAATATCTTCCTTTATGTAGCTTCCAAGCAGTTAAAGATGAGAATGAAGTAACTTGCAGGCCAGAAGGCTGATCGCTAAAAAGGGTGTTCAAATTATACACTTAAATTAATTAATATTTAGTGAATTATTTTTACCCTGACTTTAATGTTCAGCCTCCTTAGGCAGATAAAACAATGCAGTAGCTGGCATCCGGGATTTTTTTTTTGTAATTCAGCTGTATAAAATTTCAAACCCTTGACTTCTTGCAGGCAACATTAAAACCTTTTAATTTCCATGAGTTGAGCTGTGTATAAATCACACCCTGGTTGGCACATCTCATGGGTGCTTGTGGCAAGAGTAATGAATTTCATGGTTTGTTATGAGCTACTAAAACCAACACAAACACAGAAAGCCCATTGTAATCTCAGCATATCATTCAAGGAAGCAATTTATTCCTAAGTATGAACAAATGTCAAGCCACGATAACAAATTGTTATTACTAATTAAAACAAAGGGAAGAATAGCAAACATCTCCTGTCATTTGCGTGCAGTGCCAGGCTGTCTCAGGGACATTGGAGCTCCATCCAGCTCCATCCAGCGGGACAGCCAGGCTGCAAACCTCGCCGTAGCCCAAGACATGTTGACCCGCTCTGTGCACTCCAGGCAAGGCATGGGGCCGTGGTCCTAAGAGAGCTGGGGCCGGGAAACCACCCAGGCTTAAGTCAAGATGCCACTTTTTATAATTTTATTGGTGCGGTGTTTGTTTCGGTTTTGTTTTTTTTTTAATTGAAAATCAAGCTTAGCTGGATTGTGGAAGTCTTGTAGTGGGTGGAGTTTGGGGTGGACTGAAACAACGTGTGCCAGTCCATCTGCTCACACTAGCTGGTTTTATATTGTCCAGGTCTACTTCATGCTCTCAGGTATGAAATAATAACCTGTTTTGGCACCTTTCTTCCCACCCAGCAGTCAGGAGGTGAGCAGCCAGGTGCGTTCCTGACCACGGCCGATCTCCCTAGGTTTGCAAATACACTGGGAAATTTAAGACTTGAAGACATCATGAAAGCCCTTTCTGTTCATGACCCAACATGCGTGATTTCCTCCCAGACATATTACGGGAGCATCGGGTGGATCCAAAAACGCGCTGGATTTACCACCTCCCTGTCCATTTAACACAGTTTGGGAGCAAGCAGCAAATCTCTTCCCTCTTAGCTGGCGAAGAGCAGGCAGCCGTGTCTCTCCTGGGTGGGAGCAGAAGCGTGGCCGCCTTAAACCGTCGGTGGTTTCTGAGGAGTTTGGATGTTTGCGCAGCCCCGGGAGCTGCCTGCGGCGCCTGGCGTGGAGCAGGGGCTTGCGTGGAGCCTGGCCGGGGCGAGGGAAGCACCGAAATCCTGCTGGCAGCCGGAGAAGAAGTGCGCGGTCTGGTTTAGGGAGGTAAAAACCAGACTTGTGTCGCTTGGCCGGGACTCCGGGCTGGCTCGAGACTTGTCTCAGAGCACGGAGACGGTTGAGCACCGTGCCCCCATCCTGGAGGATGCACAGCTTTTGGGGGGGGACACCAGGTGGTGCGTGGCTGGTGCAGAGGAGAGCTGGGTGAGCAAAAGCAAGAAATCCTCAGGGCATAACCACTGACCCGAAACACCCTATTAGACAGGTTTGAAGCCAAAAAATAAAATAAAAATAATCTAATGTGACAGCGACCCTGACAGCGTCAGGCAGTGAGAAGAGCGGCAGCGAGGGAGTCCTGAGCTGCTGCCAAGGCACATGTTAATGCAGACTTGCAGGGTTAGTTGGTTATCCTGGAAATACATCTTCTATTTTGTGTAAATGGAAAATTAATTTGTTGCTGATCAAAGGTTTAGATCTTTGGAAAACATACCACCAGATAAGCTGAAGATTTATGTGTTTCCTTCGTAACATAGTTTCAGTGAACACTTTATTGTTTGTGGAAAGGCCCCAGGAAAAATACGTCATTAAAAAATAACTGCGTTGAGTTTATTTAGCTTAAATTACAATACAGTGCTTTAATGAGGCTTTTGTAGATAACATTAAGGGACACTATTAAAAAGTCTTCAGATGAGAATGCTATCAGGCTAGCAAAGGGGAAAAAAACGATGTGAGCACCCAGATTGTTGTTCGCATTCAGTTACAAATTTGTTTTCGACGTACAAAAGTAAGAAACATCGTAGTGCCGAGTTAAAGCCAGAGGCTATGAAAACCCTTATTGTTGTTAAGCTCCCCAAAGCTTCTTGCATTAAGGTGATTAAAAAAAAAAGAGAAAGAGATACAGTGATCGATTGAAATGCCGTCTGCGGCATGAGCTGGGGGTGCGTGGTGGGGACAGTGGGTGGGTGAGGGTCCTTCTGGAGCGCCTTGTCGTGGGATCCGGGTCCTCCCGCGGCATCGCCCCTGCGTTTTGCGTGGTTCGGTGCTGCCGGAGCCCGCGGATGGCACAGGGTGTGCTCGCGGCCACAGCCTCGCCGCCCGGCTCTGGCTGTGCGCCGGAGGATGCCGGTGAGGGTCAGGCGTGTCTCGCGGGGCGAATTGGTAGGAAATAGAGAAAATTGTCTCTCGAATCAGCCGCAGTGCGTATGGGCTGTACCTCGCCTTCTGTGTCAGCTGCTGCTGGGCTCGATGGTGTTTGAAAAAACGAAATTCCTCCTCGCAGACAGGCAGCGCGGATCCTCACCTGTGGCTCTGCCGAAAACGAGCGGAACGCAGCAGCGGTGACAGCAGGAGGAGCGGGTCTGTCTTGCACGGTCTTGGGCAGCAGCTGCGTGGAGGTACAAATGGCAGCCCTCAGGAAGAGTGGAGGAAGCCAAGTTTTGGGGATTAATGATCTGCATCTGATGTTGGTCTCTCTGCACCTCCCTCCATCCCGTTTTTCTTTGAGATAAGACATCCCTGCTTCTGGCATTGAGAGGTATGGGGAGGGGTGGCTCTGCTGCTTTGCTTAGAAAGAATAAAGACAAAAAAGAAGGAAAAAGAGAGCTTAACCTAATTTAAAGTCTTGACCTGTATTTCGTGGCTCGGGTTCTCCAAGGAGCTTTCCCTCTACCTTAGGCACATCCCTGCGTGCCTCCTGGAAAGCCAGGCGTTTGGCTGGGAGGAGTGGGGCCGGACCCTGCCACGTCGGGTCTTCTCCCTTCCCTGTTCATCGCTAACGGCTTTTTGCGATCACCTCGCCTTCCCCTCGGGTGTTTGTAAAGCCGTGCCCTCTCCAGCCCCTCGGTCTGCTGCTTATCGCTGCCCCGTGGCCATGGGAGAGTGGCCCTGGCAGTGTCCCTGCCCCAGTTGGGCTCCGGCTGTCCCCAACCTGAGCACAGCTCGTCCTGGCACCCGGGTGGGAGTGCTGGCTCGGAGAGCAGAGATTTCTCTGCAAATTACAGGGGCGAGCATGGGAACGGTGAGGGACGGGGAGGGGGGAACCACTGTGAGTATCCAGTTCTGTATTTCTGTGGGTCAGAGGAGTGAAGGGAAAGTAATCTGTTATTGTGTCTGTCGCTGTGAGCCAGGTCGGGCTCGGTGATGGGGGTTCCTGCCGTCCCACCGATCCGGGCCAGGCTGGCGGTGCGTGCGGTGCAGGGGACAGCCTTCGTCCCCGCGGGCAGCATTTCGGGGTGGCAGAGGCTGGAGCCTCTGTGACATCCCAAGGTAGCAGTGCTGTGCACCGCCCTGGCGCGCTGCAGCAGAGGATGCTCTTTTAATAATTCAGAAAGGCAACTTGATCTGACATTCATCAGGTTAGTAGCCCAGCGACCTTGAGGACGCTGGTCTGCTGTCGCTGCACGTGGCCGTGCCGTGTAGCTCGTCGTCATCAGGAGAGTCAACAGTGTCACGTGGAATCCTATTGATTGACGGCCGATCGATACACCAAGGTGATAAAATACAGCATTTATGAAACATGGGCTCTTACAGTGATTGTTAAATTAGCCATAGGGATGAGTTTGTACAGATGGCAGAAAGTTTAAAGTTGACTGAATTTGGGTCTTTGTCTTTAAAACTAGCAGCAAAGGGCAGAAAGATGTGGCTACATTTACAGGCGTAGCTGTCCATCTCACACCTCTGCACCTAAGTGGGGGCTTCCTGCTCTTGATCTTTCTTTATTTCAGTAGCTAAGGTTTTACTGCTGGTTGTTTTCTTCATTGCTGGCAGTTGTCAGCATCCATCCTCGTAATGTTGCAAGTCCTTCACGTGACCTTTGATAATGTGCTCCACCAGCTCGGTGTTCTCCTTGCTGCTTAATGAAACACCCATTACGCCTGTGCAACGTGCAGAATCTGTCAAGAAATCTTGTGTGCCTTCTGGAGTTACTCCAACACATGACCTTTTCACAAGCCTTGCAGCAGGTAATGGTAATACGGAGCAATTGCCAATGAACCGGCAGCTTTCAAAGCAGGAAGGCTCATTTTCACTTTCCTGAGACAGTTGTGTGTCCAAATGTGGCAGCTTTTAATCTGATTTCTTGTCTAAGAAGAGCCTGGTGATTGGATTTTGTGGATATTTAGGTTTGCAAGTATTGGAACAAGAAGTCTGCCAGGAGCAATGACGATTATACGTGCTGTTTGGAGACACAAAGCTCATCTGCTCATAGTTAGCCGTTCAGCTGAGACGTTACAAGCGTTGGTCCCACTGCTCTTTTACATCAGCTCATGATTCTCACTCCCGTTTTATCTTTGCAGATCAACTTAAAAGTTTGCAATTTCTGGTGTGATCCCCTTCCTTGGGGATGATCCAGTTGGCCAAGACAGCCAAGCAGAACTCACCTGTGCTGTAGGGTGCTTGGTTGCGTGGGGATGAGAGCACCGTCCGCCCTGGCTGGTCCTGGGTGACTGAAGCTGCCGTGGATGGAGTTGTACGACAGAACACATCGTACAAGAAGCGGGGTTGGACAGTCGGGCTCATGCCCTGCCAACCTTTCCCCCAGCACGGGACTGGCTGGCGGTCCTGCTCAAGTGGCACTTGGAGCACTAATAGACACTTTGCTCCCAAGTGTTTATAGCTAAAGGGCCTTTGCTCCTTGAAAGTTAATGCAGATAAAGTCAGGCATTTTACTCATGTGTTTGTTCAAAATTAGCGCCTACAGGACCTGCTGTACGGAGCAGTGCATATTCTTTGTGCCGGTAGTAGCCCCTAGTCACTGCTGCGTGCTTTTACCAATACATTTCCAGGGAAGATTGTTACAGTAAACAGGGTAATTTCTGCTCTACAGCGTTTCTGCCCAACATTATAATTTTAGAAGCAGGCTTCTTTATTTGCTTTTGCAAAATTCAGGTTTGTCTCATTTCCTTTGTATTGTAATTAACATGTTCTGAATTTCAGAGGAAAAATACATCATCTTGGGGCGGTGGCACATTAACCATAGAGAGGCAAGCTGACGGCCTGACCACAATGCCGATGCAAGCTGGAAGGGGCAAAATGCGCCAGTTTAGGAAGCTGAAGGGTCAGGAGAGTTTTTTCCTACGAGTTCTGTTGCTCTGTGTAGTTGGAGGAGCTGGAGGGGACCCTCCTCGGTGCGGCAGCCATCCCCAGCAGAAGTGGAGGTGATGCTGTTCCGTCTGCCATGAAAGGAAGGTCTGACCTGGCTGGATGCGGTAACAGGGTCAGTGCTCAACTCTTGGACTTGCAGCTGTAGACTTAATTAAAAAAAAAAAAAAAGAGGGGAAAAAAAAATTAAAAATCCCCACAAAATTGTAGATGCTCAAATATTTCATCAACAGCCCTGAATTGCTTCCTTTTGTCTGAAGTTGTCTGAGCCAGTTGAGGTCTCTGCACGTTCTCAGTCCATCCCGCTTGGCCAGGGTAAGTTGGGGCAGGTCCAAGGGGGAGCTGGGCTGGTTTGTCCCAGCTGAAGATCTCGCCCTTGAGATTTTGAGTGTACTTCCATATAATGAAACCTAATTTATGAGCCTTAATAATAATAATTTAAGTCATTTGAGACTGCAGAAAAACTCGCAGCTGTAGTTTCCGCATCCTTCTGTGTTCTGTAAATATAGCTAATATTGCCAAAATCAAGGGCTCTGAAATCTGGAGCCAGGCCCCGAAAGTCAGGAGTGTACTAAAAAACGCTACGTGTTGGGCGAGTTTTATTTGCTTTCTGTATTCTTCTGAGCCCACAGAAACTAGGTTTTTGAATTTCACTCACTTTTTGCAAATGCAAAACGCTTTCCTCCAGTTGACTTGAAGCAGAGATTCATTTGTGACCACCTAATTTCCAAGCAACGGGGCTTAAGAGCAGCAGAAGAGATTTGGCAGCGTAGCTCCCTCTCTGCATTTTCTTTTCTTTTCTGAGGGGAGGGGAACATAGGGGAAGGAGTCTTCGGCATCCCCGTTGGGGTTGCGTATTCCTGGGGCTCGCACTACTTACCTGAGATACACATAAAAGGTGCCAATTGTGCCTCTCTCGGGGCCGTGCGAAAGAAAATGTATTAAAATATGCGGTAACCAAAACACCACTCTAATAACTTGTATTTCCTAGAATATTTAGCCCTGCTGGTGCACAAACATGCTGCATCTAAAAACCAGTGGGGAATCATAGCAAATGACTGCAGAAAATAATTAAGAGGGCATTGAAAGCCAGGAGAAAAACGATATGTTGCTCCGAGCCAGCAGATCATTGCTTTAATAGCCTGCGTACCTAAGAAGCGGTGCCTTAAGTTTGACAGCAAGTTGAGATCCGGTCAGCATCAAATAAGATGATAGTTGGGGAAGGGTAATTAGTGTCTTCACGCCATTCAATTTGGGCTGCTGGTGCAGAGCCAACTCTTTGAACCGCGCACATGCGAGCCAGCGAGAAGGATTTTTTTTTTTTTTTTTTCCCCTTTCCCTAAGCAGCCCGCAGGATTTATTGATGCTGAGAGCGGGCTGATTTCCATGTAAATAAATGGCGAGGGTGGCCGGGCCGCGGCGCGCGGTCCGGATGCGGTGACTTTGGCTTGCTGACATCATTGCTCATTAGCATGCAGGAGAGGAGAGCAATGCAACAGCAGAGCCCCGCGTCGCTCCCGCGCCGGCAATTATTCTCCACGGGCTGCGTCTCTCCTCGTTAATGCCTTGCGCTCGGAGAGCAAATTGGACATCCTCTTGCCACCTCGAAGGGTCATTTAGCGAAAGGCAGGCTGGAGGGGGGGAACTGCCGGATTCGTTTGGATCGGGAGCAGAGAGAGGGGCACCATCCGGAGCTGGATTTCAGAGCGAGGCAATTTAAGCGAAAAGCTTAAGACGCGGGGCAGGAGCGGCACGTTTTTCCCCGGCAGGTTGCCTTCGGAGACGTGCCGCGGTCGGTGCGCGGCTCGTCTGAAAGGCTCCGACGAGAGCCTGCGTGTGTCGGGGCGGTGGGCTGCGCCGGGGGAGCGCGGGATGTTTTATGGCACTGCGGTGCTCGGGCTGGTCCTGGGAGGCAACTGGGACCACTAGGACGGCGGAGCGACCCGCTGGATTTTTTCCTCCCGCGCTGTCGCCGGCGGTGGGAACAGGTAAGAAACTGCCTTTTGCCGGCAACTTCGAAGTCGTGGTGGATTTTTAGGAGGGGTAGGAAGAGAGGGGGAGGAGGAGGAGGAATAAGCAGCGTTCTGTGGCTGCACGTAGCTGCGTGCGAACTTTGCTCAGTGTGCTGTTGGTGGTGATCTGCGAGGGGGCTGCGCTTTTTTCCCAGCCTTTGCTGTTCTCCTTGTTTATGGACGTAAAAGGTTAATTGTTAAATTGCATTTCTGCAGCTGCAGGCAGTCGGGGAGAAACACTGATGCCACCGTAATGGATTTTTCATTTTAAAAATAATCAGAAAAGCTCAGCTGGCTCTAATAGGGATAACTATTAAAAAATCCTCATCTCTCAGTGTTAATTTTATTGCTCTGGTAAAGGCAGCTTCTGGAAGCCTGGGTTCTCTGGGCATTTTCTGAGCAGACTGCATGCAGGCTGGTGTTGTGGATGAGGACATTACTGTTCAGCTGTTTACTGTGGTGGTTTTGTCTTCCTGAGGACGGAGAGTTTTAAAGTAATAATCTTTCTACGTCCTTCTTTTTCGTGCCAGAATACCTAACTATAAACCAACCTAGAACTGCAACCTGGGGGTTATGTTTTTCAGTGCAATGTTTTCAAGTCAAATTTCCTTTTTCTCTTGTTCCTTGAAGGAACATTTTAAGCAGATGTGACGCAGACGTGACCTGTGACCATAGAAAGATTTTAATCCAGTTACTTTTTGTTTTGTAGTCATGATTCCTTGGCGGTGCTAAGCACTGATTGAATCTTTTTGAGCCGTTGAGGATTAGCGCTGGACAGAATAATGCCAAAATAATTATTTGCACCAGATGCAGTGTCATCCTTTCAGTTTTAGCTCTCTTATCTTGTAACTTATCTGACTTATTTGTATTCTGCGATTATTTCACCTACTGTGGGAGCACTTACATGTCTCACATCACTGCGTTGTATTTACAAGGCTGACGGCTTGAGCCTGCGATAAAGATTTGTGAAGTAAAACTATATGCAGCTAACAAGATTATATTTTGCTTCGTATTTTAATCTTCTCCCGTTGCGTGTTTTCTACCAGCTGGATTCAGCTTAACAAAATGACCCAGCCTTGTGCACTTGCTGTTGGCAGACTTGCTCGGGCTTAGTTGGCACATACAGAGGTCAGGCTGGTAGTGATTGCTTTCACAAGCGGGTCAGTATTGCCTGTGTCAGGGGATGCCGTCTAAGCCTTAACTTTAGAAATAATTACAATTTTCAGCCTAGCTCATCCTGCTTCTGAGCATTTTGCCTATCAGCCAGGTTTTCTCCTTTAGGACGTACGGCCTGGGAGATGCTCAAATTGCAGCATGTTTACTGCTTCCCGTGGTTTCTGCTTGTCATGCTGCAAATGCAAACTGGCAAAGTCCCTTAAAATAGCGCTTAAAGCCCCGGGACAGATCGCCGGGAACCCACTCCGCTTAGCCTCTCTGTCCGAGACCGGTGCTGGAGAGATGGGCTGCAAGCTTGGAACAAGGTGAGGGAAAAAGATGGGCAGGAAGAGAAATACTGCCTGTGAAGAGACCAGGATTACGCAAACTTGAGAAGACAGTGAGGACCCACATGCTGAACAGAGCCAGGCTTCTTTGTGGAGAGCTGGCTTTGGATCCAGAGGGAGAGCCCAAATCTTGCTAGAACCCCAGGCTTGGAGGCAATTTTCTTCCTTCAGTGAAGCAGCAGCAAGAAACCCCCTGCAATACAGCTCGGCATCTTGTTAGGCTGAAAAGCCGCCGAACGGTATAATTAAAAATCTGACAAGATAACCCGTGGGGTGGGACAGGGGCTTTGCAGCACAGCCGTGCGTTGGCTCTCGGGTGGGCACTGCTGCTGAACTCAGCCCAGAGGGAGAGTTTGGCGAGGGTCCTGCTGCCGCCTGCTCTCTCCGCTGCCTCCCCTGCTCCATCCCTGCTGGCCAGTGACCCCGCTGGGCTCTCGGGGGCCTTGGGGTCTTGTCCTGCCACGGGGGACACCAAACCCCTCTCGGGTGTCCACAGCTCCTGGGTCTGCCCGTCCCGTGGCTCCCTCTGCCTTCCAAAATCCTGAGATTGGCTTCAGCGTTGTTTGCCCACCAGCTTGGAGGTTGGTTTCGCTGTTATCGAGCCTGTTCTTCTCTTCAACTTGGAAACTGGTGGTTTGCATTTCTTCTTCATGACCGGGGAAAAATATGTGGTTGTTATTGTTTCTGTATGCTAAGAGCCGGACCTTTAAGGGGAGGGAAAAAAAGCCGTAACATAAACATGTTGAGATGAGTGGTAAGCCTGTGAGCTGGCAGGCTGCCTCCATCATCTTGGATGTGACAGAGCAGCCTGTTGGACACCTTCCCTCCTGGTAGCATGGCTGGGCAACAGGCTGGGGCTCATGACACCTTATTTTTCCTCTTCTCTCTCTCCCTCGCTCGATCTGAAGCTCGCACGGGTACAGCACTTTGCGCACCTCTGTCTACCCTCTATTATGAAAAAAAATATTGCGTCTCCTGCAAAACATCTTGAGAGCTCCAAATAGAGAGGAGTTCTGAGATCTGCCGAGTTATTAATATCCCTTAATTTAAACATCTCATCTTTATGCATCAGAATCTTCATGGTTTGTGTCAGCGGTTGCAAGCTCACGGGAGCAGCCTGGCAATGTCCTGTGTTCACTGCAGAGCCCTGGGGTGCATCTGGGCTCCCCAAAATGACCTGTGATGCACCCCAGCTCCCCTGGTGTGATTTAGCCACAGGTTGGAAAGGTTGGTCGTCTTTTAATTCGTCCTGCAGTGGTGCTGAGAGGTCTGGCCACAGTTTTGGGCTGTGGTCCTGGTTCCTTGTTTGCCTAAGGGCACCAAGGCAGCCCAGATGAGGGATTTGGGGGTTTGTATGTTGTGTCGTGTTTTGCCCTGATTTCTTGGTCTCATCTGGGAGGAGCACAGCCTTGTGCGCTGACGGTTGCTGTGTCCCATGTGGTGCCTAAGGCCACAGACAGCAAAATTGGAAGCAGCCTGGAGGCTGCCCTGGGCTGTGCTGCAGGGAAGCAGTGGTTTGGGGACAGGGCGGTGGGGACCCACGGGCAGATGTTCCACCCGCTTCTTGAATTGGTGGTCCTGATTCACCATGGAGGCAGACCAACTGGAAAATCCTTGGAGACTGCTTTTGCTCGTATTTGGCTGCAGCTGGCAATACTAGGGATAGTTCTTTTTTTTCTTCTTTTTCTTAATTAAGCAAGAATAACTTTTGCAATAGTAAAGGATTTTTACAGAGTCTTAAAAATAAAATTAGTCTCCAGCCTAAGACTGTGCATGGACAACTTCAGCCAGAGAGGAGGATTTTTCCAGGAGTGGAAATGGGGTTTGTAATAAAACCTTCAACGCCACCCTGGATACCTTCGCAATTGCTGCTCTTGGCACTGCAGAGGTCAGAGGGGATTAAAAATAAAGCAACACTGAAAATCTGACCTGCCTCGAGTAAATCCAAACAGGTAGAGAAGAGAAGTTGAATGGGGAAGATGGAGAAGAGTCTGACTTGCAACTCTTCCATCCTCTCAGTGTTTCCCTACCTACTGCAGACCTTTCTGGAGATGTGCAGCTACACATGCTCCCCTATGGCCACTGAGATCTGGGGAGCTGCATCTATAGGAGTAGTTTGGTTGCTGGATTATTTCTCTCTTCCTTGGTTTCCTGGCATTGCTGTGCTGCTTGCTCTGTTGCTACCACTTGACGATCTTTTAAGCCAACTGTTCCTAGAGCATCTTGGGTCAAGTGAGCATTGCCCTCTCTCTCGGCTGTCCTTGCAGGCCACCAAAAGCACCTTGTCCTCAGACTTTGAATTGCTGCTATTGTAAATGCTGTGTCTAATTCACCTCCTTTAGCCTCTTGCACTCCAATTGGGCAGATAAAAGCTTTCACTAAGCTTCCTTTTCAACCCAGGTAGCACGAAGTCTTTGCAATTCATTCCCACTGATAGGGTTTTTTTCCAGCTGAAGTGACTGGAAGAGCTGTGAAGTCACAGAAGTGTTTTGTCCAGAGAGATGCCGCTTTGTCACTGAGGTCCACGGGACGCGGGGCCATGGGCAGCAGCTGGCTGGGGCTACTGGGAGCATTTGGTTCAAAATACAGTGTTAGAGAAGTTGGAGAAGGAGGCAGAACTTCAGCTCCAACTGTCTGTTTTGAGCACAAAACCTTGGGGCTCCTGTGATGAAGCTGCTGTTCAGGCAGTCGATGGGGAAGCCACGGCTGGGTGCTGCCTGTGGGTGCTCCCGTGCCTCAGCTTCCCCATCCGTGAAAAGGGAGAGCGATGCCTCTACTGGAGAAGAGCTGCTGGGCTCTCCCTGTGGCAGTGAAGGACTATGTTAATTTTTCAGTTCAGATAAATGTTTGCCCTTCCTGTGGGGTCTGGAGAAAAGGGTCTGTGTAGCAGGGTGGGAAGATGCCTCATTAGCTCTCAAATGAGGGGAGGAGATAACAGGCAGGGATACTAAGACACCCTTGTTAAGAGACTCAGAGGTCACATGAGCTGCCCCAAATCCTCAGCCTCTGCTGTTTCTGAGAAGTTTTGTGATTTACTGACTGGTGACTGACCCCAAAGCCTCATTGCGATCAGAATGATGGCACGACGCTGGAAAAAAATAATCAGGCTGCCATATACGTCTTGAGCCAAGCAGGAAGGGAATTGCCCCTTTGTGTTTACACACCCCATCCGAGCTGAGCAGACAATTGCTTTTTGAGGGATTTCAAATCTTGCATGTTAATGTGTGCACAAATGCATGCAAATCCTTTATTACGGAGCACAGCAGAGGCATCGCGTGGCCCAGCGCGGGCCGTGGCATTCCTGCTCCTCGCATTGTCTGGAGACGGAGCTGCTCCCTGATACAGCCCATTTATTCCCATCCCAGAAGAAACAAGTGAGAAGCAGAGATAAGCAGCGCCGGGCGGGAGGGTGGGGGGTGGTGTGATAAGGGCTGTTTGCCGAGTTCCTCCTTTGTCCGAGAGGAATTTTAACATTTCTGCGATGCTTTTAAGCTCTGCCTTCATTCTTGCCCTTGCCAGGAGGGCTTGGGCTCTCGCGCTGCCCTTTCTCAAAATATCTGCGGTGCCCTGCCAGAGCAGGCTTTGCTTTGGTGGTGTTTGCTGCATTAGGTCCTGCGTGCCCACCCAGCCGAGCCGGCAGCCGTGGCTGGAAGAGAAGACCCTCGTGGCCAGGAGCTTTTCCTGCAGGCAGGGGTCTGCTGCCCTCACAACCCCAGAGGAGTCGGGTCCTGCCTGCACTGCCCCAGACGCCAGCACACGCCAGCTGTTTGCTGGGAGAGGCCAGTTTGGCCAGCTCCTTTACTGGAGCTTACGCACCATTTGCAAGGACCCACTTTGCCTTGGCTTCAGGCTGCTCCCAGTCCCCTCTTCCCTGGCTTTTTAGCTCTGCTTGTGCTTTCCCAGTTTGGAGTCGTTGCTGTTTTTTCACAGCAGGGAGACCTTGGCTCTCTCCAGAAAGCTGGGGGCATGCTAGCGGCTCTCTCCAGAGCCTCTTGCACGGCACTAGTGTTTTCAGCGTGGTTTAACTTATTGTTGGTGCCGTTGCTATGATGAAAGGGCTGTGGGAGGCTCCAGCAATGGCAGAGGCTGTGTTTTGCTAACCGCGGCATACAACAAGAGACTGCCTCGTCCCAGAGACCTCGCGGGTCAATTGGGCTCACATCGAGCCGTACGTAGGTGGACCTGGGCTGGAAGCACGCTTCTGCATCCCAAGCGAGAAGCACTCGGGAGCCAGGTTCTCCCGCTTGGTGCGTTGGGCCCTGTTTGCTTCAGATTCCCCTTGTGTGCCTGTTTTCGTCGGTAGAGAGAAGAGGGCTGGCGTGGGGTGGCGGATCCAGTTTGCACCGTCCCCCTGCACCAGTGGATGGGGGGGGGTGTAACTGGGGAGGGGGTTAGAGCCTCCCCTGAGAAGAGGACTGGACACCGTGCCAAGAGCACCACGTAAAAGCAGCCGTTGCAAAATAATATACATCCGTCTTGTAACTTCATCACATGAAGCGCTGGCCTCGAGTAGAACAAATTTTTCAATCTGTTTTCGAGCCATTGCTGCTTTGTACCATGTGAAGTCAATTCAAGGCAGGCTCCTTTCCAGCTAAATCCGACACCAGGAAATGTTCTTTTTCTCCCCATTTGCTTCCCGCCATCCTGGCCCCGCGGCGGGGCAGCTGCGTGTAGCTCCGTGCCGAGCAGCCCCGCCGGATTGCTCCCCAGCCCGTGCCTCCCGCAGCAGCATGGCAGATGGCTGGCTCCCTCTCTTCTTTCCTCCCTGTCCCCAAGCTACGGCTGCTTAACAGCTCCTTTATTTACCCTCCGTGCCTGAAGCTGGTTGTGCTGTCAGCTCTCCTTTCTCCATTGGGAAACGCAACATCACTGGGTTTCTCCTCGCCAGCCCTCAGCTCCTGGAGTCAAGTGATGCTCCAGGATGTCCCCAGCTTTTAGCAACAGCACCAAAATATCTCCAACCCTCTGTACTCCCCGATGCCGGAGACCTCTCTTAATCACCAGGGCAGGTACTTGCCTGAGATGAGCTTGCAGACCCTTCTCTGGGATGAGAGCAAGACGGAAAGGCTCAGGAACGAAGACGGGATTTCTAGAGAGTGATTGACATTAGTTTCTTTTTGCTTAAAAAAAACCCACCTCCCCACGCTCTTCTCAAGTTGTGTGGGGCTCCTTGGCTGCCCAGGCAGCGGAGGTCGTCGTTGATGAAGCTTTGGTGGTGGTGAGGTGAGGCTTGTGTCTGGCCAGAGCCAAGCTAATGGGTTTCCCTTTGCAGGACGTGCCGCTCCACCTGGGCTGCGGCACCCTTTGTACGGTAAGGTATACGGCACGCCGACGCGCCGAGCATCTCCGGGCTCCGCCGCAATTCCCGCGTTAAAGACTAACAAGCCATTGCTGGCAGGAGCAGCCAAGCAGGCTGCCAGCCGTGGCCCCGCTCCTCTCCAACACCCACCAGCTCTCCACCATAGCATCGGCACCCACGGCACGTCATTGCTCCGGTCATCGTGCGTGCAGTGGAGCGCTGGGACGTGGCGTCGTCTCACTTCATGCCGCCCCGCTTCGAGTGCGGTGGGAGGATGCTGCTTTTTCAATTTCATCTCGTGTTTGAAATGTACATTTTTATATTAAGTTTTTACTACGGGGAATTATTTTTAATTATAGCGAGCTGCAAGATGATAAAATAAAGTTGAGTAAGTGAGACCTATGCGAAGAAGTCATGGAAACCATATCATAGGAGTGGAAAGACACTCCTAGGACACTGAGTATTGTTCCCATGAAACAACATGTCCTAATGTAAAGAAAATAATTGTAATTAAAGCTGTTAATCTTCTGCTTTTAATGAGGGGAAAGGAAGAGAACTGAGTATCTCAGGGGCAAGATCTTGAAGTTTGTACAGTTTGCCCGGAGAAGTGGCAGAAACCCCATGCGTGGAGATGCTCAGCTTTTAATGGTGCAAAGTTTTTACAGAGCCCGTTGCCCTGGCCTGGGGACATCACTGATGAGTAGACAGGCTACCTGTGTCCGTTTCATTCTTTACTTTTCTGACCAGGAGAAGCCAACCACTGGTGATACCTGCTTGCCTGGGATGGGGCAGGAGTGAAGATGGGTGTAAATCAGCTTCCCGACCCGGTCCTCGCACTCCCGGCCGTGCGTGGTGCGAGCTGCGGGATGGCGGTCGCGTGGAGCGACCTCTGGGATCTGAAGGATCATACATCTTGCTTATTAACTCTTTGACACTGTTATTTAAAGTCCTCACGGTGGCCTGATTTATCTCATTTATTAAAAGCCAAAACCTCTGGCGCTCTCCTGCCGTCCTCCGTCTCCTGGAGGGGATGTGTCTAGAGCGGGCAGGAGGGCAAAAACGTGCAGGCTGGCTTCGTCCCGTCACAGCGCCCGTGCTCCTGGTGTTGCTGCTACCCAAGCACGGACTGCTGAGTTTGTCTCCCTTTGAAGCTTGTGATGGATATCCTGAAAATCCAAATTTGGCTAGGAACTCCTAAACTCCATTAGAATAACTATCTCCAGTGCCAAACCTGGGGCTCTGGAGCTATTAATTATTGCTAGCATCTTGTTGCATATTGAGGTGCTTCTAATCGTATTGTTGAAATGAGATGGAAACGGCAAAGAAACCAGCGGCTTTGCTGGGGCAGAGCGCCCTTGCACGGTAGCTGATTAATTAAAGTATTCACATGAAATGGTGCCTTGATTATTTTTTAAGGTAACAGCCAGAGGCGATGCCGAGACTCTCCGACTGGACACAAACCAGATGCCGGGGGTGCGTGGGGGTCGCTGTGTGGTTTAGATCTGATGAAAGGCAGGAAATGGGAAAATCTGGCAAATCTCCCTGGCTTGACTTAACGGAGCCTCTTGACTTTTGCTAGAGTGCATTTTTTGTGCTGTAAGGGCCAAGTGGAAATTTAGACTCGAATCTGGATCTAAGCGCTGGTATGCTTAGCTGGCTTGTACACCATGGTGAACAAGAAGGAAAGGTGTTTGAAAATTAAAGAACCCTGTGTTTAACTGTTGCTGCCCTCTGAATTTCTTTGCTTTACCTTACAGCAGAGAAACCTCCAATGGCAATGGTAACTTTTCCCTCGCTTTTTGTGTGGTACCTTATTTTTTCTGAGATGTCTCCCTTCTGCTACCCAAGTAAAACCGTATCTCATTCCTCAGAAGTCGGTGGCATTTCATTAGTGCGAATTAATTCAGAATCCTGTGTGGTTGCTTCAAAATAGATACCATTGACCCATACTGTGGAAGAGCATTGCATTTTCAGAAATAGAAGCCAATTTATCAGCATTCCCTTTAACCTCTTTCTGTGGGGCTGGGGGATGTTTTCAGCTGGCTTAATCCTTTGCTGTTACCCCTGGCAAAGGGGTGTGATGTCCTAGCAGCCCCGCAGAAGAATGCTCACGCTCAAGCCCACGAAGAAAATCTCCCATGGACCACCAGCTGCAGGAACAGACCCTTAAAAGAAATGCTAAGAAGTGATATTTGCAGTGAATTAAGCTAACGGCAACCTGTGGGCTGTTCTTTCAGTTCTTCTTGTGCTTCCCCCCCCTTCCCCGTCTGGCTCTCGGGCAGCGTGTGAGCCGGCGTGCCGCTGAGCCGTGGCACGTGCCGTCGAGCCGGGCGGTTAAGATGCCGTTGTAGTGTGACTGTGGTTTTTGTAGCCTCCCTTAATTTAATTTAGCTTTATATGTTCAGACTATAATCAATTTTTATGCTACTTTAATAAGCAAATTTATGCTATCAGCATGCTAAAGGGACTTGTCATTCACAGCTTCCCAGTCAATCCACCATTTTCTGTATCAGCCAAGTGCTCAGCTGTCCTAAATTCGGTAACTGCTCTGCAATTTCCAGCTGGCATGCCGATCCACACCAGGCAGGCACACGGCCCTTGCCTGTGCCGGCCCCTGGAAATGCTCCTCGCGGTGCAGTAAGGGACAAGCAATTACATATCCCCAAACATTGGGCAGTCGGACTCAGCTTGATTGCCAAGTGTTGTTACAGCAAATACGGACTTTTATTTCCTCCTTGTGAAAGAGACAAATCCTACGTTAGAAAATGCCTGAGCATAAAAAAGGGTTGAGTTTAGTATCCGCAGGCCAGCGACTGGCAGGAATTGCTTTGCTTTCTTATTTAAAGTGCAACTCACCGGGGCACCTCCTCTTTTTCCTCTCTCCTCGCTTTGCAGGAAGATTTGCCTTCACTGTAAGTGCTCCCAGGAAGAGCACATCGTAACAGTTATGCCTCTGGAGATGGAAAAGACCGTCACGAAGCTCATGTTCGACTTCCAGAGGAATTCGACTTCTGACGACGACTCGGGCTGTGCCTTGGAAGAGTACGCATGGGTCCCCCCCGGCCTGAAGCCCGAGCAGGTAACAATGACACCACTCGGTTACCAGAAGTAAATTGTTTTAATATGCTCTTTGGAAATAGTTTGCCCTGATTTTTCTTCTAGGGGTGCAAGCACTTGTTGCATATGGCTGTTTCTGGGTGCACTGTAGAGACTTGCAGAGACGGGTCTGGTCTGAATGCACTAATGAAACAAAACAGAGATGCGATCCTTGCAGGACTTGTGGTTTTCTGCATCTGTAGATATATCTAATTGGTAATTGAGAGGTGGGAAACAAAATACTTCCAGGATGGGGTTTGTTGTGGTTGTGCAAGGGAACAGATACAGATGTACCTATTACTGTTTCATGGGAAAAAAAAGTGGTGGGACTCCAGTATTGCCCAGGGACTCGGTGCTCCTGCTGTGCCCTCCTGGACCATTCTGCTCTGCGGTAAGTCCAGGGCAGACAGTTAAAGCTGGTAGATGACTCTGAAAAACGAGCCAAAGTCTTTGGGGTTGGGTTTTTCCAAGTATGACATTTGTGCCTTACTGGAAGGAATTGCTCAAATGAAGTTCAAGTCCCTCGGTACAGGAATTGCGCGGGATGGATTAGACCTCAGCGTGCTGTCTGTGCAGAGAGTGCGTTGATTTCTGCTCCTTGCAGTTTACATGATTCGCTTGGTTTTTATGCTGATCTTTTACGTGTTCGACTCAGAACTTAATTTGCAGAGGAGACTGCAAAATGAGCTTAGCCTTGATAATTGCTATGGCAATCATTTTAAACTGTGTAAGGAGGCTGGGAGAGGGTGGAAAGCTTTCATTCTTACTGTTGTAGTTGCTGTCCTTAAATACTGTGTTTTCCTGAGCTTTTATTCAGAAGGGCTTAGGCATTTCCTGAAATATTTTGGCACTGCCTGTAGGCTGTAAATATTATCTGTCTGATTAGAGAAAATCCAGTAGTTCGGTGGTGGTGTTTTTCTTCTTTTTCTTGTCTTTACAAGCCTTGCTCGGTGCTCGCTTGAAACTCCGCAGCACCGTATGTTTCATTAGGTGCCATCCAACCATGCAAATCCGGCAGTAGCCTTGTTTTCTGTCACCTTCCTTATGTCAGAGCTCCCTTTTGTGCCTTCCAGGAGGTACAAGACACAGCGCATGGAGAGATGCAGATGGTCCTGAAGTAGCTCTGCTGGTCCTTCATGCTGCGGGGACACGAACCAGTTGGGTTTCGGGCGTCCCGTTGGAGGACCATACCCAAGCTGGTGCCGCCTGCTCTCAGCACAGCCTTCTGTCCAGGCGTGTCCGTGGTTTCTGGGGCCCAAGCTGGCCCACGTCCCTGTAGCCCACCCCTTTGGGTGGAAATACAGATATTTAGTGACAGGTGGTACCTGACCGGGTAGACATGGTCTCTGATGGGTACAGCACGGCATGAACAGCAATTGAAACCAACTTCCAGCATGGTGGTGACATATTCCAGAAGACCTGGATGCTTCTGTGATCCCTCCGGTGCTTTTTAAGAAATAGCGTGCCGTCAGGGAGTTTGGGGTGCTCGGAGAAAATAGAAGTCCATTAGCTCTAGCAGTAGGTACTGGCATCTCCTGCATTACCCAGGTTAATGTATTTTTAGGTTCTTCCAGCATCTGTTTCTTGCAGAGGTAACAGTGCTCCTTGAGACGAACACCTGCTTTCTAATTACGCTCCTCTGTCTGCGTTGCTGGGCCTTTTAGCAGATTTGCCACTTCAGACCTGTCTCTAATCACCATGGAGATGAAGAGCAGCCGTAAGCAGAGCCAAAGACAGGCACTGAAATCCTCCCAGCGTAGCTCATCCGCCAGCCCTGCGGGACCTTTCCCACATCAGACGAGCCACTAAGGAGACAAAAGCAAGGGGTGACTTCTCTGGGCTGTGAAAGAGCCACGATGCGGGGCTGGAGGTTGTCCCCGAGTGAAGAGCAGCACCCTGAATTTCTCCAGGAGTTACCATCTGCCTGGGGTGTCGCAGGGCTGGGAGCTGCCCCGGGGTGCAGGAGGGTGCCGTTTGCCTCCCATGGGGGTAAGAGATACCTCTGCAGCAACGTGCTGGAGCCGTGCAGGGCTGCAGACAGACCTGCGGCTTTCTGGTCCGTGAGTCAGGTGGGCGCAAGTGATGTGGAGCTTCTGGAAGGCTGATGGAGCAGCTGGTGGGCTCTGCTCTGGCTGAGGACACTGCTGTCAGGCTGGGCTGAAAATGCAGATTTGCAGGCAGTGAATTTTTCTCTGCCTTCCGCTGTTTCACTGTCGTATTTCTTTGACATGAACCAGATGAAATGAAACAACTTTTTCTGCAATATTCTACTTTATTAAAATCTCTACGCAGCATATGAGCTGGGGAGGTAAGTGGTCCCCTGAAAGACTAATGCAATTTTCTTATTATACTTGGACGACAGCCTTCCTACCTCGCTATTCTTGGGAGACAGTGTTCACGTCTCACTCAACACAGCAATTTACAGGATTTCACGGGGGGAAGTTGGCCAACAAACGTGACATCGGGTTTTGGCAGTTTCTGCAGGTCATTTCAGAATTTGGAGAGCCCTTTCAATCCATAGCTTAAATTATTAGGTATAATCTAAAGGGGAATTGACCCAAACCTACACAGTCTCACTGGATTCCTAGATGCTAATTCAGGCATCAGCTGGTCTGTGGTACATGTCAACTATGTGAAAATCATGTTGGTTACTTAATGCCCACTACTGAAAAGAAAAAAAAGCATTGGTCCAGTGTTCACAGGTAATGATCCAGACATTGCATTGAAGAGCGGAGCTGAAAGTTATCCCTTATATTATGGCTCATCAGAATGCAGGACTACAAAGTGCTTTATGCAACAGCTGTAAATATTATGTATTTTTAAATATGTTTATAACACAGGGATGAAGATAGTAATATAAAAAAATTTTATAATACCACTGCATAAGGTATGGTAAAAATTCATCTGGAAAACTGGCTAAAATTTATGACATCGCTGATCAAGAAAGAGGGGTATAAACTGGAAGGAGACTGGAAATGTTATTTCCTTGAGGAGCCTAGAAGAGCTTCGTTTGTTCAGCCCAGCAAATCGAAGGCTTGTGATCACTCCCTGTGCATTAGAGGAGGAAGAGCAGTTATTCAAGCTCCAACTTTGGCACAAGAACATAGATATAAACTGGCTCCAAATGCATTCAGGCAGGAAATTGGAAGAGATTTCAAACCATCAGAGGTGTAAGGCTCAGCGGCAACCTGCCAACAGGGAGAGCGATGGGTAAAAACCCAAGACTGAGCTCCATAAATTATAACGTGATTAGAAAATGTGGTTTCTTGTAATAGCCGTCGGCTACAGAGGATACCCAAGAGGCTCCTCTGGGCTCTAATCCCGCTTGGATTGGACCTCAATGAGAAGTTGTCTTATTGCAGAAGAGGGACTTCTCTTCTGGAAGATACGGATGCAGATGGGAATGGGAGAGGTGGCTGTACAGGAGGCGAGGCAGAAGCTCAGGATGTGGGCTTTGAGAAATAACTCTTCTTCCTGCCTGCCCTTCGATGGTCAGATAGAGAAGTAAGTGTGAAAGTCTTGAAATGGGCAGACACCAATAGAAACATGTCCCCAGTAATGCAAAATCCCAGACCGGGGCTGGCTGCAAAGATGGGGAAGGCAATTTTGGGAGCCAGTTTGTCTGCTGGGGCTGGCAGTCCGACAGCTGATCCTCCTTGCACCGACATAAGTTTGAGGGCAGATGCTTAAAAATAAGGACTTTTATGATGTGTTTTTCACATTTTTAGGCAAGGCATGCGTAAATACATGTGAATGCGCAGCCTTGAATTCCTTGGGCCTGTGGTTTGGAGAAATCCAAAGAGGTTATAACATGCCAGCTTGAATTTCTGAATACAAGGGATTTTTGAGGATTTCTGTCTTTATTGTCTCTCAAAAATAGGAGCAGCTGGTTATGGGCACAGATTGCCAATTAAACAAAAGATGGGGCTCTACTTCAAATGTGGTGCAGCTTTCGGTATGGTGCTGGCATGCCAACGTTCAAGACCCTTGTATGTGCCATAAGAACTTAATTCCCTCTTGCTGTCAGCACAGTTGCTCTGATCGAGTCCCTTAAAAAGTTATGAAAACCTCATCTGAGGTAAAATTAGTAGCATGAAGAAGGTTCAGGGGATGACTTTCCTCTAAGACAGCCGTTAGAGCTGGCACTGGGAGAGCTTTGCAGCGTGGTGTGAGACTCATAGCTGTCACAGGGGCTTTATTCAGGGGATAACGCATGTGTTGATTCCTGTTCCGGATCTTTTGCAAGACCTATAGCAAGGTTATAAAACCTCCAAGCTTTATCAGTTGCTCTTCAGGTCACGAAGTGAGGAAAGGAGAGCGGAGCTGAACCTACACTGAACATGCATTTACACCTTACCTAAAGATACCCACTTTAACCACCCCAGTGTGGTAGAAAATACATTATCTGGGCCAGTCATCTCTGGGGGACATGTGCCTCACTTGTGCCTCTGTGTTACGGTCAAGTGCGTTTTACCTTCTCGTCCTTTTTTGAGCCCTATAAGTTCAGCAAACCGTTTCACTCCTCAGGAGACTAAAGCCTCGCAGCAAGGAAGGAACGAGACGGACCAAAGCAACCCTGTGCCCCAAGCCTGCATGGTAATGGAGAGCAGAGAAGCGAATTTATGGCCAGGCAGAGGAAAGACGAAAGCCCCGTGAAGAGCTCTACCTTCCTTGACAGATCCTGACCCTGGGAGCAGAGCGCAGCGGGTGGGAAGCCGAGGGTGCTGAGGACGGGAGCTGTAACTCACGTACGTGGTGCCAGAAGCTGCGGCCGCCTCTCGCTCTGCCCCCTCGCACACATGCACGCTGTAGTATTTTACCCAAAAGCTGCATTTCAGCACATTTTTAAAAGCTCTCCAATTTCACTCGGAGGTAGCGGTAAGTCCATCACCTCCCAGCTGAACTCTTTCGGTATCTAAATAGCCTGGCAGTTAGCGGCTCTTATTTCAAGGCTGGAGCTGTCTAAATCCAGCCTCCAGGCATCGGACCATGCCGAATGCTTCCCAGACGGACGGAGCGGCAATCCTGCACACGAAATGCTTTTTCTGTGTGCGATGCCAGTGCTGCGTGACTTGGGGGCAGCTGGGGCGGGTTAGGAGATTCTGGAGCTATTCCCTCTGCCCTGGAGCAGAGCGTGTGGAGGAGGTGTGAGCGCATCCCCTGCTGCAGAAAAGAAACCATGGCAAAACCCTGCGCCCGGGCTCTTGCTCCATTTCTGTATCCTGGGGTGTTTGCCTGATTGAGGTGAGCTGATAGAAGCTGTTAAAATTATTTAATCCTTGAACAATCTTCTTATCGGGGAGGGAATCGGCTTCTTTTGGTGGGCCACGGAAACAAAACTACTCACCTGGTGGGGTTTGCTTGGTTCTTAAATTTGAAATAGCTGTGTGGTGGTCAGCAGAGGTGAGAGGCAGGGGAAGAGCAGGGAGTGGAAAAGAAAACAGAAAAATCCTGGACTACACAATATAAACTTGTCCTGGAGCTTTAGTCCAGGGTACAATTACAGCTTTTCCTTGTTGCAGCGTTACTGTAGTATGCTACCCTGTGACTTACAAATACAAGAGCACCTTAAGTGGCCTACCCAGGGGAATTATCAGCTATGATCAAGGCAGCAGATGATCATTATAATTGCTGGTGCTGCAGGGGACTCAGCAGTATGAGCGCGGCTCTGCCGGTCGGTACCTCGCAGCACAAAGACCGCTCTCAGATGCTTTTGAAACCGCCGTTTCTGGCTCCTTTTTATCCAAATTCGATTTCTGCTTAAAAAAGAAGAATCATGGCGTGCGCTTTCACAAGTCTAAAACTTGCGGATGTACGGCCTTCATTCAAATGTTCTTCTTTGATGCCAGCGGGAAGCGATGTTTCCGCGGGATCTCTTACAGACCAAGAGCTGCTCCAAAGGCTTGGCAGGAGCGGTTGTCGTTCTCGACTGGTGAGCAGCAGCGCTCAAACGACGCGGCTGCCGTTAGCCGCGGGAGAGAAGCGCGCGGAGAGCCGCGGAGCGTGCCAGAACAAATAGCACTTAGGAAAAAGATTTTTTCCTTTGTTCCCCGCCTTTGTCCCTGCGACTCGGGAGCGGGTTTCCGAGAGCAAACCCAGCGTCGCGGGGTGCCGGACCGCCCGGCACCGGGGATCGCATCCGTCTCCCGCCGCCACGTGCCGGCACCCAGGCGGGTTCACGGATCTGGGGTGATAGCGGTCTTCTCCCAGCCGGGGCTGCGGGGTCTCGGGGGGGACCCCGGCTCCCTCGCGGGGTGCGTGCCTGGCTGCATCGCCGCACACGGCAGACCCAGCCAGTAGTTCCCACTGTCCTCTCCATTTCGGAGCATCTGGCCTCGCTGCAAGGATTGTTTTGCTTCAAGAAATAAATAAGTGCTTTGTATCCTAACGGCCGTGGAAAAGGAGGACGTGCCAGACTCGGGCCAAAGCACACTGAACCCCTTTTCCAGTTTCACACGTGCTGTCGTCTGTGGAGCTCGTGTGTGAGCCTATGTCTACAAGTACTTGCAACGTTTTGCAGACACGTTGAGAGGGTTATTCGTGTGTGGCTTGTTTGGGTTTTTTTCCCCTTTGTTTTTCCAAGGGAGGCCAGCAGGGACGAGAGAAATACTGAAGGCACCAGATTCATTTCTCCAACAATTTTAAGTATTCCGTGTAAAAGACCATTTAATGCCTGACATGCGGTTAAAAGCGAGCGCTGGGGAGGAGCAGGCGAGCCGCAGGAGCAGCCCCGCTCGCCTGGACCAGCACGGGCTTGTCGGAGCCACCGGCCGCCTTCCTCCCGCTGCAGCCGAAGCTCGCGGGAGCTCGCGCGCAGCGAGCCGGGGGGACGGGGCCACGAGCGAGTGGGCTCACATACGCACCGGCAGACGCTGCTCCGCACATCGCTGTGCCGGCAGCTCCCTGCGCCCCTGTGGTACATCCCCGGGTGCCGTGGGGTGGGCTGCCGGGATTGTGGGACCCCTGGCGTGGTCCCAGGGGAAACGATGCTGTCCTGGGCACCGGGGGGGATGTCGGCGTGCCTGGATTTTGAACGGACTCCACTGCGTGTGATGATTTATTGGGCTGTGCCTGAGCGGTGGCCGACCCACCGAGGTCCCCTTTTTGGGGACATCCGTGTTCAGGCCCTCTGCTGCACACAGGACAGCAGGTACTGGCCTCGCAGAGCATTTTGCAAAAGCCTTGCAGGTGGTTTTGCAGTTCGTTTGGTTTCATGAGAGCCAGGTGGGATTGCCCAGCTGGATGTGCTGGAGCTGTTATGGCTGAGCAAGTCGGCACCCATCGGCTGAGCCGCGCCAGGACACCGCGTGCTCCTTTGTAGTCCATCCCAGTGGTACAGTCATCCCAAACAGCCCGGTTTGGTGGGTGCTTTCAGTAGGGGTGAGTACAACCAAATGCTACTTCCCAACAGCAATTCATGGCATAAGAAACGTGGTATTTCCCCTCCGCTTCCTTTAGTTCATTGATCAAAGAGATCCTTCATCAATGGCTTAAATTCACAGGTTCTTTGCAAACTTCTCCTGCTAGGAGAAGGTGTAAGACTTCGCTTACAAATATGCTCACGTGGGTTTTGTCTTTGGTCAGCCCTGGGAGCGCCAGGAAAAGCTGCAGTCCTGCCTTTATTTAGCAGGGCCGGGGTAGGTTTGTAAACTGTCAGAGTTAAACTGGAAACACACCCCAAACCTAGGAAGACTGCAGAACACAAAGGCATTTGTAAACTAATGTAATTACTTTCCTCGGTGCCTTTGAATAAAGTTGGCTCCACTTTAAAGGCTTTTTCCTACCCTCGTTTTACATTGCGTTCTTTCCTTTCTCCTGGTTTCTTTCTTTTTAAATTTCTATCTCCCCCCTCCATGCCCTCCCCTTTTAGCTCCAAGCAGCTGTTAATTTCCAAAATGTGTATCAATTTTTCTTAGCAAACCTTGGTATTTGGACATTTTCCTTTTGAAGGTGAGAATAACACCCTGGGAAGATGGATATCTGCCGCTCTGGTTTCTTGTGGCGCAGAGCCTGTCCAAGCACCTGGGAGACCTCCCCGGGGCAGGACAGGGCTTGCCACGGCACCCAGTACCCGCAGCCAGCCCGGCTTCCAGCACACTGGCCAGCCCATCCCCGTGGCATCAGGCCCTCATGACATTGACTGAAGCCTTACTTTAACTCAGCCTGATGTTTTCCAGATTCCTGTGGGGTTTCTCCTGTTCAGATGTGAGCAGAGGTCACAGTGAAGAGGGGCAAGTGGGGAAACTGAGGGGGAAACCTAGCCCGGCCCCACACGTGGCTCCCGTGGGTTAATGATGCTTGTTCGGATAATCACGGCCAGAGCAGATCTGTTGCGAGGGGAAATAGCAGGATGTGGAGCTGCTGTATTGTATGGCAGAAGTATTTAATAATAAAACAGTTAAAGATACGGCATGATTTAAAAGGGATATGTTATCCATCCTGGGTCATTGCCCCACACTCTTTTCCTTATCTGGGTGCAGCTCATGTTGCGGAGCCTGTAAGGTCAGTGAGGAGCCAGCGCCAGCGCCTGGGGGGTCTGCATCAGGCCCTTTGGCCACAGTGGTCCTGCAAGGCTCACCAGCTACAAAGGCTTGTGCGTGCTCCGAACCGGAGCTGGACGGAGGAGGAGTTAATTTTAATGGAAAACAGTGACCTTTTGTACAAAAGCAAAGTGCAGACTAGGCAGTTTTAGTTTTCCAGCAAGCTAACGTTTTCTGCAGGCCTTTTCCCTGAAAAGCCAGATCAATCTGGGAATCGCCCCCTTTCCTTCTTTATTTTTCCTTATTCTTGAGCATCACCACTGGGCTGTGCCAGCCCAACTGCCAGCCGCTCACTGGCAGGGTCGAAAATGCCGTCGGCAGCCGGCTGAGCGCAGCGGGAGGGGATGGTGGCAGCCTGTGACTCCGCTCCCTCCCAGGCTTGGCTCTCCCATCCAGGGAGCTGGGTGCATCCCGTGGGGAATGGGTGATGGACGAGAGAGCATACTGGCACAAGCCTGGGTTAACGTCAGCCCGGGCAAGGGGTGTCCTTCTGCTCTTCGTCTGCGCTCCGGCTGGGCCTGTCGGGGTAGGAGTGATGCCCCAGGTAAAAGGATCTGTGTGTGTCCCTGGTTCAGGTTTGTCCCCAGGAGGGATGGTGGGTGTAAAGGCAAGGACGGAGGAAGCCATCGACAGGTATAAGGAAAGAGTTTTGTCCCTACAAGATGTCCTGTGGGTGCTGGGCAAGGACTGGCAGCTGCCTCTGCTCCATCCCTTCCATGAGCATCCCTGCAGAAGGTCCCTTGGCTGATGCAGATCCAGAGCAAACGCTTTTGGGTTATTTCAGGCAACAGAACG
The DNA here is from genome assembly GCF_000737465.1 of Haliaeetus leucocephalus. Lineage (NCBI taxonomy): Eukaryota > Metazoa > Chordata > Aves > Accipitriformes > Accipitridae > Haliaeetus > Haliaeetus leucocephalus. The sequence continues at coordinate 8,403,664 of NW_010972438.1, forward strand.
CAGGTTGGAGCCTGTTATATTTATTTTGGTTTGCTTTTCAAACCAAATTGCCCATCCCTGCCGAGCTATGTTGCTGGTGTGATGGGAGCCAGTTCCCGCGGACCTGCTGAGACTAAATGGAAAACTTCCTAGCGGAAGCAGGAGCGGAGCTGGGCACGTACACCCCACTGCACCAGGCTCTGGGAAAGCAGTGCCCAGGCTGCCGAAAGAACTCACATCCCTGGTTTTTCGCTCAGGGTAAGCGTCTCACCACTCATTGCTGTAGGGACCAGAGCAGCCTGATGGAATTTGGCAGCTCTTCAAAAAAAAGAAGTCATTTCTGGTCTTCGCCAACTTCAAGGACTCAGTGGGCAAAAAAAACCCCCGTCACTGCAAGAAATAAAAACATAAACTAACTAACCTCAGCGCACGGGAAAGCGAGCAGTCTGTCCGCACGTGGGGAATTTGGCGGAGAGAAGTCAGCAGGCGTCTGTACCGGCCGGGAAGGCACAGGGTGGTAGCACGGTAGCCTGGCAGCCCCGTAAAAAGTATGGCAGCCGGGGCATTGCTGGGAGATTTTCAGCTGCAAGCTCTGCTACGGACTAGCTGCATGAACTCAGGGAGCTCATTTAATGTCATTATACTGCAAATAGTCCTTTCCAGTGCACATATTTGCTACCTTGTGTAGCATGTCATAAGAATTTAAGTGTTTTTAATGTGCTTTGATGTCCCTGGATGAAGGATGCTCTATAAATGCAAAGTAAGTATTCTAATGTACGTAGTTTGTTTTCTTTTTAACATAACAAAATACTTAGCAGCCTTTCTTTCTTTGACAGTTTCCATAGCTGGTGGGTCTGTTTCTGCTGTGCCTTCGTTAAACAAATTCAGGGTTTTGCAGTGGCATATGCTCAGCATGTTCCTCAGCTTCATGACACAAGCAGTTCCCTTGTCATCAGCACTGCAGAGTTACGGGTGGAAATCTGCTAAAAATCTCCCTTTCTGCAAAACCTGATGATGGGGAAAGGTGGATGTTAGGGCTGGTTTGGGGGGGGAACCATAAAATGAGAGGAAAAGTGTTTGCAAGCACTGGAGCAGCTCTGCTCGCAGGTAGCTCTGACTGAGACCAGGGAGTGAGCTGAATGCAGAGTAATTCTTCCTGAATAATGCCGGGTTTGGATATTTATTCCGGAATAAAAAGTGATTCCTTCCCGTTGGAGGCTGTATGAGCCTCTGCCAGCAGCCTGCGAGCCTGTGGGCCAGCAAACCCTGCCAGCCAGCCCTGCGTGACCTGCCTCTGCGTCCCCATCCCTCGCTGTCACCCACGGTAGCTTGTCATGCCGCAGATGCTGTGGGGTTGTGCAGGCAGAGGGGGCTTCTCTGGGGAAAGCCAGCCCAGGTGGTGCTTTCTAGGCCAAAGCCCAAAACGTACAGCGAGGGGAAAAAGCTGATCAGAAGCCACTGCAAAGCAAGCGTCGTTTGGGAAAAGCCGTGCAAAAGCTGCAGGCAGTGCAGCCGCTCTGACATGAATTGCTGCAGTGTCTGAGAGCCAAGGGAGCATCTCAGGGGGTTAATCCCACCGCAGCAAAGGCAGAAAGCTGTATGCACCGGGGAAAACAGTTTGCATCTCTCTAGCCAAGTGCGGATTTAAGGAAGCCATCCAGCCCTCCGCTCCTGCCCGAGCATCCAGAGGCATCCGGGGCTGCGGAGACTCCTGATCGCAGCCGAGCTTTCCCTTACCTTCCCCTTCTCCTGGTTCTTCCCAAGCCGTTCAACGTCACCGTGGCCATTTCGGAGCTGATCCTCGGCCAGCGAGTCCCATCCCGGTGCCTGGCCCGGCCCTTGAGTACACGTCCCAGGTGTGGCAGTCGGAGGAGAGACGCTGGGGTTCAGGGTGTGCTTCCTCTCCGCGCTGCCATCGGGCTCCTCCGGTGCCGGGGCACGCCGTGCCCCACCGCGCTGCCTTTTTAATAGCCGATTTTAATTACACGCTGGGAGACGAAAGAGAAAAACCAAGCCTTCCAACAGATTTTTATCTGCTGTTTATTTCCACAAATTGCTGCAGAAAAAAGCCCGGAGGGTTTTGATGGAGGTGGAGGCTGAGATAGCCGGCAACACGGAGGCTGCCGGGGCGCAGCCTTTTTAACCTCCCCTGCCGAGGCAGGTGCCGACACATCCCCGCAGCCGGCGAAACATGCTAACGCTATGGAGGCTGACCGAGCAAACGGTAACGAGCTCCACTGCCTCGCCGGGGCTGCCACCCCTCTTTCTCGGTGGAGAAAAGGCAATGAAACCGAAGCAGCGCCTGGCTGCGTTTCCCTGCTGGAAATCATCGGGAAGACCCGGTGCCCGCTGGCTCGGGGGGTGGCTGCTTGGCCGGGCACGGGGGCACGGGCTCGGTCAGGGAGCCCCAGTGCAGTCCCCTCTCTTGCTCCATAGGTGCACCAGTACTACAGCTGCCTGCCTGAGGACAAGGTCCCCTACGTCAACAGCCCAGGAGAAAAATCTCGCATAAAGCAGCTTTTGCACCAGCTGCCGCCGCACGACAATGAGGTTAGTAACCGAAAAGAAGTGTCCTCGGTCCCCTATCGATCAGGGCTGCGGGTGGGGAGGGGGCGCGTCTCCTGGGATTGCTCCTGTTGGAAGCATGGCTGGTCCTTTCTCAGCCCTTTCTGCTTTTGGGGGGGATTTACTTGGAGTTTGGTCGTGTTGCTATTTAAGTGCTGTATTTGCTACCTGCTTGCGTCGTGTTGGAGGGGCAGGGGGGGTGTTTGTTTCTGAAGGTGAAATTTTTAACGTCATCTTTCTTCAGTTCTCTGAAATAAAGGCATTTTCTCAGCCGTCAGAGGCCAAAGCCACGTTAAAAGTGGTTTGACACGCTGTTCAGATCACCTAGAGCCAGATCCGAACCTGCAAAAGCCTTTTCCCGAGTGCTGCTTCCGACTCACCTTGCGAGGGGGAGCGTGTGTGCCGAGGAGGGGTTTCACTCGGACTGAGCCTCGCGGGCTGGGAGCTGGGAGAGCCTGGCGAGCTGGAGGTTGAGTCAAGACCAGTCAGAGAAAATAAACCTTCTCACATCTCGCAAGAAAGATGCGAGGCAGCAAAAAGGGTCCGGTCTTTGACGTCCTGGTCTCGCCAGTGAGAACACTGGCTTCTGGTAGCCCACAAAATTTCCCTTTGTAAACAAAAAAAATTATTTTCCTGCTGCTTTCTGAAGAAGCCGCTCTGGAAAATACGTGCAGGTAACTTGTTTGATCTAGGTCAGATTTTAACGAGTTTGCCTGCGCGTGGCTGGGTGCCACGGGCATAGCACGGTGCTGCCAGTGCCGGGGGAGCTCCAGGCACCAGGCAGGGGCTTCTTCTTGCACACCCTCGGGCCCCAACCTGCCTGCCTGCCTTCCCTGGCAGCTGCTGAAAACCCACAGCCTCCGACAGCCGAAAAACCTAAGAGCAAATACACATGAACGCTGCTACTGCAGCCTGTGCTGCTGCAAGCTGGAGGCACGAGCCTGCAAGTATTTTCTGCAAATTGGCAGATTCCGCATGCAGTTTCCCCTTGTGCTCAGTTTTGCCTCTTTGAAAATTCAAGGTGTGTTGGTTGCTCACCTGAATAATCCTGCTCGGCTCCATGAGCCTGCTCTCTAAAGTAACGGAGGCTGGACTGGGCACTATTGCTACACGTGGCCACCTTGGCTCTTCAGTCATGTTCTCCGTTGAGATGCAATCAGCCAAGAGCTAAGCCTGCAGGCTGAAAAATAGCCAGGAAAACCTCAGAGTTTTATAAGCTTTGGGGAAATTGCATCGTTCATTGTTTGTATCCTTTTATTTTACTTATTTCCTTATTACCTTCCAACGCAGAGGTTTTGCATTTGTGCAAACTTGACCCTACGCTGGAAGAATAGTTGGAGTTCCCAAATAGCTGGAACTCCATCACGTACACAGGGAAAACGGGCTGCGCTCTTGAAATGCCAATAAAACGTTTTGAAGCTGCTGTAAGACCTCTGCCATAAGGAGAAAGCAGGAAAACCCTCAGTCTGATTGCTGGGTCTGGGTGGGACTCAGACGACGCAACTTTTAAGACTTTTTTAACAAACCTAACACCCAAAGAGCAACCTTCCTCCTGCCCTTTCTTCTCATTTCTACCTCTTGAAATTTTAGCTGAACCCCAGGATGACTGAAGCCCAGACAGCTGTTTTTCTCCAGGCTCCCCTAAGCCCAGGACGGAGTTTATTTGTGTAACCCCCTTGCCGAGTTTTGCAGAGCCTGTGGGACTGCGGCTCGCTGGCCGGGGAGCCAGGGACAACCCTACCACTGAGCATCGCTTTTGTTTTTTAGGTCCGCTATTGCAATTCGTTGGATGAGGAGGAGAAGAGGGAGCTCAAACTTTTCAGCAATCAAAGGAAGAGGGAAAATTTAGGAAGAGGCAATGTCCGGCCGTTCCCCGTAACCATGACAGGGGCCATCTGCGAGCAGGTGGGTAGCGGCTGATGAACTGGCACAAGCGGGGCGGCTTTTGAATCGCCAAAATTAAGCAAAGCTCATGGGAGCAGCACGCACCCCGTGCCCCCAGCATCCACGAGCGCTGGGGTCCGTCGGGGCGCGTGCCGAGAGCACCCTGCAGTATTTGACGTGGACCCGTCACGCCAGCTCCTGGCCTCGTGCGGGGGGGGAAGCTGGTGATATCTTGGCCACAAAATGGGGATGAAAAGGGATTGAGACATGCCCGAAAGGAGCTGTGAATTAGCACCTTCTTCCGCCGCGGTTGTGAAAGCAGCTAGTTGGCGATGGGCGGCAGCGGGCTCGCCCGCTCCCCGTTAAACACCGGCTTTTCTGACAGTGCGGCGGCCAGATCAACGGCGGGGACATGGCCGTCTTCGCCTCGCGAGCGGGGCACGGCGTTTGCTGGCACCCTCCCTGCTTCATCTGCAGCGTCTGCAACGAGCTCCTGGTCGACCTGATCTACTTCTACCAAGACGGGAAGATCTACTGCGGCAGGCACCACGCCGAGTGCCTCAAGCCCCGCTGCGCGGCGTGCGACGAGGTAAGAGCCAGCTCGCCACGGCTTCTGCCGCGGATGCCGCCCGTGGGGACGGCACGAGAGGGTTCCTCTTGCCAACTGGATGGTGTTTCCCCTCCATCCGCCCTGGCCTGCGCACGGAGGCGGGCGCGCGAAATACGACGGGGTTGGCTTTGCCGAGCGTTCAGGCAAGCTTCTCCTGGGGTTTCAGGTGAGCGTCTCGGGGATTTTTCGGTGCAGTCTGCCTAGGGCTGTTCGGAGAGAGGTCCTCGTCTACGTGCAGGGAGCCGGGGCGGCTTTCCACGAGCGTTCCCAGTAACAGCACCCCCCCCGTGCTGTGTGATTTTAGCCCAGCTGTGTGTGGTGATCCTCCCTTCCCCTCTGTCTCCCCAGAAGAAGCCTCTGGCGGGATGAGTGCTGTGTTTCCTGCAAGCCAGTAGTGTTTGAGTACACGCCGAGCTGGAACAGGCTTTAAGAGAGGCGATTAACGGGCTATAGGAAGCTGAACAAATGGAATACAAAACGAATATAGAAAACCATCCAGAGTTGCCTCTGAGCGTTTCTCAAGTGTCAATCTCTGTTTAAAAGGCCGGTGAAGGAAATTGTTCTGGCTTTTAAAGTTGTGAAAAGCATAGTGTGGAAAACCATATGTACTATAAAATACCACGTCCCATCTATGCAAGCGTGTAATAGTAAATATCCAAGGCTATATGCACTTCAAATATAAAGAACATTGACGTATGTATCCAATTAAATTTGTAACATTACCAGTAAAAAAACAACTCCTAACCATTCCACTGGCCCTGTTTCCTTGTGGCTTAGGCTGGGTAATTTTTTTTCATGTACTTTTTATCCTTGCAAATTCTCATATAACTCTTTCATTCAGCTGCTCCTTTAACATGCACTTCTTCCCCTGAAACATCCAGCACTAACTGCGAGAAAGAGTAACTCGGGTATAAGAGGAATTGCAGGGGAAAAGCTTTTGGTGTGACCCGTGCCAGGGTGGAGAGCCAGGGAGCAGAGCTGGGCCACTGCTTGCTCCCGCAGCTTGGCTTTGGGAGTGGAGATGGCGTGGGGTTGGGAAGTAGAGACAGCAAGAAAACATCTGCTGGAACCGTTTCAGATGGCTGTTTCACCAGCCCACTCTTAACAGCACTCTGTGCCTCAGTTTCCCCACTGGTATAATGACTGCTATCATCTTTTTAAGCACGTGGGCTGGGGTAGAGGCGATGGTGAGGAGGCCGGTAGCTCCGTCTTCTCTCCCCTCCAGAGAGCTGCCACCTCTTGTGTGTTCACTCATCCTTTGTACTCGTGTCCCTGTTTCAGAGATGGGTCAATGTGTTTTAGTAAGTGGCTGCTCTGTTCTTCAAAAGTCCACCAGATCGATAGGTTGTATATAAGCATGTTTATTACCCTGATCGACCCCTCCTGCTGATGGATGTGTTTAGGAGCACGTTACTGCGAGCTCTGCCTTAACGCTCTGTAGTCCGTGCGCTAACACGGTCCTGGGGTATTTGCATTTTAATGGGATTTCCTCAAGAAGTGATGGGTGCCCCTGCCGCAAGCCAAACCACGGGGAGTTTCCCGTGCAGGGTGGCGGGGTCAGCTGTAAAATTTGGAGGTTGTGTGAGCAAAGGGGCACAGCTGCCGCGCACGGGCAGGAGACCCGAAGGTCGATGCCCGTGTCTCAGGTCCCTTTTCTGACCATCTCCGCTCCGCACTTGTGTTTCCTGCCCCCAGATCATTTTTGCCGACGAATGCACCGAGGCCGAAGGGCGGCACTGGCACATGAAGCACTTCTGCTGCTTTGAATGCGAGACGGTGCTGGGGGGGCAGAGGTACATCATGAAGGACGGCAGGCCCTACTGCTGCAGCTGCTTCGAGTCCCTCTACGCCGAATACTGCGACACCTGCGCCCAGCACATCGGTACGTGCCCCTGCCCTCGGCCCCGGGGCGAGCGCGGTGCGGGAGGGGAGCGGGGCAAACCTCGGCTTGGAAGGTCGTTTCTGGCAACAGAGAGCTCTTGCGTTAGGTCTTCGACGAGGACTTGGGGCTGGGGGCAAGACTGCCTTTGGCTGGGGTCTGCCCCAGCCCTGCAGCGGCCAAAGAGGCTCGTGCCCCTCTCGCGTCCCACCGAGGAGCTGGCGCGGTCATTTGCTTGGTTAAACCGCTGCTTATCCCTTTTTGTGGTCGGAGAGGGGCGGTCTGTCAGAGAGCAACCTCAGGAGCTGTCGGAACTAGTGAAAGCCTTTCCTGGCCTAATATAATGCACGCTTTTTTTCCTTTAATTCTCATTTTCCTGTAAACAGCCTGTCTCTTCGACTCTCAGATTCTTCCCAGCCGAGCTTGCCAAAGGATCGCATGAGTTAATGAGCTACTGACAGGAAAGATGCTTGTTCATTAGGCATCATTATTCTTTCTGTTCGCCTTTTTTAATCAGCTGGCAGATAGATCTTCTCAGACAGAAAGAAATAACACATCGGAATCAATCCACGTTTCTAGAACAGTGATTGAAAATGTACTTTATTCTGAGGGTTAGCTGTCCCCCCAGCACTTGGGGGGGCTGGGAAGCCACCTCGCTGCTCTTCCCAGTCCCGTTTGCCACTTGGCTGAGCATTTGCTCGCGGGTGGGCGGGCAGCTCTTCCTTTGTCCGTGGAGGTGAGCTCACATGTTCACATAATTCGTAGGCTGCAGGGAAAGGAAAAAAAAAACCAACCATTTTGCTCTTGTACAGCGGCCAGATGGCACGGGGAGGAAGACTCAGGGCTTCAGCGAAGCACTTGGAGGACGTGTTTGCTGTGACCTGCAGCACATCCTTCCTGAAAGCTCAGCTGCGGAGCGGTGAAGAAGCAGCTGTTAACGCTTCTTGCACGCTCCCTTCTCTCCTGCTTCCCCCATCTGCCGTCCTCCCCTCTGTCCATCCGTCCGGAGCCTGCTGACTATCAGATTTTGGGGGCAAAATGCCTGTTCTAGTGCATATCTGCACTTTTCTAGCCAAGGAGGGACTGCAGCCATTTTGCTGCAAGTTGCTCATAGTAGTCACTGAGCGTTGTGAGTAAGAGCCGCATAAATCGGAGGTGTGTGCTTAAGGCTTGTAAGGCTTGGGTTGGGTAGCCGAGGACAGAGTAAGGAGACTGCTCCTTCCTCTGCGAGATGGCTTCAGGGCATTGGAAAAGGAGCTGATAAAATCCCACCCACCGTCTTGTCTCTCTTTTGTCCACAAGTGTAGCGCTCCAGTCTATATAAAAGCATTTCGCTCATTATAAGGGAAGAAAAAAACCAAAAACAATTACACGACCCCAAATTTAGCTTGGAATAAAATGGACCGTTCGCGTACCGCTCATTTGTAAATTACCCGGCAGGATTCGGCCCCCCCAGCGACGCAGCTGCGGCGGGTGTGCAAGCACGCGCTGTGCACACGTGCGGTGCAGCACCCCGCCGTGCACGGCAGTTTCTCAGGTAACGGGGGCTTTCGCCACGAACGGCAGCTTAAGCAAGTGAATTAAACGTTCTAATTGAAACCTCGGGAGCTTTTCTCACGGCTCTGACCAGGAGCGATGCGCGTGCAGCGGGCTCGTGCTCCACGGGGTTTCGCTGGCAGGGGACAGACTCGCGGCATCAACTCCTTTGCTTAAGCCAAGGGGGGCTGGTGGGGGCAACTCGGGAAATTTGGCTGGGTGCAAGGCAAGGGTGTGCACTCAGATCCCTGGGGCCGGCTCTTTCCTCTCCCTTTTGGAGAAGGGGCCCCAGAATCCAAACTAAAGTTAGGATGGGGCCACGGTAGCAGCAAGGGACAGGGATGTCATCTGCTCTGTTACGTACTTAACCAAGGCGGCACAAATTCCTCATTACGGTTGAGTCGGAGGCTTTTTGTTTTTTTTTAAATAGGCAGCATATTATTGCTTTGACTTCAAGGACTTTATGGAGAACTTCTTGCATTCCTTTGCTTTATGATCGGAAATATCCCCATTTAATACGAAATAGCTCGAGGCGCAGTTCTGCTGCCTTTCCCAACGTTGAGTAACTCCCAAGCAAAGGCCTGCAGCCTGCAAGGAATTAGAAACGGGCTTAACTTCACATGTCGGAGAAACCCCGCTGAAGGGCTTTCGAGAGCGAGCCCGGGTGCGCGTTTCTCGGGGGGGATGCTAAGTGCGGGGCGAAGCGACGTACGCGGGCTAACTCTGACGCTCCCCATCTTCCCCCTCAAGGTATCGACCAGGGCCAGATGACGTACGACGGCCAGCACTGGCACGCCACCGAGACCTGCTTCTGCTGCGCGCAGTGCAAGAAGTCCCTGCTGGGGCGGCCGTTCCTGCCCAAGCAGGGCCAGATCTTCTGCTCCAGGGCCTGCAGCGTCGGCGACGACCCCAACGGCTCCGACTCCTCCGACTCGGCTTTCCAGAGCGCGCGAGCCAAGGAGTCCCGCCGCAGCGCCAAGATCGGCAAGAACAAGGGGAAAGGCGAGGAGGGAGCGCGCAGCCCGTGCAACCAGCTGCAGGTCACCTCCAACCGCCTCTCCACCGACGTGGACCCGCTGTCCCTGCAGATGGATTTGCTGAGCCTGGCCAGCCAGACGCCGAGCCTCAACAGGGAGCACTTGTGGAGGAGCCGGGACGAGCTCTATCACTACGGGAGCAAAATGGAGCAAAGTCAGTCCCAAAGCCCTTTGCAGCTTCTCAGCCAGTGCAACATAAGGACCTCCTACAACCCCAGCCAGGTCCCAGGCTCGCAGCCGGATTTATGGGCGAAACATTTCAGCAACCCGAAGAGGAGCTCCTCGCTGGCGATGAAGAGCCACGGCGGCAGCTTCGTCCAGGACTGCCGAGAGGACTACTACTCGGGGCGGCTTCGCTCGCAGGAGAGCTACAGCGACATGTCCAACCAGAGCTTCCCCGAGACCAGAGGGAGTCTCAAAGTCCCCAAGTACGAAGAGGAGGAGGAAGGCGGGATGCCGACGCCGCAGTGCCGCACCCGGCACCCCATCAGCGCCCTCAAGTTCACGGAGGACCTGACGCCCACCGAGCGGACTCCCCGCGGCTCCATGGAGTCCCTCGCGCTCTCCAACGCAACAGGTAACGTCACCCCCCGCTCCTGCCACCCACCCTGCGCCCACCCCGGGACCTCCTCCGTGCGATGGGGTCCCTTGTCTCCCCGTTACAGGGGTGACCGGCGGCTTGGGGACGACCGCTCGGTGCCACGGGCTTGCCTGCCCGGCCCCGGTGTGCCTGGCAGCCCCCTCTCGCTCTGCTGGCTTGTTTACCAAAATGCAGGGTTTTGTAGGTGGCTGGCCTTTCCGTGTAGCTCAAAGCAAATGTTTTCAAGCTCTTTAACCCTCCCTTTTGCGAAGAGGGGGGAAGAATCAAGTCCAGCTGCTAACGCAGAGGCAGATTCCAGCCTTCAGCACTTGAAGGACAGCTGTCAGCTGCCCCTGCGGGCTAAAAATATTTTTAACTGCTTTGCAGTAGGCCCAGTTAACCCCTTTTGCATGTTACGCAGTCCTCAGGCACGTGACTGGTTAAAAGAAATGCCTCCTCCTCTACGCACGGCTCTTTTTCTCCTCTTCCCCAGTCCCCTGGTAGAAACTGCAGGGAAAAGCCAGGCGAGATGCTTGTCCCATCAGGCTGAGCCCGTTTCTCGTGAGCACGTCCCAGGGTAATATTTCTCAGTCCTCTCACCCCAGACGTGTTTGGGTTTCATTTTGCGGCCGCGGGGATGGGTGTGCGTGCACGGACGTGTCTGCGGCGGGGCTCTGGTCCGCAGCTCGGCGCTGGGGAGGCTCAGCCCCCCCTGCACGCCGTCCTTCTGCAGCCTGCTGTAGTTCGCGGTATCGGACGGCTGCGCTTGTCTGGCACGGCTATCGCTTGCTTTTGAGTCCCTCGGCAGAAGACTTCTCGGAAAAGAAAATACTGAGCCTGGTTTGCTCGCCAGAGATACTGCCTTGCTTTTTCTTTGCCGCTCCCCTGGCTTTTCTCCGTTCCAACCAAGCGTTGCTTGGATTCAGGCAAGTCCCGTGCCTGCCCCCTGCAAAATGGAGTCCGTCTGTCTTGCTGTCACTGGCAGTGAGCAGCCTGCAGGGTGTTTGGTACCCAATCCCAAAGACCCCCCCCATGGGATGCTGGCACCAACTGGTGGGGATGTGCCAGTGAGCATCGCCGGGTCCCCGGAGAGCTGAGCACCGCTGAACCCGAGCTCTCTGCTCTGCCCTACCTGGACGGACAGGTTTGTTTTGCTACGCCTGTGCCTCCTTGCCCCGCTCCTGGGTTTCGGTGTGTTTGTTTAGGGAAGTTGCCAGCCCCGTGCTGAGATGTGAGATGATCTGTGTTCAGCCAGGATCTCCCTAAGCGGCAAGTGGTAAAGCAGGGGGGAGGAGAGAAGCTAATGCGCTGGAGAGGGGTTTGCTCAAACAGCCTCAGATACACACAGAGGAAAAATAGATGTGAGACGGCGAGGGAGTTGGGAATTGCTCTCCGAAACAAGGTTTCCCTAGGCAAAGCTCCATGTTTCCAAAGCCACTCATGTTCCTAAAAACTTGTGTTGTGTAAACCCCGTCAGTACAAAGAGTCTTGAGCAACACCAAGTTTGGATGAGCAATCCCCGAGTATTGGAGTGGTTGCTGCATGCTTTGGAGTTGAAGTGTAACAGGTTATTGGGGATACGGGTCAAGAGACAGGAAACGTGGCAAGGCCTTCGTATTAGAGTGAAAAATCATTCTGTCTTTCATTTTAGAAACCCTTTTTTAAAATGCTGGGAGGGAGACCTTCCAAAGGCATCCATCCTCCATACGTAACCAAAGTATGAATTTCCTTACTGGCAGTTCCTGCCTTAATGACTTTTCTTCTTTCCTGCTTTCTGGGAGCAGATGCTCAGCATGATGGGGCTTGCAGTGAATTTAAGCAGTTCCTCTGCAGAGTAAGGTGATAACATTTTTATTAATGTGTAAGATTCTAATAATTTTCCTTGCTCTGGGACCTGACTCAGCTCAAGCTGGGGGCCACTGTGGCAGCTCCCCCAGGGCTATGTGTGCAATTATAGAGGACACAATTATCATCCCATTTAATTGGCAGCGTTTTGAGGACAGGGAGGTTCGGTGACCTGGCTGAGAGCTGTGGGAGAACAGGGTTTTTTTGGGGGGAGGGGGGTGTCAGGGCGCAGCGCCCTGCTGCCTGGCTTTTCCCATCCCTGCTCTCCCCAGCACGGCGGAGCAAGCTGCCCAGCAAGCACTCCCACGGAGCTCCCCCCGTGCACCCGTGGGTCCGGCTCACCCCATGCCCTCCACCCCGCATGCCCCAGCTCTGCTTTGCAAGAAACTCCCGGGCATCCACATACGAAGTCCCTTTGAGCTACTAATGCTGCACAGTTTGCTCCACCTTATAAAGTGAAATAATTAACACCGCATCCATCTCACATTTTACGGCATCGCTGAAAACATTCTTTTTTTTTTTTATAGGGAGCTGAAGGGCAAACAGTCCCTGACCTGCAGAGCACATGTTAAAAGCTGGTCCCTCCCTGGCAGCAGATTTTGCTGTGATGTTTCTATTACGACTTAACTACTGCTTAGCTGGAGACATCAGTAAAAGCAGATAGCTCACGGGGTGTGCAGCGGTAGTCCCTGTCCTCTGGTCAGAAGGCTGCCTCCTGTGAACAGATGTCATCCCTATAATATTTGTAACACATTTCAGTGCCGGACCAGGGGTCACCCATTGGGTGGGCCAAGTTCTATGTGACCCCAAGCCTCCTGCAAGACCCCAGGTTTTCACCTTACCAACCAGGCTCTACTTAATCGCTTTAAAGCCAGTTCCTCGTGGGTTAGTAAAGAGGTGTGACGCTGTGTTCATCCTGGGCACTTGCTCTTAAAGTGCTGGATCGTGCTCTGCTGTCTCACCGTGGGTAGTAGTGCAGCAGCAGACCGTTGAGTTGCAGAGGTAGCTGTGACCATCCTTGCGCTCTGTTTCAGAGTTTGAATTAGATGGGAGTGTCTCTGCTGTCCTCTGGTTTGTGCTTGTGTAATTGCCACAAATGCTGATGTGATTTAAACGCGTCCACTGGCAAAGGGCAGAGCTTCCTGCAGGTGGAGGGCATCTCTCCTTTCCTTCCACGTTTCTGTTTGAAAAATCCCTTTTCTGCCATCAGCTGAAGGCTACGACAGACTCCGATCCGCTACAGCTTCTTGGAGACTGGGTCCTCCTCCTGCCCAATGTGGCCATTAGATTGGAGAGGCAAAGAGCAAAAAATGCTTCCCAGCACATTTTCCAAGAGCAAGCTCATTTTTGCTGATTTTATGTTATCTTTTGTATTTTATTTCCTTTGGCTGCTTTTGCTTTTTTTTTTAAATGACATTAGCAACAATACAAAACAGTGGATGCTTTAGCAATGTTTATCCTACAACTCCCTCATTAAGCAATCAGGACAATGCTAAGATGGAGTTTGTCCAGGGAGCTTTTCTCATGAGGAGGAGCCTGATCCTACCAGAGGTTAATCACTTCCCAGAAGATACTGGGTCCATCATAGCCCTGCTCTCAGTGTTTGTGCTCTGCCTTGCTCTACTTATGCTTGTGTTGCCCTCCAAAAAGGTTTTGCAGGCGCTGTATGTGCCTAGCAGCTGAATTAGAAATCAAGAGCTGATCTCTGCTGATTCCAAGTAGTCATTTCCACAAAATGCCAGCTGGTCAAATAGCCCACTTAAGAAAGTACCTGCAGGCTAAACGTTATTCTCTGGGAACAGGCTCTTTGTGTGCAGCTTGCAGAGAGCAGGAGTGCTTTGGAGGTAGAAGTCGTGTTGAACGGTGACAGTGTCGTATGCAAAAGGAGAAACAGATTTTAAGTATTCCTTGAGAAGATGAGTTTGGGTGAGGGTAACAGCCTCATCTGTCACAGGCATAAATCCAGGAAAAAAAAGATGTTAAACTGGTGCCATTACAGGGTGGAATGTGATTTCACATGTACGGCACACGTTTCTCTTGTCATCTGTGTTGTGAGATGTCCAAAGGCCCCAAATAGCTTGTTTTTCCAGGACTAAACAACAACTGTGATATACCCAGAAAGCAGAGAGAAAAAACATACGAATATGCACATGGGTCAGCGCCGATCCCTATGCATCTGAGTTGCAGAGTGACCTGACAGCATCATCTGTCTCCAGTGCCCTCTTCTTCCTCTGCCTGAGGAGGACCCGAAAAGTGGGGGTGGGGGAAGAAAAAGCCCCGTTTCTCAGGGCCAGGGTTCTATTTTCTGGAGAAGCATTCAATAGCCCAGCCTCTCCTGCACCGGTGGCTTGGGAGCAGCTCCTGAACACCTTCAGGGATGGCGGTGAGGGTCTTGGGGTGAGGGCTCAAGGGACCATCCCCATGTCCCCGGTGGCACTGCATCCCGCAGGTGCTCCTCTCCTCTCCCCCCTGGGCCGGAGAGAGGGGCTGCCCCGGGCGCTTCAGCTGAGTTACACAAGCCAGAAAATGACACATTGGCTGTTCCTGACTTTTTCTAAGAAAAAGGAGGCTCCCGGCTCTCCAGCACGCTCCTACCACCATCTTTCCCCCAGACACGGGCAGCGTAAAACCCCTTCCGAGTCAGAAAATGGGATCCCTGGGGGAATTTCTTGCAATTTTGAGACCCAGGTATAACATTCCCCAACCCAAGCTGGGTCATTTCAAAACCCAACATGTGAAGATAGAGGTTTTCCATCCCAAAGGGCCAATGCCAAAACATTATAAAACTGCCAGAAACGTTTCTTTACCCCCCTCGCTCGCTTTTTGCTGCTCAACAGTGGGAGTTTGGGCTTGTTTACGCAGGGGCCAGCCACGTGCATGCCTTCACCCCTTCGGTGTCACACATGGCCGTGCTGAAGCACGTGGGGTAATGACCAAACCAGAGGGAGAGCCGAAATGGACTTGTGGAAGGAGATGTAGTCGGGGGAAGCAATAGCCCGTCATCCTCATCCCAGCCTGTTGGCGATCCTGCCCTGTCTAGGGAGGGCATAGGAGCTGGTGGTGCCAACAAGGGAGGTTACATGGGTGCTTCTGGGTTAAAATCCAGCCCTTTTCCCAGGTAGTACCCGTGTAGGGACTTCTTTCAGCAAGCCAGAGGGACTGATCAGGTGGGGAATATGCCCTGACACCCATGGGATGGCACGCGGTGGCACACCGTGGGAGGCTGTCGGGACCGCGACCCCCTTGGCCGAGCACTCTGCTTTCCCCCGAATTGTTTACTTTCCACGATTTCCACTTACATAAGGGTTCTGCTTTATTTCTGCACACTCTGAGGTCGTTCAGAAGTGAGATGAGGCTGAGCTATAAACAAAGCCCTGGGCCCGCTGTTTCTCCTTGAGTTCTTTTTCAGTTCTCGGGGTTGAACTTGAAATAAACCCTGTTTCAGGGATGGTGAGGATGTGCCTGCCTGGTGCTATGGGAGAGAGAAGGCTCTGACACGGGGGGGCTGGACACGAGAGATGCTGTACCGTCCCCTTCTGTGCCTCTATAGCTGCACTTAAACACTGGCTCTCTGGCCGGGGTGCAGGGTTTTGGTGTAGGCAGGCACCTATGTGGGTATCAGGTGGTGAGGACTGCGATGCACAGGTATATGTGTGCACTATAATAAATGTAAAGGCAAGAAGCAAACATCACTATAGCCCTGTTTGTTTGCAATACCCTAAGTCACGGCATTCTGCATTCCCCGCCGGGGTGAAGCAGACGATGCTATCTCTGCAGTGGGATGCTGGCTGTGGCGAGACCTCACCCCGTGTTAGCCCAGCTTCGTGGGGAGTTTAATTTAATGGGGGCTGGGAGCTGCTTCCCCTCACGGGAGGCTTCATTCCCAGCCTCACAGCCAGCGTACATGCTCTCTGTGGCCCCTCTGCTGTCATTTGCCGAGCGGTTTAATAATTCATAATTAATGCAACTCGCAGCCCCGGTTCAGCAAAGCACACAGTGAGATTTAAGCGCCTCCGAGTGCTTTGTTGTGGCAAGGTTGTAGAGGTGATGCTCACGAGGAATATCTTTGTGCCGTCGCTTTGCTTACTCGGTTGTTACTTCCCTTGGCAATGTTTTGCGGGATAAACATGGTTCTTAATAGGGGTGGGGAAGGACTTCAGAGGGGATGGTACAGCATGTTCTTAGCAAACCATAATGTTAACCAGAAACCTGCTTTGTGTTCCCAGCACTGTAGCCAGCTCAAGTTTTATATCGAACGCCCGCAGCCGAGCTGCAGCTTTCACTTGTGCTCATTCGAAAGGCGTGCGTTTCCATGGCTCCGGGGTGAAATATTGAGCCTGGCAGCCCCACGCAGCGGAGAACGGCAGCAAAATAACCTGCTGTGTCCACGTGCGCCGCGGTGCTGGCTCCAATCTGGCCGTGGGATGGCCACCGGCCGGCGCACCACGCTGGCGGCAGCAGGTGCCATCTCTCCTTTTCCAACGCAAGAGCCTCTGGGGCAGCCGCCGACGGCTGTGCTCAGTGTCTCAGAGCATCATTTTGCAGAAGGAAAGTCTGGTGGCATCGGTGCGTCACCCCCGGGTTTGCACCCTTGGAAAGGGCTCGGTGATGTGGTAACAACCATCCCGTGCCATGGGCCAGAGCAGGGCTCCTGCTGCCCTGGACGGCCTCGGGAAACAGATTCTCGGGTTTCCTCGTTAGAAAAAAAATCACCGCTGTGGGGTGAGGTCTCCCCTCGTGTGCTCTTTCTTCCAGATTAGGGCTCGCTCGGGTTATTAGCTGTGTTCCCAGATGAAACACTTCATTAAGAAGGAGCTGCAGCGGCTGTAAATAAATACTGGTAATTCAAGAAGATTGGGCCTCAATGCACTGGTGTGGCTCTGAAACGACCGCAGGAGAGGAGGGTCGGTGCCACCTTCCCCCTGTCCAGCCCAGTGCAGGACCAGAGACCCGGAGCCGCCCTGTGTGTGCCTGGGCATCCGCCACCTTTGGGTGCCTGGGAAACCCTCCGCTGTGGGAGCTGCCCCGGCCATCTTCTGCTGTGATTGCACAGGAAGAGTTTTCTTCTTCTTCAAGCTGAAATTTTCCTTGCAGGAGTTCAGCAGAACTGGGGAATAATGTATTCCCCTCCTCTTCGCAAGCATTTTTTTCTGTGTTTGAAGGCTGTTATTATATCCCCTTCAGCCTTCTCTTCTCTAGACTAAACAACCCCTGCTCTTTCAAACTTTATTCCTAGGTTATATTTTCTAGATGAAATTTTTCAGACAAATGGTTATTGCTGTACTCTGAACTCGCTGCGGTCAGACTGGAGCTCCCCTGGCTTGCTCCCACTACGCCTTGCTGAGGCTTTATGGCTCCACAGAGAGGGACAGGATCATTTAAGGAGCTTTGAAAGACTAATCTGGGCCTAACCCCTGCTCATGATGCTTCACACCTTGCGTTGGTGTAGATGTAAAGTTAAGCTTGGAGCCACCTTTGGGTTTCACGTGGGTTAGAAGTTGCATCTTCGACCTGGTACCTGCTCTGCGCACCGTAAGAGCCATGCAGAGCTCTCAGTGCCTTCAGTGATGCTGAAAAAGCACAGCTTTGCTCCTGAGCGAGCAGAAGAAACCCTTCGCTGCCACCACGAGCAGATAAATCAAAGTTTCCCTGACCCCTGGCCGCGCTGCTTGCTGGGTCACTTGCTAGTGTGGCTCCCCAAAAAAAGGCTTGTGCACATGGAGTCTGCCAGATCTGCCTGAAAGGATGCATTTGTCCCTCAGCAAGGAGCGTTTCCCACTCTGTTGTATGGAGAAATGAAGCTGCTGGGTCTCGGGGTGGCTTTGCTGCAGCCTCCCGAGCACAGGCTCCGTCGCGCCCTGAGCTCTGTGTACTGGCGATGGTGGTGTACGTGCTCTGTGCTGGATTCCTCTTACAATCAACATTTTCCCAGTGATTCAAGATCTTAAAATGTGTGTGCTTAATTATAATCAGGCCGTCTGGATGAACAGCCAGAAACATCCCCTAGACCTAATAATCTCTGATTAAACCTTGCACTCCAGGCATGAGCCGTACGTGTATCACGGGCTCCTCGTCTGAAATTGCTGCCCCCTGTGCTGACCAGCACTTTGAAGGGGAAAAGACAAAAGCACTCATGGTGTCTGCTGGAGGTGTGTGCAAGGGGCTGGAGACCCCCATCCTGCATAAAATAAACCCGTCAAGTACTGGCTCTGCCTTTCCTGGAGCCGGAGCCCCCCACTTATTGCGGCTCGCTTTACTGCCAGCAAAAAGAAACACAGGTTTCACCGCAGGTCGTCCCGCTCGGCCACCACGGCTGCATGCAATGCTCCTGCCGGTGATGTGGAGGACGCAGATATGTCTCGCTTAATTTGAAAATATTGTTTTGCTCTTTCCATGTCTCCGGAGCCTCTCCCCAGATGCTTGTTTTTATTCTTGCTGGATGCAGGACCAGAGGAGAGAGATGGCTGCGGCGAGGGAGCCGAGACCCGCGGGTACCATCTGATGCGGCAGGCTGTGCGCTGGGGGCGAAGCACCGGCTCGCCCCGTGCCCCTGTGAGGCGGGACGAGGTCGGCCCCTTTCAAACGATGCTGCCAAAATCAATCTGCTGATGCCGCAGAAGCATCCTGCGGCGTTTGGAGCTGCCTGCACAGCACTGCTGTTGCTCGTTCTTATTGCGGAGCTGCGCCGGTTCTCTTAATGAAGGGTTGCATAAATGTCACCGAGGGCTCATTTTCTTTGGCGTCAGCTATTGTCTGACAGATCTGATTAAGGCCACATTTGGCTGTCAGCAGCCGTGATTCACATTCGGATCAGCTCCGCGGGCCATCCCACTGTTATTGTGGCTTTTCGGGAGGTCTGCGCGCATGTTACCGAGTCGCTTTTCCCTCCCGGGGGGCTGCTGGGCTCCTCCACGGTGGCACAGGAGGGTCACGGGCAACAGTGCCTGATGTGACAAACGGCATCGCTGCCATCAAAGGCAGAAGATCACGTCTCCAGCGAGGAGCTGGTGCGTGCTGGGAGTCGCTCAGTCCCGTGACGGGAGCAGGGAGCACGGGCAGGCAGGTCCTCGGCGGGGACGGGGAGCCCACGCAGGGCTGTTTCCAAAGGGCAGTGGGCAGGGTTGGGTTAGCTCGCTGGAGATCAGCATGGCTTAGGAAAAAAAAAAAGGCACGAAGCTGGCTTGAGAAGCGTGTCCTTTTTGAAACAAAACGTGTCTTTTCCTTTTTTTTTTAACCCAGCCTCTCCCTTTTCCTGCGGCGTTCAGGGATCGCCTTCGCTTTACCTTCCTCTGTAATCATAAACTCCAGAAACATCCCCATTAACAGCAGAAAAGCGAAGGAGCAAATGGCTGCGGCGGTTGGGACTCGGGGAGCAAAGCCAAATCATGCAAGACCCAGCGGCGGCTTGTGTTCAAGTGCTAAAGCTCTCCCTGGTGCCACCGAGGGGAGGATTTGGAAAACCTTGCCCATCTTTGCAGGAGCTGTTGATCTTTTTAAGGCTGAGTGCAAAGAAACCCCGAAGCAGCTCATGAGCGGGGTTAGTGACAGCAGCCCTTGTTCTTGTTCAGGTTTGGCAGGCAGCAGCTAATGCTGAAGGAGCTGAGCTCTCGATGAAATGTAAGCAGCTTTTGTTAAGGGGAAAAGAAGTTTATTCTTGAATTGTGGGCTGGGTTGTTGGTTTTCTTAATTAATTTACAAAGTCGTAAATTCTCGGTGATTGCATAAGGGCTGTGCGTCACGATGAAAATCCTGCTGATGGTGCACAGCTCTCCATTTGGTCTGCACGGGGAGGTTGTCGGAGAGGGACGGGGAGAAGAGCGCCAAAGCAAACACTCTGCGTTTGATTTGGGATGAAATGGATTTCCTTTGAAAGAGCTTGCGAAACATGTTGTCCTGAGCTTGCAATGCAAGCGCTGACTGCTGCCAGTTGTCAAGCCGACGTGGAGACAGTCAGAAAATAGATAGAAAACGCCCAGAAAACAGGCCAAGGACTAGGGTGACGTGGGGGGCGTTGAGTTTCTCGTGGATGGGCAGGTGCTGAGCAGACACCCCACTTCTCTGCTGCCAGGTGAAGGCTTTCTGGGCTGGAGGAAAGCACCTTGCAGGAGCTCAGGGCTGGCTGGCCCACGGGAGAGACCCAGTGGGCCACCTTCCCGAGCAGGGCAGCCCATCAAGCTTGACCTGACGTTCCTGACTCCTGCCCATGTGCAGATATCCCTGGATAGCTGCAGGGACAGCCTGACCCTCCTGCTGTCCCGCTGCTTACGGGGAGCTCCAGAAGACCTTCTGGGGCTCGGGTGTTTCCTCGCCTCTTGGGAAACCCGACTGCACGCCCGTGGCCAAGGCTGCCCCTTCGGTCCCCCCGCGGGTGTCATTCTGAGGACCTGCGCGGTGCGGCGTGGTGACAAGCCCGAATTAGGCAGTGGCCCCGTTTTCAGCTGCCCCTGACATTGTGCAGTCCTTCAGAACACGTCGTCGTTGCACAAGGTGTGGGTGCCAGATCATGGCACCCTAGTTATCTCAACGTGCAGGAGGCCTCAGGTTACCTCTGACGCATAATTTCTCACTGGCATCACTAGTTATTCCTATCAAGTCGCAGACAGCGTAGACATATGGGGAAGGAAGTCGTGAAAAGCAGCTTGGAGTCCAACTCAAAACACCTTAAATTGGTGTGATTTCCCCAAAGGAGGAACTGCCTGCTCTTTTAAAAAGAAAAAAAAAAATCGTCCTCTTGAAGGGCTCTTCAGGACAGCATCTAAACCACCGTGTTATTTTTTAAAGCAAAAGTCTCGGGCCAAACCCAACCTTCTCCCTGCATCTCTGCTGATAGAAAGTTCTCCTCCTTAACTCTCTTTTTTTCCTTCCTTTCCCGATTCCCTGCAAAGGCCTCTCTGCAGACGGTGGAGCCAAGCGCCAGGAGCATCTCTCCAGGTTCTCCATGCCTGACCTGAGCAAAGACTCGGGCATGAACGTCTCGGAGAAGATGAGCAACATGGGGACCCTGAACAGCTCCATGCAATTCCGAAGCGCCGAGTCCGTCCGCAGCCTGCTGTCGGTGCAGCAGTACCAGGACATGGAGCCGAACCTGCACAACCTCGCCAGCCCCCTCGGGTACCGAGAGCGGCCGTCGCACGGGAGGATGCACCAGAGCTTCGACTACGGTAGCGGCGTGCCCGGGGGCAAGCTGGGGGCGCAGGAGGGCTCGAGGCATACCCCCATGAGCGAGCGTACGCGCCGGCGAACTAACCTCCGGGATGATGACCGGCATTACCGCCCGCACCGGCCCCGGCGGTCTCGACGTTCCCGGTCGGATAACGCCCTGCACCTGGCCAGCGAGCAGTGCTGCCGGCTGAAGGAGAGACCCTCGCTCCGAGCCAGGGAAGACTACGACCAGTTCATGCCCCAGAGGAGCTGCAGAGAGACGGTGGAGCAGGGTCCCCGCAGGGACGTCTACGGCCACTGTCCCCGGACGGTGTCGGATCTCGCCTTGCAGAACCACCTGGGCGAGAGATGGGGGCCCTACTTCGCCGAATACGACTGGTGCTCGACCTGCTCCTCCTCTTCGGAGTCCGACAACGAGGGCTATTTCCTCGGGGAGCCGATTCCCCAACCCGCCCGCCTCCGGTACGTGACCAGCGAGGAGCTCCTGCACAAGTACGGCTCGTACAGCATGCCCAAGTCTTCCACGCTGGGCGGCAGGGGACAGTTGCACAGCCGGAAAAGACAGAAGAGCAAAAACTGTATCATATCCTAATGGCATCCTTGCCAGGCACCTTGGGAGAATGTAAATTAACTCACAAACTTGCACTGTTTTAGATCATGTAAGCGCTTTTATTGTAACGAAAAAGACCTGAGGAGTAGGGATTTGTAAGAAGGTTGTAGACTGGCTTCTATAAATAGTCATAATCCTGGGCACAGTGAATATATTTTGCACATCTTACTTTGGAGAAAAAAAAAAAAACACAGAAAAGTTCACTTTAGCCTGTAATACTTACCCAGTAGTTTTTCCTCTTTCTCCCAAATACTGCCACCCTTTTGAGTTCTGTTTGTCCGTACGTTTTGGTTACCACTGTTGACTCTCAGCATCAGTTTGCCGGTAGCTTTTGCTTGCCACCGTGTTTTTGTTTTCCATTAGCCATGTTGGTAGGTCATTTTGTCTCTTGGATAGTGTGGGAGCCTAAGTTATTTCCATGATTGTTGTAAATGCAATGTAAATGAGAGTTTGGAGAAAATATTTTTGTATTTTGTAATATCAGAGGAATTTCTATATCTTAGGAGTCACTGGGAAAACGCATGCACATTCAGAATTGTTTTCAGCCAGAGCTAACCAAACAGTACTTTGGACGCCCCCTTTCCATTTCATCATCAAATTTCTTAAGTATACCAGTGAGAGTTTGAGTTGTCAGTTGGTTTTGCGGTTTGGGGTTTTTTGACCCTTTTTTCTGTTTGTTTGTTTTGATCCTGGTAAATAAAGAGAACATTTTCTGATTCATTAAATCTCGAAGAGGCCTCGGTGGCATTTTGAAGTCTGCTCACGCCTGTGATTTGCAGGTACGCTCCATCAGTCAGATACAGGAATCCTGACACTGCAAAAGGGACTTTTCTTTTTTATTATTAAATAGGAAAGAACAGAACTACCAAATGTCTGCAACGTTGTAAATGACCAAAGCCGGAGAAGGAATTTTACACCTCTGTAGAGAACGCTGAAGTTACTAAACGTTGAACTATTATTTGGAGTAAATAAAAGTGTAAATGGTGCAATTGTGTGATGTCAGCATGACGTTGTTTTGAATATAGACTTGTCTTATGGTGCTCTAGTCTCCTGGGTTATGTTAACTGCTGTTCATTACCAAGTGGAAGTCTCAATATTGCCTACTGCCTAACACGCAAGAGAACGACCGCAAACTGCTCCCCGCGGGCCTGATCCTGCCCTGGCCAGGCGCCCTCACCCCTCCGAGCCCGCTTGTGGCCGGGGGGGGCTCGTCCCCCCGGGTGGGCTCAGCCCCTGCCTGCGGAGCCGGGACGGCCCCACGGCGGAGCGTTCTATAAATAGGGCTCAGCTGTGTTGTATTATGGTGGATGTGAGTTTGTTCTCTGTATGCTTTAAACCCTTGGGGTACTGCCGTCCCAGAGGATTGCGAGCCAACGCCGGTGTTGTCCCGCTGCTGCCCGGGGAGGAGCGGGTTGGCAAAAAGGGGCTCTCGGCACCCAAAGGTGCAGGTTAGTGCCCGAGGGTGTTAAGATAAAGCTGGGCGCTGAGCCGCAGGAGGACCGAGAGGCTTAACCGGCCGCATCGCCCTCGGCTTCTCACCGGCATCGCCCCACGCGCTGCCTGCCGGCATCTCGGGGTGCTGCCGCCGAGCCGGCCCCTGCCCTGCGCCCCGGGAAGGAGGGTCCCGCTGCAGGGCCGGTGCCGGCACCCCTGGGCGCCCGCGGGGACCCCCCCGTTGCCTACTCAAAGCAGCAGATGCAGAAAAAAATCTTGAAGATGGATGTCTCCATACCACAGGCTATTGCTAGGAATTTTTTTCGTTGTTTGTAAAGGACAATGTGATAATTATTATTCCTCTAAAAAGAAAAACAAAGAAAAAAGAAAAAAAAATAAATGACACTTAAGTATATTTAAAAAAAAATAATGTTTTTTCCAGTTGGAATAAATGGAAGTATTCATCCAAAGGGAAGAGTCTCGTGTATGTTTTTTGCTCTTAAGGACTGTTGGTTAATCGTGAGTATCTTCATTTTCATTGATTTTCATTTAGCTGGTCTTGCAATAAAAGCGCAAGAACCAGCTCAGCCCCATCCCTGATGTGGTTTCAGTGGGCAGGGAAAGCCGACGGAGGAGCATCTCCTGCACACCATGGGTCTTCCCCAGGGTTGGTCACCCAGACCCATTTTTTTGGTGTTAAAAAAGCCAAGTCTTTGCCTGGTGTAAGTCAGCACGGCTCTGTCAAAATCCCTCGTGGGCCTCCGACTTACGATGGGGGAGACTTCAACCTGTAATTTATAAATAACAGCCTTTTTCTTAGAAAGATCACCGATCTTTCCATGTTTTCCAAAACAGACCTGGTAAAAGTCAGGTAGGGGTATTGCTTCCAGTGACAAGTATGACACGATAACTACAGGTTATTATATAATCTGCATTTAATATGTACAATTTAATTCATTGTCGGTGATTAAAAGCACAATGAATGTTGTCCATCAGCTCCGGTACAGCTGAGCAGCTCTTTGTACAGCGAGAGCCTGAATCACTCAGCAAATGGCAAAAAACTTATCCCCAGCCTTTCCCTTTTAACTACTCGCTGCCTCTCCCCAGGGACAACATAAGAAGCTTTAAAGACACCTTGCAGCAGAATTGCAGCACCTTTTGCTGTGCAATTTTGTACCAAACTGCAGGGCCCGGTGCCCCCGTGCGTGGGACAGTCTCGCTGCTGGAAGCGGCTCTTCAAAATCCAGTTCTTGGGGGAGAGCGTTTCTGCAGACCACTGATGTGCAACCCAGCCTTAATGCAATGCTGGAATCAGAACAAATGGGCAACAAATTAAGGTGATAAGACTATCTCGGGTAATGTTCCCCTCTGCCAGGCCCTTCACCAGCACAACAGAAAGGTCTCGGATCCTATTTTGTAAGAAAGACGCTGCTGGCAAATACTGAGTTGGTACAAATTTCAGCAATAGGAGTGCAAATGCAGCTTCCAAACCTTTTTTATTTTTCATATGGGCTCCAGAAGTCCCATACACTTTGAGACACATGGTTAAAAAAAAAAAAAACCCACACCACTGCTTTTTTTTCTTTTTCTTAGCCCGTTTGGAGTATGATTAACCATTTCTGACAAACCCACTGAGCTTGAGGGATGGAGCTATAAGTCTGTAAAATTTTGCTCCGTCGCCATCTGGCCCCGCTGCTTTACCTCTCTGTGCATGCTGCACACGGGTGCCAGCGCCCCGTGGGAGCAGGGGGCACGTACAGCCATTTTCTTTCACATCCCTGAGAACTGAGTAAAGGTGACACCACCTGAATGCTCAGGATGAGTGTCAGCGGGTCCAGTTTCCCAGGATGGGAAGGGGAACCGGGCGCAGCGCTGGGCTTGCTGGGTTTGGCCGCAGGAGTGGGAAGTTTTTGCTGGTGCCCTGCACAGCTGTGTTGCCAGCGTCAGCCTGGCACACTGTCAATGGTGCTTTAAACGAAAAAAAAAAAAAAAAATCTGATCAGCTTTATTGCTGCCACAGTTTTCTTCCGTAAAAAAAAAATTTTTTTTTTCCTTTTTTCCCCAAAAAGTCCTTGGCAAGATGCACCCAGTGTGACCCCAGGGGCTGGGCTGGCTTCAGCGGTGCCCTGGCCATCCCAGCGTAGCCACGCGATGCCGACCGTGGCTTTGCGAGGCGCAGGGGATTAGGCTGCCTTTAGCAATCGGGCTTGGAGCGTGCATCGCCTCCGGCGAGCTGGTGCTGAGTACGCAGACACAGGACCCTTCAGCAGCTGTTACCTCCATTGCAAAGCCAACGTCTGCATCGCACGTCTGGCCGCAGCAGGAGCACGGCATCCTTCATGTCCACATTCCCCAGCAGGCTGGGGGGGGACTTGGTAAGGCCCCTGCGATACCCAAAACATCCCAGCGTGGGCAGCCTGTTGGCCCAAAAGCCACTGGAGCTGTGCAGGGAAGCTTCCAGCACACTGAGGCTTGTTTTTTTGGGAAGCCAAAAGCCACACGGCCTCGAACCCGTGTAGAAAAATTATAATCAGATGAGCGGAGCCTCTGCGGAAAGATGCAGAGATAGGAAGGATGAGGTTAGAAATAATCAGAAGCACCCTGATCTGGAAATTGTTACGCGCAGATAATCCCATATTTGCAACCAGCCCAAGTGGCTCTGGCTACGCAACCCCTGCCAAGCTCGCGGGAGCGAGCGAGGGTGGGAGCAGCCTGTGCTGCCGGGGTGCGCTCGGTGGCTTTGGAAACCCGGCTGCTCAAGAAGAGGTGCCTGTGTGCAGCGTAACGACAGCAGCGTTGGGTGGTGGTTTAATTAATGAGAGCGGTTAGAGGAAGGCTGAGGGCTGCTCAGAAATGGGTGTGCATTTAGCATCTCAATTTAATACCCCAAAAAGAGGTGCCCGTGCAGCACGTGCAGCAAACCTGGCACTGCTCTGCCGCTGCTGTTCCCGCTCCCCAGCCCCCTCCTCAGCTTCCAGCTAATCTGGGCTCCTGGGCTGGGAGGGGCCATGTTATCTGATGAACTTTGCTCTTACAGGCTGAAAAAAAAGACCCCTGTTCCTTGGATTTACATACCATTATGCTATGCTTGAAATCTAGGCTGTCCTCATTCTCCCAGAGATTATCTGCCACCTGACGACCATCCTCCACGGCCAGGAGATGCTCATTAGCTAATTTCAGAGGACTTTTTATTTTAAAGATTTATTTTTTTTTAAATGCAACACATTTTCAACCTAGATCCTTAAAACTATTTAGGAATTCAGCTCCTGTTTGAGTACAAAGGGGACTTGGTGGCCAAGGACGCTAAGGGCCATGAAGAAGTCACTAGAGAGCTGGGTCCTGTTTCCAAAAGCATCCACAAATCGTGACATATCAGTGCATTTGCAAACTGTACCCAATAATATTTTTTTTTCTTGTAAGGACTGGATCTTAATTCATCCTCTGGAGCGGGAGCCTTGTCAGCCAGGTTTCCCCTCTCCATCCCCCACGAGGTGCTGCCAAGCCCACCGCCCTGCCGGGGCACCCAGAGCAACCGCAGCCGAGAGCCGACCCCGTTTCCCACCCTGTCATCACCACACAGGAGTTCACCAACCCAGACACTTGCAGTGTCCGTTTGCTGAGTTAGATAGCGTGGTTTGATCAGCTCCCTTTGCTTTTCTGAGTGTGAGATCGCGCCTTCCCATTCCTTTTTAAAGTGGCTGCAGACAAACACGGACGAGCTGAAGGGTGTCAGCTCTGCAGCCTCCGGCTCTCCATACAGGCAGTTCTGCTTTGGAGAGTCCCACTGGCACCTGCCTGAGTCTCATTTACGAAAGACCTTCCCACTTTCCACAGCTATTTCAATGTTTTACAATATTGAAAGAAAGAAAATAAATAAATAAAAAGCTTTTATTACCAGGCAGGTACTGCTAGACGCTGACATTTCATTTGTTAGACAGCAAGACACTGTTATAGTCACTTCCAGTGCCAAGAATGCCTGTCTGGACCTCTGAGTAGGAAAAAAAAAATGAGAAAGTTTAAATTATTTGATTCCGCTGCCTCTGTCCATTGACACTGGACTCCGGCGTTGCGCTATGTGCCTCCCTCCATGTAACGCATCAGCTTCATCTGTCTCCAGACTCCATCCTCACCTGGGAGGAGCGGAGGAAGGTCGCAGGCTTAACCCACCTGACGGCACGCTGTCCCTCAGCTCCGCGACCAGAGACCCCTTTTCTACTGCTCCACCTTTCTGCTTCTTCACTTCTTATTAATAACTTGGCAAATTACCAGCTTCCCTGTTTTCGGCAAACCCAGTCATTTGCTAAAGCATTCTCAGGAGAGTTTTCCCCTTGTAAAAGCAAATATTTATATCTGCTGCTCTCTTAGAGGCTCTGGATATGATCAACTCTTACGGCAAGATTTAGCTGAAAGAGCTGATTTATTAAAATGGATAAACAAAGCCCTGTGAAGCAAGTTAATTCCATCTAAATAAAGCATTAAACTCTGAAGAGCGCACATCAGATCACAGTATATACACACACACGTGTGTGTGTGTGTATATATACATATACACAGACACATACAATTCATAAAATCAAATACGCAGTCCTCCGGACTGGGATCCCGTATCAACATCACCCCCAGGAGAAAGCTAGCCCTGAGCCAGGCGATGTGTGCATTAGGCAATGTATATATTAGCACATGCCTTGATTTTTAACAAACATAGCCCGGCAATCCGCTCCCACCCCAGCCACAGCAATCCCTTCACCGGCCAGCTCTGCTTGTGCCCTGTGCCTCAGTTTCCCCATCTCCAAACCTCCACCACAATGATGTTTTTACCAACAAGGAGCTTAAAAATCTCAGTCGAGGGAGGCTGCCGAAACAGTTCTAATTTAAACCAGTGGCTCTGGCTCAGGGCTTGAGCCAGTTTTGTTGGCACCTGGGTGCGAGCACGCTTGGCCCCCACCCCGGCCGTAGCTCATTTCCTATCGACACAACCCTCCCTTAGATCCTCGCTGCTCGCAAAAGCTCGCTTCAGCTGTATACAAGATATATGGGTTTTTTTCTTCTTTTCTGTAAGTCGGGCTTTAATTGTCAATTATTTGCTCATGAGTACTCTTTTATGGCTGATGCTGGAGCAGACTCAAGCAGTTTTTATTTTGGTACTTGGTTTAATTAGCTTTTTTGGAGGAGCGAGGCAGGGCAGAGATCCATTCTTGCTGCTCATCACATATTCATTATTTACATTTTTCAGTATCCGAAGTAACTCGGCACAGAAAACAAATAAATGAAGACTGAAACATATACAAAACATCTGGAGACGCTGCAATTCCGTAATTATTACCGCTCATTCGCAACGCGCAAGGGCTCCACAGAGTGCCTGTTGGAAAGGCCATTAATATCTTGGCCCCGATGGAAATTTTTGCCGTCGGGCTGGAGGCTTCCAGACGATCCCCCCCATCCTCCCGCCCCATCCGCCTGGGTCAGGTCTCACCTTGACTCACCGCCAAAAGCCGAAGCAGCGAAATTTCTGGTCAGCGTTGAG
Source organism: Haliaeetus leucocephalus (assembly GCF_000737465.1). Classification (NCBI taxonomy): domain Eukaryota; kingdom Metazoa; phylum Chordata; class Aves; order Accipitriformes; family Accipitridae; genus Haliaeetus; species Haliaeetus leucocephalus. The sequence goes on from NW_010972438.1 coordinate 8,432,309, forward strand.
CAGGCGGCAGCAGCCTCTGGAGCTCTTGGCCCACAACAGTAAATACAGCTGGTCAGATTAGGGCTGCTGAATAATTTATGTGATGACTCTTCAAAACAGTAAATGCCCTCCCCAGCCTGCTCCATCCTTCCTCAGCTCATGTGGCTGGTGAGCAGGTTATGAATATTGAGGAAGTTTTACTAAATTCATAGACTCTTGTAAAAAACTGTTTAAAAATGCCGAGTGAGATGTTTGCGTATTACACCGTGCACTGTTCACATGGCTACAGGGGAGGAAAGGGGAGTTGGGGCGAGCTGCTGCAAAATCTTCATGGTTTGGGCCAAAATTTGGAAGGTTTTGGGCCAGCAGATGCGATGCTGCCCTGTGCCCCCCCAGCAGCTCCGCGCCCTTTGCTCGCCCACCACCGAGGAGTGAAATTAAAACCTCGTCCTTGGGTAAAACACGGCTGAAATAATGGTAATTTTTTATGTGCCGGGGAGGCCAGGCCCTGGCGTGGCAGCATCTGCAAGTGGGGGGGGCCCTTGGCGAGCCCCTCCAGAGGTGTCGGCACGGCCCCAACCTGGGGGGGGGGGGAGGTCTCGCTGGCAGCCCTGGTGGGTGCTGCCAAACTAGAAGGGAAAAGGAAAGGGAGAGGGAAAGGAGAAAAGGAAGAAGGGAAAAAAGGGAAAGGGAAAGGACAAGGGGAAAAGGGAAAGGACAAGGGGAAAAGGGAAAGGGAAAGGGAAAAGGAAGAAGGGAAAAGGAAAAGTAAAAGGAAAAGGGAAAGGAAAAGGAAAAGGAAATGGAGAAAAGGAAGAAGGGAAGAAGGGAAAGGAAAAGGGAAAAGGGAAAGGAAATGGAGAAAAGGAAGAAGGGAAAAAGGGAAAGGAAAAGGGAAAATGGGAAAAGGAAATGGAAAGGGAAAAGGAAAAATGAAGGGAAAAGGAAAAGGAAAAGGGAAGGGAAAAGGAAAAGGAAAAGGAAAGGGAAAGGGAAAGGGAAAGGGAAAGGGAAAGGGAAAGGAGGAGAAGGTCTCCCCCCCCCAGGGCAGGGGCAGCAGAGCATCTCCCACAGGAGGAGCTTGCCCTGTTCCGCAGCCTCCTCTCCTGACAGATGGGCTTCCAGCAGTTTATTTCAGAATTTGCACTGATGGGAATAAGCGTGCCTGACTTCTCCACCTGGCCCAGTTGTGACAGTGGAGGGTTTTGCTCAGAGGAAGCAAATCTTTGCATATTTATGAACACAATTGTTTATGGCAAAAGATACAAAGAGAGGAAGTTGATTCTGGATGCGCAGAGAACTGGAGCAAACAAGCATCGCTCCCCATGGAGGCTTTATTGCAGCCCCAGAGATCGCTGCCTTTAATGCTTCTTGCTTGTTAACAGCCAGAAGCGTGTCGGGAGAGCCTGTCTGGGGGGGGGGGGGCCAAAAGGGGAAAAAATCCCCCAGTATCACTTTCATAATTTGGAGTTTCAAACTAATGTTGACGAGAATGTCATTATTTCTGAGCATCCACTGGGCTCAGGGAGTAAAATTCCTTTTATTCGTCTCAAGTGTCAGGATTTGCAAGTGCAAGAAATTTTCAAGTGCTTGTCTAAGTCCCTGTTTGTATGCAAATGACATTGCTGTAACATTTCTTAGACTGAAAGACCTGATTTTTGCTAGCATCAGTCAAAGCATCTGTCAGCCTTGTCAGAAAAGAAATACTTTGATTCTTTCAGGTCAAAACAACCCCAAATTATTACTAGAATATTGAGGCAGTTTAAAGACATGAAGAGTAAAATGAAAATTGTTGAAAACCATTTTTCCTTTCAATAAAGTTTTAATTTTTATTTTCCTTCCACATGTAACACAAATTTTTTTCACAGCTGACAAAGTTTTAAAATCAAAGAATTCAATGCAATATTCCAGTTCTCTGTAACTGGGCAGTGAGCAGTATTGGATTCAAACACATGTACAGGAGCAAACTGGGATGAGGAATGAAGCAAGCTAAGGAATGGGCAAAAATAATAGAAAATTGAATAGGAGCTTGTGCCAAGGTTTGGAGGCAGTGAGCGAGGCTCTGAGGTCAAACACTTGCAGGGATGCTGTACGCACCAAGGGCTTGGGCACAGGGTCCTCTCCAGGACATAAATCCTCTCGCCGGAGAGAAGACCGTGCTGTTGTCTCTGCACATGTGGACTCTGGAGGTCTGAGGGTTTGTTCATAGTAAAAATAAAAAGGGCTATTGCCCACAGGAACACTTTTCCCTTGGTGTGGCCTGGGTTCATCTTTTGGCAAGACAGCCAGAGCATCCTCCATGTGACTTGGGTTGGCTGGAAGTAGAAAACACTCGTTAACAAGCCCAAATCTGCTTGCGTGAAGCAATCTTTCTGAGCAGCAGGATTTCTGCTTCCTAATGAAAATGACTTTTTAACAACCTGCAGGAGAGCTCACAATATTCCCCCGGGTCCCTGCGAGGGGTGTTGTCACTCTGCTTTTGGCAAAGAAGGCAAAAAGTTCTCCCAATAAAGCCCCACTCACCCATTTCTCACTGATGAAGTATAGCTAAAGACTGAATAGCTTTAGCACAACTACCAGTCAAAAATGCACCTCCAGCTCTGCCCCGTGCTCTGCACTCAGCCAAGAACTGGGAGGACTGGGATGTGCCGGCACTGCTTGGGATCTCCTCCAGCACCACCAGCAGGTTCCCTACCGTTTGCATCAAAGCAGGATTCAGGTCCCTGGGTTTGCTGGGAATTAAGAAGCTGGTTTAAGGTTCTGGCCCGGGACCAGTGTCTCTCCACGAGCTGATGGGAGCAGGCTGCCAGGGGTCCTGGCTTGTGGACCAGGAATAGCTGGGCGGTGTGAGCATCCCAGCACAGCTCTGGTTTGTTCCCACCTGCGTCCCCTCCACGCAGAACCAGCAACGAGCACTGCTGCAGAAACAGAGGGAATCTCCCCGGGACCCTGAGCTGCTGCTTTGGGCAGCTTTAGGATCCAGAGGAGCCACATCTCTGTCCTCAAGCTGTTACTGCATGTTTCCCATTCCCAGTGCTTGTAGTTTGTACACCATCATTGACTATTGCTCACTGCAAAAGCCAAAGCAAGCAGCCCTTGCTTTGCACTGAGCATCCACCTCCAGCACGGAAAGCAGATGGATTTTCATCTACACAAGGCTCTCCCTCTCCTCCACACACACACGCACAAGTTCTGCATCACAGCCTCCATCATTTATATGAGGAACTGTGAGGAAATAACATATTATAATAACAGCGTGAATATAACCCTCCAGCTCTGACTGATAAGGCAGTAATCAAGTTTCACCAACATGGAGCGAGATTCCACAACACTCTTTCCTGAAGATAAGCACGTCCCAGGACCTGCATGATACCCTCTCCCCACCGGCACACGTGCTCTTCCAGAGAAGTGATTTCTCCAACAGCCACTACATTAAACTATAGGCAGAATATCCAGATCTAAATCAGCTCCCCGTGTGCTTTCATCTAATAGCCCCGATAACCACATTGCCTTCATTTTCATACTGCATTATTTATTCATAGCGCCTTGGGAAGGAAAAGCCTGATGAACAGTGGGAGTGGACTACATACCCGCAAACTAGTACTTTCCTCTCACTGATGCGTTACCATTACTTTCCCGGCAAAGGACTAAGCAAATGAATTGCCAGCCAGCAGCAGCGTGCTCCCCAGCAGCATCCCAAACCTTCTGCCCACCTGCAGAGCACACGCTCCTTATTCTTCTCCCAGAGCACAGCACGAGGCATGGGGATATTTGTTCAACACAACCTTAACCTGATTCCCAATTTCCTCCCTCAGATTGGGGGGCCCTGTATTTCAGGCTTTCAGAAGCCTGAATTTCTGAGGTTTATGGCTGGCTGACCCATCCATCCTGCCAAATGCCATTTGCACAAGCAAGTTTGAACTTTGGGATGGGCAAGCACTTGCACAAACATGGCCCATTCCACCCAGGCAGAGCAAGCAGCTAGGGCGAACCGACTGCTGTAATCATGATACAATATCTCGGTACTACATAATTTTGTCTAAGTTGAGCACATGAAGTGGATAAATGGTAGAAAGTACAATTGGACATGTGGTGGTGGTGATTACAAGCTCCAATTTGAAAAAGTGGGAAAAAAGCCCAACTGTTTCCCTTGACTTCACCCCCATTTCCAAGGTCAGCCACTCAGTCCTGAATACAAGGGGGGAAACGCGAACACCTCTCCTTGGACAAATGAAACGTGCTCCTTAATGCCAAGGCCATTTGGTCCTTGTCTCCAACTTTCAGCTAAAAATGTACTGATTTCTAAAAGGCTCAGGTGAGAAGAGGAAAGAGTATTTCAAGTTCTTAAAAAAATACAAGGAGATATAAGTTCCTGTGAGATTTTTATCTATCTCATCCCATAGCTTCAATCCCATAATTAGGTCTCCTGTCACTTCATTCGATGCTCTGCCCCATTTATCCACAGCTTTCTGACTCTCTTTCCATATCTGGTAATACTTTTTCTGTTACTGTTCTCAAAAGAAGAAAAAAAAAAAAGGATTCCTGACCTTCACTCAGATGACTGAAAGCTGTAAGAACTGCTCTAACTTTGTATTTCAAGGGAGACAATCATGGTGTCAGAGTAGGATATCTATAAAGTAGGAGACATATATATCTATAAAAAAATATATATATATATATATATAAAGTAGGATATATATAAAGTAATGGTATCCATAGAGCAGATAAGCCCTAGTTGGTGCCCTGGCAGTCCCACGGGCTCTCCCAAAATTGGACCCTGAGAGAAGAGGGCTCCCCACACCCTTGAGCAGCACTGGGTGCAAGAAGTCTGATTTTTTGGGGCATACAAAACATAGGTGGTGGCTGAGCACACACTGCAGCCTTAAGCCAGGACAGAGAGGACGTATGCTCATCTTGCATTTAAACCAGAGTCAAAATTTATTAACAGTGAAGAACCTTCCTGCCTGTGAAATGGTACATGCTTCCCGTCAGATCCAAGCGGTGAAACCATGTTCCCAAATGCCAAATTTAAGAATAGATGAGCCGTATGTCAACCGCATCACCTTTTTATCTGGTAGATGTTTATTAAGTGAAGACAGAATATCTGTTGCATAAAAGCAAGCCACCTGCTGCCAAACAGCAACCTTCACTCTGCCGCAGATAAATGTGTTCTCAGCTAATTTGTGCTAATACTGTACTTCAAGTTACACCGCGCTTGCCAAATTTTGAAAGACCAGATTCCTCAGTGCTACAACACAACCCCAGAAAGAGCTATCTCCTCCTCTGATGGGGGCATAAACACCCAGCGATGGGCACTACTCCCTCGGAGCAGCTCTCAGCCAGGTCAGCGAGGCCAACCTGAGAGCATCCGCAAAAGACTGGACCCAGGATATTTGGGACAGAGATTTGGGATATTTGGTTCACAGAGGTGGTGAACTCCTCCTGTTAGCCCATCTCCATTTGCAGACGTAGGTCTCAGGCTCATCTCTATTGCTCCCAACAGCTTCACCACCCTGGTGCATGGGTCCCTCTCAAGCCACCCAGCACCTGGTCCAACGCTCTGATTTCAACCACCATCTCTCCAAGCCGCAATCTTGCCTAGTCTGAGGCTACTGTTCCCTCCCGCCCAAGTGTCAGGCTGTGCAGCCGTGTCCCCGAGGAGGGATGAGCCAGCGGCAGGAGCGGTTCACCTGGCTTACAATTAGCCTTGGCATCTCCATGGCAACTCCAGCGGATGCTGCACTCCTCATGGCTCGTCAGGAACCGCCGTACTCACAAGCAGCAGTTGCAATCAAGTTCTGTCTTGGTCATCTCCAAGGGGGCAAGAGGATAATGCAGAAGAAATTAATAAGAGGCATCGAAACCGCTTTGAGTAGCGTAATTGCCACAGCAATTCCTCTAGATTAAAATTAGTCTGGTCTTTAAAATGCACAGTATGTCTTCTGTCTCTCGGTTTTTGCTCTGCTACTGCTGCTCACTAATGCCCTGCACATGTCCATGGAGGAGGCTGAAGGGGACTGAGCAGGATGTGTCACGCTTAGACAGGCTCACTGTACCAGGACTGGGTTTCACCAGCAGGACATGAAAGACTTGGAAAATCCAACAACGTTAACCTAGTGCACCTTTCAACTACGACATACCGGAGGGAGAAGCATCTAAACACCTGCTCGAGAGTTTTGCAGTAAAATGTTAAACCAGCTGCATTATAAGACATATAAGAGTCCTGACCTTAACTTCTAAGTTAAAGACTCAGTCCTGCCCACAACCCCCCCTCAGATCCCCAGGCTTCACCCTTCCCCAAGGCTTTTCCATGTGGGTAACCGTGCTGTAGTAACTCCTGAGGGATTTTTGTCTTTCCACCTAAGTGAAAAGCGTATTTTTCATGCACAAGCTGCTGGGCAGCTCTCCCCAGGGGCCACGCTGCTGCAGGAGAGGTTTGCACCTCGATCTTGGAATACACTGGGCACCCGCTAGAGCAGGTGATATCCCACGTCACTGCTGGAGTGCATCCCTGAGGATCACTGGGCAGGATTTAGCTGTCCATCACTATTCAAGAGCCAAAAGGCAATTCTGTCTCATGGCTCACATCCAATTCACCCCCAGTCTCTGCCATCGTGGTGGGAGCTCTCCCCCACAGCCCCTCCAGCTCCATGCGCCAGGATATTGGGAAAAGCAAATTGCACCAGTTTTAGGGTTAACGTGTTGGCATTCATATTCCAAGCCTTGCTTTCACATCTATAACTCATTTTCCAACATCTTCAAGCAAATTTCACACTGTTGGAAAAATGTCAAGGGTTTAATCTGGTATGTGTGATACTTACTGATGCCACTAGGGAGAAAGATGATCATATCTTCCACTTCCCATCATGTTTCTTATAGGAGTGAAAACATATCAGGAGAATTCACTGGGTTTTGCTATACTTGGTATATGCAAATGAACAGAAATCAAACTATCTGAGGAGCACAGACAAATAATTTTGCATATAAGAGAACCAAGGAAGAGCTTAAGCGACTGAAAGTTTATCTGTTTCTTCCACTTGTATTAGATGGTCTTAGGGTCTGTGGCTTTGCCGACAAGCCTTGCCACGGCATCAGAGAGCAGGACCTGAAGTGTAGGACTAGCCTCCTGCAAGCCTTATGCTTGGCATCAACTGGATTAAGAGTGGAATTAAAGAGAGCAGGAAAAAAAAGGCAGATGGATGAAAACTGTAGTGCATCAATACTAGGATTTTCCTCAGATTAATTTATTCCCTGGAATATCAGCAGGAGAAGATTCTTCCAAATCTACAAGAAATCCAGAGAGGGCTTTCACGTGCAGCAGAGAGGTCGGTGGCAATCTTGTGCCACAAAACAAAACAAGCCGAATGAAGCAAGCAGCAATGTTCTTTCTGGCTTGGGTTGATTCAAACCCCAGAATTTAAAACAAAGTGGCTGCAAGACTGGAAATTAGTGGTTTGCAGAGCTGGGGGGGCTGGGGCTCCAGGGGGATCTTGGCGAGGGGGCGGCGGGGCTGATCTGGGCACAATTGCCCACCCGCAGAGCCACATGGAGGGGGTTTGTGCCACAAAAACAGCTGAAGGAGCTCCGTATGCCCCGTGCCGAAGGGAGCAAGGGACATGCTGTGGGCTGGAGCCCCAGCTGCTTGCACTGCACCCGGGCAGCCAGCCTTGCACCGCTCCGCATCCCAGGCAGAATAAAAAGACTCAAGTTAAGCCCTTTGCTGTATCAAGCCCCTTTCTCTACCAAGAAAAAAAATGCTCTATTTTAAAGCTTGGGATGTGGTGGCGAGCAGAGAAAAAAATGTTCAATATTTGAATTTTGGTCCTAACCTGACCATGGGCAGGGCAGGAGGCAGGGATGGGGCTCTGGTACCTGTGGCCGGGGGGGCACCCATCGCTGGGCAGAGAGGACCGAGCGTTTCAAATGTCACCCCAGCCTGGCCAATTCCAATACCCACATCACTGCCGGGAGCCCCCTTGGGCCTGTGGATTAAATTCAGTTATTATTAATGCATGACATTCTGCTGATACCCAAATATCAATCAATATTATTGACTTCACTAAATTTTGCTCTAAGCCTATAACTGTAATTTAATTCTGGCCAGACTGAAGAAAAAAAAAAAAAAAAGGATGCTGCATGAAAGCAATATTCCTAAGGCTTCATTTTGGAGAGACATTCAGATCTCAGAAATAGGACTTGAAATGTTTGTGGTGAGGAATATGCTTAATTAGATTCATGTCTGAGAAGTCCCCAGCTGTTCTGCAGACAAACAGAAATATCCGAGATTTCTTCCAGCTCTATGGAGACACAGAGATTGGCTTTTCTCCCTGTTGCCCCAGTCTGAGAGATCTGCACGTATGATTATTATCTGATGCTGTTTCAGACAATACAAGATGCCACACAATCTCTGAGCACAGAGCAAATATTCCAGCATTTTGTTTCATGATTACTTCCACCCTGTTCGCTTCAGCATCTGAAAAATTCTTTGGGTTTTTTTTTTCATGTGAAAGGCTTTCTGGAAGTTGGACATAACATGCATTCATTATGAAATGAAAATACCTCATGTGTTCAGGATGGAAAAAAAAAAAATCCCTGGCTTTCAAGAAAGCTTTGTGAGCTTATTAAAAACAAGAGCGCTCGCTATGCATGTCGTTCTGCCAAATGAAAAATTCCCTCCTCTCTTCTCAGGCTTGTAAGCTGCTTTGTGTGCTCAAGACATCTCTTTCCAGTGTCCAGCACATTTTCATGGTTAGTCTAACTTGGAATAAAATATCAGCTGCCTTGTAACAACAGACGGGGACCACAGAGCAGCCACACCTTGGCTCCATCATCACTGGAAAGGGATGCTGGGGAAGCCACCGGCGACAACACCTTCCCAGCCCTCAGACCTTGGGAGCGGACCCCGGTGCCGCAGGGAACGGCATTCCCAAACCATGCGTCTGGGGAGAAGCTGAAACAGGAACCGCGTGCCAAAACCGCAGCCGGCCATAAACACCACAGCTCAAGAAGAAGTGAGCCATGACCGCTCCCAAAATCCACATCCCCGGGGCACCGCAGCAAGTCCAACCACACGCGGAAAGACGCAGTTTGGGAGCTCCAGCTCCAGCCGCGATTCCCAGGCCCATCTCCCCAGCCCAGCTGCTTTCCCCTTCTCTTTCTTGCTCCCCATCACTCACTCTATCCCTGCTTTTAGGGGGTCCCACCCCCAGACCTGCTCCTGGCTAATGCTTTGAGACAAAGCTGCAGTGCATGGCAGGGTGGTGAAAATAAGGGCTGATCCTCCACTGCCTCCTTTCCTCCAATTTCTTCTGCCACCCTTTGGACTTCTCCATAGCCCATCATCCCAGCAGCCGGGCTGGCCCAGGAAGAGGTGCTGATAGGCATGGTGCAAATCAGGCAACCAGCCACTGCACATGGAGGAGCCCAGCTGGGCATCGTGGCACAACCGGCTACAGCCCTAAGCACGTGGCATTTTGGAAATGCAGCTCTTACCAAGGTTTGTCCCGGGGTGCTGGGGTTGGATACACAGTGGAACACGAGGACAGGAGAGCATCAAACACTAGTGACCCTTGGGAAAGTGAGGTGAACCTCTTGCTGCCACAGCTACCCACAACAGGGAGTCTCCAGATCACGGTGAGACACGTCGGATAAGGAATATCACCCCAAACCCCGCTGTGGCTGGGCTGGACTTGACGGTGAACAATACGTATTGCAAGGATCAGGCTAGCAAAGCACGCCCGTGGAGATCACCTCCAGCAGACAGTGGAACAAGTCAAGGCTCTAAGCAGTCAGTTATTTAAAAATAACATATTTCCAGAAAAAAAGCCTTCCAGAGGGAGAAGTGGACTTTTCGAGCTAGCTGGAAAAAAACTGCACAGAGCAGCTCAATCTCACAGATCAGCAAGATCTCCCTCCCCACCCAAGAAGGGCCACACACCGCTGGCAAGCACCCAAAGGTTTTCCCAGAACTGGGATAATTTGTTCCCACAGGGCAGAGCAATTCACCCAGTACAGCTGCAAAACCCTGGGGTTTATCTGACTAAGGATGAGATGAGTAAGAGCAACTACGAGGATGAATAAACACTTAAGGAGCTTTGAAGAGCTGCTCTTGGTAGCCAGCAGGAGCATTCATTATCCCATATCCACCTGAAATGGGACCTCTCGGTCTTCCTTGCACGCTACAAGTCAAGTCAGTCAGTTGGTAGGTGGTGGCATGGGGGCAGGCGGGTTGGTAGTTTGGGATGATCCAGTACTGGACCACACGCGGCTCATTTGCTATAGGAGATCACATTCTCCCTATGGATTATCTGCAAGGCGCTCTCTTTCCCCTAGTTCTTCATTCCCATTTGTCTTAGAAGCAATTAAGACTGTTTAAGATGATCACTTTGGACTTTGAAGCTTTTTTCTCTGATCTGATATGTTTGTTCCTTAAAATATAACTTCAAATATTGTGGCATTCTGGATGTTTTCTGTTTCAGTAACAGACTGGTAATTGTAATTAGTTTTATCATGGCGGAAATTCAAAAATCTGCTCTGAATGTGTTCCTTTGAATTTAGTTAAAAGGCACTTTTTGAGCTGACAATCATTTTGACTGTAGTTTGTGAGAAAGACTCAAATTTTATACTTACGGGAAAGGCTCATTTTACTGCAGGGTTGAGAATCCACTGTCTCAGAGCTCACTGGCATTGCGAGGTGCTAGCGAGAGCCAGAGCAAATATTTCTCTGGGCTTCCACTTTCATGCAGTATGTTTTAGATTACACTTAAGTGGATTCAGGAGAGGAAGCTGGGGGTGGTGGGAGGGAAGGACACGAGTAGGTAAGAATGAAAGGAGGCAGCGCCTGGAAAATGGAAGGAAACGGTCAACTAAAGAAAAAAACGATGCACAGAAAGGGTGAGGAGGTACTGGCAGGATTGAGAGTAGATTGTACAGAAAGCTCAGAGTTATAGGTACCAGACTGAATAGATAAGGATAATAAGGCAATATATAAGGATAATGTATCAAAGGATTGCTGCTTGGCACTTCAGGAATGGCTGTGAGTCACTAGAGGTGGGATGGAGAAAACACAAAAAGGGGAATGAGCGAGAGGAAAACACCAAGAAGACGCTAAAAATGTTAAAAGATGTTGAAATAGTCAATATACAGTTCAAAATGTTCAAAATAATACCTTTTTTCATGTTTGGACAACTCCGCAGTGAGAGAGCGGCAGTCGAGCGATGTGCCCAGGAGGGAGGACGTGGCTGGGCAGAGGCTGTGCCCGGCGGGGAGACGGTGCTGGGGTGCGGCGGGGGCTCAGGCTCCGCACAGACCGGCACCCACACATAGCACAAACCTGCTCTTCCCACCCTCCTCTTTTATTCTAGCGGGTACCAAACCCGGCTCCACTGTGCAGTTGGGAATTTGTGTTGGGCGGTGGGTTACCTTGCACCAGGCGAAGCTAATCCTTCGTACAAGTCCTTCCGAGGGTGATGTGTCCTCTTCCACTAGCCAGAATACGCTGCTCCTTTCGAGGGTGAGATGGCTCTGCCCTCCAAATCATTTCCATGGCAATATGCAGAACGCAATGTATATTATGATAGCCTGCAGCACCCATATAGTGCTAGTGGGACATAGAGGAGATATGAAAATAAAAAATTGAATTGAGCATTAAGTTCAGCAGTCAGATTCTCAGATGGGCAAGAGCAAGGGCAGCTTTGCAAAACAGCAACCAAGGGCAAGGCTGCCTCTAACTATGGGGATAATTGTCATGGAAACTACAAGTAAAGTAGCACAAAACACAGGAAGGTATGAAAAAGGTAGCTGAAAATAGCTGCTCCAGGAATGTTTCTTTGCAAAAGTTCTAGACATTAAAAGTCAATTGAATAAACACTTTCGTAATTTTAGATGTTCTTGGAAAATGAATTTTAAAGGGCAAAATGGGGCAAACCAGAAAATTATGGCTCAGCGAAAACTCCAGGAGAAAAAAGCTCTGAGAGGAAAATGAATGCAAGTAAGACTCCTGCAAGCTTTATTATATACATACCTACATAAGTATAGATAGATAAACTCATGCATGTGTGTGTGATTACATATATACAACATAGTGTGCGTATATAGTTATATATATAACTACTGAAAAAATAATACCGAAAAAATAATACTGAAAAAAGAAGCCAGCACAAAACAAATACTTCCTGCATCAAACTGAAGATGAGAGTGTTTCTCAGAGGTTAACTTGACTGAAATCCAAGGCCTTGAGCAGTAAAGCAAGTTGTTTGATGAGCTGGACCAGTGTCTAAATGGCATCTGACCAAGGATGGCTATGACCAGAAAATACACAGTGAGGGTGAGATCCAGCCACCCAACTTCAGAATGGATGGGTGCCAAAGAACTGAAATAATCAGAAAATGCACGAAAGATTGCTCAGCACGTCTGCGGAGAGCCTCAATGGGCGGAAAGCGGAGCTACAGCCTCCAGCCGACTGGGAGGTATTCTGCAATTAACAGCAAGCATTTGGCGGCCACAAACCAGGACACCTTTGTCTCTGCTCAAGAGAGCAGCAAACTGCGCTTCACAAAGTGCCTTTTCTTTGCTGTGAGGAACACCTCTCCGTGCCAGACGGACAGTGGCACGTCCGGGGTTACTCTTCCAGCCAAAAGTGCCAGCGGGCTGATGCGTGTGAGCTGCAAGCGCGGGGGAAGGAGTACGGGGTGCCAGTTGGGAAAGCAGAGCAGCAGGTACAACCTCCGTGGGACGGCGGTGGGAATGGCAGGGCAGGATTCAGCGTGAACACGGAGGAAGGCAGGTGAGATGTGGAGGTACTGTCATGCAGGTCACACTAGGAAAACATTAAAGGGCAATTTATGCACTTACTTAGAGAGGAAAGAATTGAGTTGTAACAGGGAAAAATGTTAGCTAGAAGATGCAAGAAGCAGCAGAATATACGTTATATTGCTCACTAGCACACGCTGCTGGCTGGGGACAGGATAATCCTGCTCCATTTTTTATGCCACACTGGAATAAGCAGTGAATAAATGGGAATAATCATGTGACAGCAAATGGTGTCTGTGCACTAGTAACTGCCAAGCGGTAGGTCTCAGCAGGTAAGACAAAACCAGGTTGGTTCAAGGTCGAGTACATGAGACGTGTTCTGGCATCACACCAGGCTCATGTGAGTTGGGGGGGGGGATTTTATAAGTTGGTCATATCCACACCATGTAAAATATAACAATCACAAACTCAAACGACACCCCAAAAGGAGGCAACAGCAAGAGAACCATCTCATTTACCAGAGGAGGTGATTGCTACCATGAAGTGCAAGGAACACGGCAAAAAGAAAAGTCCACAGAGCAAGAGATGAGGAGGGGAAAGTCAGGGCAGAGGTGAAAGGAAAATGGAAATTGAGAGAAAAATAACCCCATGTAAGAGGCAATTCTAATCAGCTACAAAAGGGGAGTTAAATGCAGCCCCAGTTGCAGAGCAGCGTGCCATGGAGACAGGCAGATAAGTGCCACGGCAGCAAAGGCTGGATGCTGCAGCCAGCCAGGGCTTTACAGGGCACTAACCAGGTATTTATGAAATACCATTGAAGCACAGGTTTCTTTACTTCTGAGCAGCTACAACATAGAAAGACACCAAACGGAACTAATTTCACAGGTTGTTTTACTCAATAATGTCAAATCACAGCTGAAGAAGATTAAATATGCAACCAAAAGTTACCTACATTGCTGTAATACCACTAATAACACTAACATTTATACAGGACTAAATTATGCTTTGCTTAAGGCCCTTCTCTCTGACCTTTGAAGGTTTGATCTCGAGACATGATGTAAATCATCTGGAGAGTTTTCTTCACCTCTACCAGATGAAGGATATTCCTATTCTGGGAAAGCAAGGTTAGTCTTCTAAATAAAAGAAAGAAAGATGCTGGAGGTACTTGGGCATCCAGGTTTTCTGTTTCCCAAAGTCACTCGGACACCTCTGTGCAATAGCAAAGCAGTTTCCATCAGCCCAGGAGCACCCTCCAGAGATGGACTCTCGGTTCCCGATGGCTTTAATTTTCTGCACACTTATTAAAACTGACATAAAACCCCCTAAAGTAATAATCCAGCTATTTGCACCCAAACTGAAGTTTCTCTGGCTAGCAACTTGCCCATTAGTAAAAGTGCAACACTGAGGGCAATCGGTGCCAGGGCAGTACAGTACGGTGCTGTGAGTGTGTACCCTCAAATCCCACTCACTTTGGGACTTGTCGTGCACTCAGAAGAAGGAAACAAGAGCACTTTCTTCAGTTACATTGATGTTCAAGTCAATGGGCATTCCGTAGATTCTCTCCAGGAACACCAACAAGCTGCAGCAACGGCCAGAGCTAATTCCCATATGTTTTAGAGAAGTACCTTGCCCTGTGAACTTCGCAGGATGTTCAGACTGTGTTGACTCCACCATTGGGTTTATTTTAAAAGACAACACGATATTAAATCATTGCACTGGTGTTTGCATTAAACACTGCTTCCCTTGATTAATAAATTTGTGCCTGGTTTGCTATGAGATCTCAATAGAAGTTATACAATGCTTCTCAGCCAAGCTTTTCTTTGCATGATGTGAAAATGACTTGTTGTTATAAAGAGTGAAAAAAAATAAATAAATGAGGCTGTGTGTTTGAAAAGGAGCTGTGGAAAATACATCAATATTTGCAATTACAGTGGCAGCTGCTGCTCTGTGAGCAGTCAGGGATGAAGGCTGCTTTCCCACAGATTCCATACCCCTTCTCCCCACTTTGACCCCATCTCCACCACAATGATTTTCCCACCTCTTCTTTCCTATGTGCCTCATGCCTATATATTTCCCACCCCTCCATGTACCCTGTAGTCCTTGCTGCTGGCCACGTTCCCCAAACACCAGCTAAGCAAAAGGCATTGCTAGCGTGGGGCACTGAAATACAGGCACTGCAGGGTTAGCCAGAATGGCTGATGCTTTCCAGTTTGGATCTGCCCTACCTGATCTGCACGTAACTTCAAGGAATTGGACATTATTGAGAGCTCATGACATCTACCAAATTAGGTTCAAGGTGACCAAGGGGTTCAAACGCATTAGAGCACAGAACCACAGACTGATGGGCAGAGGGTATAATCGCATGAGGCTATTGCCTTAGAAAAAGAAGCTTAAAAAAATCATCAAAGGACAAAAGTCACTAAGGCACTGCAGGGAAGGCTGACAAGGCTGAGCTAAGGAGGAGGAAAATGGAGTAACTCCCCAGAGGACTGAAAGATTTCAAAATCCTTGCTCTCCATTTCAAATTATCTCAGTAAACTGATAACTATCACAGCAACTGGCCAACAACCTGAGGATTTAAAGAAGCTTTTTACTACCAGCACATATAAACCCCAATGAATTCCAAACAGACAGTTTATTTAAAGATCACATTATATGTACTATAATCAATATCCAGATTACAGCAGGGCTGTTGCAAGGAAAAAGATATAACTGTAGACATGTAAAACCCCTCCAGTTTGGACAGAGACTGGGCAAGAGTAATCAGCACTTCTTAAAGTCTTAGAAATGTAGTGAAAGAGCTGGAGTGTGTGTAATTACCAGTGAGAGGCATTGTAGCAAAGCAGATAAAGTTAATTATACAGTACAGGAGCATTTTCAGTTGATGTGGTAGTAATCATAGTCAACAGAGAAATGCCCAACAGAAGGAACTGCATACAATAAAAGCAATCATGTGGTGAATGTGTACGGCACAAATTACCTAAAAAGCAAAGGTAGATACAGACACACAGCTGGAGCTGACAAAAACAAAGATTTGTGGATTTCTATGTGCAGCAGGACACCTTAAAAAGCAGCAGACCTTACCCCGTGGATGGTACCCCCCAAAACTGTCACATCAGTCTGGAGGAGGTATCAATATTTGTGCTCCATGCGGGGAAGCAAGGGCCAGATCCAGCGCCAGTCTGTGACAATAGTCGCACCGTTTGGCACTAGAAACACCAGTTATGTCCTATGTGCTGCTGCTGTGTATGAAACAAATACGCCAGCGGGATGGTCTAGAGTACCAATTTTCTGAAAGTAAATCTGTAATTAGGAGAAAAGATGCAGTAAATTTCACTTTGAAATTCAGGCTCGCAGGCTTCCATTTTGTACAGACCATTCAACGTCTGCATCCACCAGTCTGCATTAAAAACAGGCGGGCTGGAATACAGGACCTAAAATAAAAGGTTCAAGCATAAATCGTTTGTGTGTGTGTGTATATTTACGTATCTCTACAAATGTCATTTTGGTGTCTCTTGGTTTGATGATGGGACAGACACGGCACAGGATTTCACCTCGCTGTGCCGGCAGTGCTCTCTCCCACTCCTCGTTACAGCCATTTCACCCAGGAGCTGTCTCTTCACATACATTTTTGTGGCACCAAATACAGTGGGTTCCCACCTGTTCAAAACCAGCTTTCCCCCCAGAATTTCCTGAAGCAGTGGCATTAAATAAATGCAGCCTCAGGCAGCAGGGTGCCATCACCCTCCCCTGCACCCAGGGCTGCCGCAGGTACGGGGCGAAGGAAGAGGCTCCCCCTCCCATCTCTACCTGCCAGTTTGATTTCTCACGGCCATTAGATATTAACAGATTTCAGGTCTCTAATTAACGATGCGGTTTTATCCTGTCTTCCCCAGGTAATAAACTCCCCCTGACATGGCTGTTTGTTGGAACACCCCTATTAACAGACTTTAATGCTGTAAAAGACTTAATTTGGGGACTATGTGAAACGTTGTCCTTCAAAGCATCCTGATGCGCTAGTGGGGAAGGATTTATTGATTTGAAAATAGGCAAATAAATAAATAAAAGACACTAATTGCTGTGAAACAGATACCTGGCTGATCAGATGCAATTAGCAATATGGAGAGGGTGACAAAACAACATCGGGGAGGTCAAGAGATGCAGAAATCCCACTCCAAGAGCATTTTCTAACTGTCCTTACACTTGTGCAGGGCTTGTCTAATGCCAGCCGGCCAGCAGAGCTGCGCTGGCAGAGGGCTTGACCCTGTGCCTTTCACTCCTTGCTAATACAGACCGAAATTTCTGAGAGCCAGACTTGCAGAGATGAGAGCCATATCTATGCCAACAATAATTACTTATGAAAACTGATAACTTCTAGGAGCTTATTCAGAAGAAATCAATGCCTAACACCTGTAGGTTTATATAGTGCAGCTGTGAGTATCGCTGTCAACACTTCCGCTACTGAAGGATGAAGAATGAAGCCAGACGTGACTCAAGTGCCATCTTTTCCAAAGTTAAGTTAAAACAGCCCTGCAAATGAAACAAATGCATCGGCCTTGAAGATGCCTGAGGATCACAGCAAGGTAAGAAAGTGAAATTGGCATCACCGAGGTGAGCCTGCAGCTCGCAATGTGATGGTTGTGGACAAAGAGCTCTTTGTTGGAGCACAGACACGCCAACCAGCTCCCAGGACCCTTCACGCCTTTCACGATGGGAATTAAAGCCATTCAGCAACACTTGAATCCGATCCCGGGCCCTGCTGTGGATCCTGATCTGCTGGTAGAGGATGCTCACCATGCCGGGGTGGTCCCTGTCTCTGAAGCCCAGGAGAGCCAGGTAGTGGCACAGGACCTCCATGGAGAGGAAAGCAGAGTGCTTCTGTGACCTGCTGCTGGCAAGTGTCACGTACCCTGAGGTGTTGTGAGCTTTTTCCCTTTGTGGGCCAGGAGAGAGGAGCCCCCGCACCCAGCAGGGCTGGATGAGCGGAGGGAGCAGTGACAGCCGGGGTCCCTGGCTCCATCCATGGCACTTGCGAGCAAAACGCTCAGATCCTGACACTGCCATAATGGGTGGCTCCCTGCAAGCAGCAAGTCAGCGTCCAGCCGGGCACAGAAGCCTGGACATCGGGCGGTGGCTAGGAAGGGGGACACCGCAGGTTTTGGGTGCTCTGTCCCAGCTGTGCCCCTGCAGAAGGCTGGCGGTCCCCAAAGCTTTTGGTTAGCATTTAGCTATAGCGGGGCTTCACTTTGCACGCTGGGGGTAAAAAAAAAAGCCCGGCAAACCTAACACCCAGAAGGTAGAGATGCACTGCAGTTATTGCTCTAAAACACTGTCACCTTGTGGCAGCTCAGCCACAGTCAGATACGCTGCACTCGATGTGCCTTGCTGGACATCAGGGTGGCCTGGGGATGGCTCCGAGGGCAAAGGGCTGGCCAGGACACGACAAGGAGCAACCTCACACAGGGGCATAGAAAGCCACCTTGCTCTGGGTAGCATTTAGTAACAGTTGTTACTGGGGAAGGAGGAGATCTGGAAATCTGTGTTTGCACTTCCAGCTCTGTCTGTGGCTTCCCATGGCTGCAAAAATGGTAACCGGGAGGGTGGCATTACTTGGGGTGCCCATGATCACCTGTGACTGTCTGGAGTACTGACCATGCAAGATGTGTCCACCCAGGAACTGCAAGGAGCAACCGAACCTCTCCGTGTGCTTGAGCATCGCTGGGGGGAGCGCAGGGTCTGCACCATCCTCTGCAACACCCTGGCAGAGGGAGTCCTCTGCCACAGGGAGGAAAAGTCAACTTGTCTGTTCCTTTTAGACACCAGAGCATTACGATACACTGTGATTTAATGGGCAGATGGCAGACCTCTGCTCCCTGTGAGAGGAGCGCAGCCATCAGCTCCGTGACAGGCAGCACTGCCCTGTCAACGGCAAATACCACCGTATTTTGCTATTTTTAAGCTTGACTGCACAGCTAAAGGGGCTGACAAACCTGTCCTCCTCCAAAAATCACCATCGGGCAGAGGAGACCTCCTTGGATGCCCTGAATGCCACCAGAGCCACTCTTGGGGTTGGTGCAAGCAGGAAGGCGGACAGGATTAGTGCTTTGCGAGTCCAGAGCCATAGGGAGGTGCTGAGGAGCTCCTGCCAGCTGCAGGAGGGGCTGGCTCCTACTTTCAGCTGGATAACCAGGGGGTATTATGCCTTTTAAACAACCTGCAGCACATCCATACAGTCACTCTTCAAGCAAGAGCATCATTAGAGTTACTAGGAGCGACCACAGGGCTCCTCACAGCCCTGCCACATCTTGCAGGGAAGGAAACAATCATTTGAGGTCCATCTGAATGCTGTAAGGCCACATGAGAATTACGGTCACCACAAGGTCTTATTTCTTCATATAAATATTTGAGATACAAATATTCTCTCTGAATTTCCTTTCATGTTTAGCAGTGAATGTCACATGTATGTAGCCAGCTCCCTTGCTCCCAGTTATGGCTTAAATACACATAAATATGAAAATGTGGGCAAATATTTACAGACAATAAATGCTAGGGGGTTTTAATTAACCAGTGTTTCATATGCTTACAAAACAAAACACAACATTTTAGCAATAACTAAACCCAGGAAAATTAAAACTCAGCTCCCTTACTCTTCTCACACCTAGCAACTTATTTTGGGGCCAATTAATAAGTGGCAAATCCAGGAATGGGAGAAGGAAAAACTTTTTCTCCCACAGTATATAATGAAACTGTGGCTTTTACTGCCACAATGAACTGCAGATGCCAAAAATGCAGTGATGTTGACAGGACGTGGGTATTTCTACGGACAGTAAGAATGGCCAGAGCTATAATAGTTATGAATGACAGGAATTTTGGAAGAGAGGAGGACCTCCAGCTGCGGTTGCAAACCAATCTTTATTAGGGATTAGGAAAAGACCTAAGGTGACAGTCAGGTTATCTGTTTACAAGGGAGCTGCATATAACTTTCCACCTTCCACCCAGCACTGGAGAGACCAGCTGCAATAACTGGACATAGGAGCTGATTCAATTTTTTTTTTCTTTGTCAGTTTTTGTGAGCTAATCCCAGCTCAGCTGCTCACATGAGTAACGCTCACCCATGTGTGCAGTGCCTGAGCATATGAAACATCAGCCTTACTTAGCAGAAAAAAAAGCCAACCATCCTTTCGTTCCTAAACAAGGCACGCTAAGAATAAACAGCATACCGCAGCTCTGGAGCACACTGTCCAAGAAATATAGCTGGGGACAAGATTCAAAAGAAAAATATGCAAGAGGCCTAAAAGTGTCTGTCATAAAAAAAGACCTAATTAATAGGTCTCTGAGCAAATGCAAAGGCCAACAGGCAAATAATATAAACACTGCTGCAAAAGATCTACGTGCAGTTCTCTGCAAAGCATCAAAGCAATTCCTTATTGCGCAATCAATACAAAAGTGATTGCAACTCAAAAAAAAAAGAAACAGAAGACAAAAAAAAAAGACTGCTCCTAAAGAAACAAAAGAGCTGCCCAACTTAAAACACAGATTCTCCTTTATTTCATTATGAAGCACTGGAACTACAAGCCAATGACTTAAATGAAGGAAAAAATATCAGAATCAACATAACAAGTATTAGCATTTATCAAAAATGCAGCAGACAACACTTCCTTCCAGCAAACTTCTAAATAATTCACACCGGATATAAAGAAGCCAATCTTGGGAATACACTGTGCCAAAACAGCCAAGGGAACAGTTTCTCCCATGACCTAGACAAAAAAGGCAACCCCAAAATAGAGGCACTGGCAAGAAGCATCATGTTTAAAACCCAATTCCAGCAAAAGCCATCATTTAAAACCAAAAACTGCCTGGAGGAGTTCAGCTGGGCAAGCAAGTGTGGTCCAGGCTGGGCTGGCTGGGATCCTGCATCCCACAGGACAGCCCTGGGCACCCAAAAATGCCTTTTGCTGGGAGCCAAGTGCCCTGTGCCTGTCCCACCGCCCGGCTCGGGCATCCCCACTCCCCCAGCGCTACCCAGGCAGGGGAACAACCCGACAGCCAGCACTGCAACAACCACAGCCGGCTGTGTTTTGCTCCAAAAGCACCAACGACGTTTTTATCTTGCTACAAATGACACACATGCAAGGGAAAACAGGGGCTGACACTTAGAGTGTCTTATAGGATAAAAAGGGGCTCTGACTTAGGGTAGCACGCGGGGCTGACCCTTAACAACTCCCCACGCAGAAATCCACGAAGACACATACGCTGCTGCGCCCGTATGCCCCGTCTATAAAATCTGGCACAGCTAATTCGCAGGCAGCCCCCGGCGGGCAGGACCGGGGCTGATGGTGTGGGGTGATGCTCGGGGACCACCCGACCCCGCCGCTGCCCACCCACCCGCCTCGGCCCACCACCGCCAAGGGAGAGGGCGCTGGCCAGGGACACGCTCCAGCCCCCGGTACCGGCAGCGTGCGTTGCATGAGGTCGGAAAAGACGGAACCAAAGATATTTAATAAAGAGATGGAGAAACGTTGAGAAAAGCTAAATGATAAGTATGTGGGAACGTGGGCCAGGTGTCGGGGGTGACGCTCCCCCGCCCTACCCGTATGAGATATAACCGAAACACAGGGATTTAAAGCCCTTTTTATTTGCCTTCTGAGCCACAGGCGTGCTTTCGGGTAACATATTCCACCTTTTTTTCTGCAACTACGAGGGCTACAAACCTACTTCTTCCCCCCCCCCCCAGCAGAAGCTGAAATCCCTTTTAGGCCTCTCCCCCCACCTTGTGTTCAAGGCCTCGAACACCCGAAAAGTCACCCTGACCCAGCGGAGCAGAGCAGCACACACCAGAGCCGAGGGGAAGCGGAGGACGAGTGGGCCCCGGGCACACGGTGCAAGCACCGGGGCGCCTGTGAGGAACCCCCCGGGCATAGAGAACTGCGGCCGAGGGGGGGGGGCGGGCAGCGCGCTGTGCAGCTGCCTCCCCTACAGCCTGCGCCGTGTGTGCCCAGCCCCTACAGCCCACACTGGGCGCCTGCAGTGCCCCCAGACCCGCATCCACTCAACCCCCCAGAGCCCACCCGCCGCCC
>NW_010972438.1:8454215-8490160 GCF_000737465.1 Haliaeetus leucocephalus
GGTGGGCCGTGGGGCCGCGCCCAGCCCCCCCCCCCGCCGCCGTCGCCCGGAGCCAAGTTGCCCCGTCCCGTCCCGTCCCGTCCCGCCGCCATGCCGCTGGAGAACCTGGAGGAGGAGGGGCTGCCCAAGAACCCCGACCTCCGCATCGCCCAGCTCCGCTTCCTCCTCAGCCTCCGGCCCCGCGCGCCGGACCCCGCCGCCCGCGACGAGCTGATGGCGGCCGTGCGGCTCCACAGTGAGTGCGGCCTGGTGCGGGGAGAGGGGGGTCTGTCCGTCTGCGGGGTGCGGGGGAGACTCTCCCTCCTCCCGTGGAGGTGGGGCGGGTCTGTCTGTCTGTCTGTCCAGAGCCGGCCTGACTGTCTCTGTTCATGTATCCCAGGGGCCGTTGGCGGGGGGGGGGGATGTTTACACGTCTCCCAGCTGGAGGGCTTCAGTCTGTCCCTGGTGAACGAACAGTCCGGGAGCAACGGGGAGGGGGAGCGGGGGTTTGGACATGCCAGCGTGGTGCCTTGTCCCCAGATCTGTCCGCTGTTAGCATCATGCGAGTGTGTTAAAAGGCAGGAGCGGAGCGCTGGGGTCCACTGCGCTCGGGGTCGGATAAGTAGTAAGGAAAGCGCAAGTGGGAGAGGTGTAAAGAGAGCAGTGATAGAAAAACGTCGGCAAAAAGAAGCGTGACAGGCAAGGCCTGCTGAAACACTGGCTCTGTCGTGTCTGGATTTAATAGGTACCTGATCATAGAAAGGATGTAGCCGGCACGGGCAATCAGTCGTGTTGTCTTTCAGTGCTCTCTGCTCTAGAAACACGCACACACGTGTTGCAGCAGTTAACAGCAGAAGCCTTCCTGCTTTTTGTTCAGATATGGCCCCGTATTATGAAGCGCTCTGCAAGTCTCTGGAGTGGCAGATAGACGTGGATCTGTTGAACAAAATGAAGAAAGCTAACGAGGAGGAATTGAAACGTCTTGACAACGAATTAGAAGATGCGGAAAAGATCTTGGGGGAGAGCGAAATCCGAGATGCAATGATGGCCAAAGCTGAGTACCTGTGCAGGATCGGGGACAAGGTTGGTTCATGGCAGAGACTGTATGGTCTCATGTTAAAAACACTGCATCGTAATCCTCTTAGCTAGGCAGGTTCCAGTGAGCACTAGGTGACTTAAAGGGCGTTTTCTCTATGGCACAACTCAGACATGGATGGGAGATAGGGAAGGGTGTTACTGAAATATTTAAATTACCTAGAAAACACCCAAGTAGCCTTTGAAAGAAAACACTTTTTTTCTTGAAAAGGGCAAAAGTTATTTTCCATTTGCAGATGTTATTTTTCACTTCCCTTGTGTCTTTAGACTTTTCTAAGCTATTTACATAGTGCAACTTAATTTCAAGTTACAGAGTAGATTTTCATAGTCCTTAGATTTAAAAGATATATGAGGAACAGCTCTTTTAACTTGATTTAAACTTTGATTCTTTAAGATTATTCAGAATGCATAATGTTAGAGTTTTGTGGGAAACAAAGAATGTCACGGCTATGAGCGGAAGACAAGGCGTGTACTTACAACAGATGTTTTGTAAATATTCTAGGTACTTTTAATGTTCTTACAGTAGAAAATACTATCTTGTTAGGAGGGAGCTTTGACTGCCTTCCGCAAGACTTATGACAAAACTGTGGCACTGGGACATCGACTGGATATCGTGTTCTATCTTCTAAGGATTGGCTTGTTTTACATGGATAACGACCTCATCACACGGAACATTGAAAAGGCAAAAAGGTACTGCTTGGGTTGTTTGAGTGCACTAAAGCACTTTTGAGACAAACTGTAACAAAAGAAATGGAAGATAAATACCTTGCTGTCAAGAAATGACTAAGATGGGTTGTGAGACAGAATCATAGTGATGGGTGGGTGTTACCTTGTACTAGAGAGCTTCCTATTCCTGGATTTTTTTTTTTATGAGGGGGAAGAGAAAAGAAAGATTAATATTTTGTGTCAGCTATTTTCTAGCAGCTGACTCGATTTTAATTTGTAGCCCACCCCACCCCCCCCCACTTTTCTGTCACCGTTAGAAGACAAATAACTTTGGGTGCGGTTAGATTGTATGATAAAGTGCAGTGCAGGGTTGCCAGCTGAATCCAGCTGCTGCCAGTACCACCTAGCTGGCTCTATGGAGTACCAGCGTGTCCTCTAGAAGCAAGAGCCCAGTGTCAGCACAGTGTGCGTTGGTGCAGCTGTCCTTCCCGTCTTTCCTCTGCTAGCTTCAGTGTCCCCGTGCTCCCAACATTTTGAACTTCAGTGGTTCCTGTAGCAAGCTGCGGTTTCCAGTCTCTGCTGGTGCTGTGAGACACCAAGGCAAAGGGGTCTTCCCAGCTATCACTTTCCTTGAGCAGTGATTTTTTTGTGTTGCCTTCTCAGCAGATTTTGTCTCAGCCTGTGCTCCTGCTTATAGCCACATCAGTTTTGTGTTAATATGATTCTTGAAAACTGGCACCTTTTAGATTTTTTCTATGCTACTAGTTGGACAACTTTGATTTTAGCAGCATAGGCAGCGGAAATATGTTGCCACAGCTGAGGCTGACAGTACTATTTACCTGCACATCTCAAAAGACTGTTGTCACAAATTTAGAGGCTATAAACTTTTCCTTTCAGTTGAAACTTGCACTGCGCAAAAGTGTCTGGCCTCTCCTGTCCCAAAGAAGCCACTTTCCTACCCCTGTCAGGTGTACAAAGCCTGGACTGTTTCAACAAGCTGTAACATAAAACAAGTTATTCTTTCTGTAATCAGATGGTATCAGTTGATTTACTGTACTTGTTTCATATAACTTAATACATTTACATAAGTAAATATTTCTTTTTGTTCTATTTTAAGTCTAATAGAAGAAGGAGGAGACTGGGACAGGAGAAACCGTCTCAAAGTGTACCAGGGCCTTTACTGTGTAGCTATTCGAGATTTCAAACAAGCAGCAGAGCTCTTCCTTGATACAGTTTCAACATTTACATCCTATGAACTTATGGATTACAAAACATTTGTAACATACACCGTGTATGTCAGCATGATTGCATTAGACAGGCCTGACCTTAGGGAAAAGGTAAGGAAAGCAGATGTAAACACTGGTTCAAACAGACATGGTCTTTCTTTAACCTGTTTATCTCCAGGCTGAGAGTGATGGTATTTAAACATGTTTCTTTGTTTTCAGGTTATTAAAGGAGCAGAGATTCTGGAAGTGTTACACAGTTTGCCAGCTGTACGACAGTATCTCTTTTCTCTTTATGAATGCCGTTATGCAGCCTTTTTCCAGTCATTAGGTAAGGCTCTGTTTTTTCCTACAACACTATTTCAGGTGCTTCAGTTATTTGTTTCAGATCACCCACAACTTTTGTGGAGTAGCTACAGTCTAGAACTAGAGCTATTTTATGCAGAAAAAAAAAAAGTTTTGTTTTGTTTTTTTAAAGAGTGACCTAAAATTTGCTGCTCTTTGATTTTTCAAGTGAGCTTTTTGAAACGTCCCTTCTGATTAAGTGGAAAAGCATTTTGAAAGTGGCTATGGAGCACTGTCTTAGCTGAAGAGCTGGGTCAGATGGGAGAGCTTTCATCTCTGAAAGTTATAGGACTTGTAGTCTAAAGGCCCTGAAATCTCAACCTGTGAAAGAAATTACACAGAATGTTCTCATTGTTATTACCATTGGCTTTCTGCTCTGGTTTCTATGTAAAAGGGTGACACTGAAGAAAAGCTTTTAAAAAAAACTCATTCTTGCCAGTTCTCAGACTGCTTGTTTTCCTTCTGTGAGATTTAGAATACAAGAAAATAAGATACTTAGAAAAAGAAAAAAAAAAAGGAACCCTTCATTTTGTGGAGGACTAGGCCTGATGAGATTAAAAGCTAAGGGCAACATTTTTCTATTGATAGCCTTATCACTAGCTGAGAACTAAAACTGTCAGGAGAAAAAGTCACTTCAGTGCCTGGAAATCCTTGTAATTAATTTAAGAGTTAGTACCAGAAAGTTAATCTTGCTTCCATACCTAGCTTTGGGTAACAACGTTTCTTCAAATAGTTAGGTACCAAGTACTGCTTGTTTCCCAGCACCACACTGCTCCTGTGTGACAAGCAGATTCTGGCACTTGCCTTCAGTGCGGTGGTCCTCACGCAGCAGAGGGGAGACTAGCTCAGACCCTGAAAGAAGGATTCTCTGCTGACAAACAGGGTCTCATTCGCTTTGCCACAATATTGTTTGTGTGTGCTTCTAGAACTGATACGGATTACACAAATGTACTTCTCTATAGTGTAGAATACCTTTCATATCCTGAAGTATGCAAGAGTACAATATAGTTACATTCACACTGATTACTTATTAACTGGTGTTATGTGTTTTATTTGCATAACTGATATTTCACATTTCTTAGAGATTACTGACACATTTTCTTTCTTCTTTCCTTTTTTTTTTTTTCAGCTATTGTAGAGCAAGAGATGAAAAAAGATTGGCTGTTTGCACCTCACTATCGATACTATGTACGGGAAATGAGAATTCATGCATACAGCCAGCTCCTAGAGTCTTACCGCTCATTGACGTTAGGATACATGGCAGAAGCATTTGGAGTCAGTGTAGAATTCATAGATCAGTAAGTTATTTGGCTTTTTAAGTTCATAAAGATCTCACTTTACACCTTTTAATTATTTATAATGATCCCATTATGAATAAAAATCTTTATTCTACTTTGATTCTAAACATGCAAAGTTATGTTGCTATGGAAGAGCTTGGCTAAATGTAAGCAAATCTTATGTTTCAGCAAAGAAAAGAATTTGATTGTAATCTGTCATGACAACTTTTCCAGAATTTCTTTCACTCTAAATGCTGTATGAGAAACTAGTCTTTTATTAATAACTTTGTTCTTTATACTGCTACATCTATTGACCTCCATCTGCTATGAAACTTAAGATTTTAGAGGATGACTTAGTTCACAACTATGCGAAAACTTAACGGTTACAACTTCAGGGATCTGCACATTTTATGTGCCCTACAAGTCTCCTTATGTAGTTTTACTTGCATTCTGGTATGTGGACAGGATCTGATATTTTTCATTTAAATCAAACATACCCTGCAGTCTCAGTTTGCAGTTCTTTTCTAGATCATGATGAAAACTAACTAATGCGAAGTGAGAAATTGACTTCTACTCTATGTATGTGAAACATGTACATGAAACACTTTGTTTCAAATGCCTTCACAGGAGTCATTCTTCTTTCATAGAGAAGTTTCAGATTTCCTAACATAGAAAAGAGCGTTACAGAAATATGCAGAATACAGAAAATATGCTTGAAATATTCAGACATGAATTAATAGGTGTTTCAAGAGAAACTAAATACCATTCAATTCAAAGGTAAATGTTTTAAAGTCATACTAGTTCTTATGCTTCCCAGTAATTTATTACTAGTTGTAACTTGTCTTACTGTTGATCGCAGGAATATTTTCTTCTACCATCAGTAATGTGCTATAGATCAACAGTGGTTTAAGCGAAATAATAATAATAAAGCATATTTAGAGCTACTAGAGAGTAGGGAACTATTAAGAGACTTTTCTAAAGAATTGACTGACATCGAGATATTTACCTCAGGATAAATTCTGAATATGCACACTACATGACTGTTACCTTTGAATTTGAAGAGTAGTTGATGCTAAGCTAAGTGATAAATTTCACTCATTCAAGTATGACACTTTGGCCTGAGAAGAAAGTACTAAGACGTTTTGCATTCAGATCACTAGAATAATTATTCTTGTGTGTAATATCTTATGCATCCTCATCTTATTAAAGCTTGGATACCTTAGGAAAATATATAGGCTGTTGCTTCAGAAACATAGTGTGGTGATACTGTTGTTTTGTAATAGCAGGTTCAGTGCTGTTAGGTCTACAAGTCCTTGGTGAAACATGATTTAACCAACTTGTGGTTTTTTCTTTACTTAGGGAGCTTTCAAGATTTATTGCAGCTGGGCGATTACACTGCAAAATAGACAAAGTAAATGAGATTGTAGAAACTAACAGGTATGCCAACAATTCCTAGAAATCATTTTTGACAGCTCAGTTGAATTCTATACATTTTGATGACACTTATTACAGAAATGTAAGGGGCTTGGTATAAAACATGTTCTCACTTCTAAACCTTTTTTTTTTCTTCACAATTCCTAGGCCTGATAGCAAGAATTGGCAGTACCAAGAAACCATCAAGAAAGGAGATTTGCTGCTAAACAGAGTTCAGAAACTTTCCAGAGTAATTAATATGTAATTTTTTAATGCAAGGGAATGCAAAATTTAGATGTTCAAAACATTTTGGAAGTAACCTATAAATATATTGTATAACTTGGTATACTGTAGGTAAAAAAATTACTAGTGAGAGAGGTAGTGCTTTTACTTTCCACTTCATTATGTAAACAATGTTCTGTTTTGGTGTATGGATCCCAGTTCATTTATTAAATGTATGATACAGTTGGTCATCTCTTGTAATATACTTTGTTCCTTTACTTGACTGTGTATACAGCGTTCAATATTTAATAGCAAAGCAGGGTCAAGATCCATGAACAGAGAGAACTAACGGTGACTCTACGCTTGCTCTTTTAAGACTTCTGTATTTGAATCAAAAGTGGAAAGAATCAGTTGCATAATAGTAAAGTAGCCAAAAATTTTAGCTGAGGTGGTGCACTGTCCAGACAGGACAAACTCTTGTTACGAGAGGATTACAGCTTAAGGGAGAAGGAATAGGGATGAAAATGACTGTGGTGAGGCAACAACATAACCACAAAAACTGTAAGGACTATAACTTTGGGTACATCTTTAACTGAAGTAGCCTCTCCCTTAAAATGTCATTTTTGCTAGCTGTTGAAAAGAAAGTCAGCACATAAGCAAAGCATTAACAGTTGTAATTACTTCCTCTGTTAGATTTGCAGATGTCAAAATTATGATAGGAACAGTCGAAGATACTGTTGTAGTTTGACACAACTGATCAAATACCATAGGGGGTTATGATTTCTTTCTTCACAGCTGCTGAGGAATAAATGTTTCAAGCAGGCTGCTGCCATCCTGATGACACGTGGTTTCTGGACGTAACAGAGCCTACAGCGGCAGCTGTTTAGCCTGCTGCCTTGGCTTGGCTCGTGGTTTCTTTTTTCCTCCCAAAGAAAGTCTGTGACTTAGTTCTGTTAGCTGTTTGATGCCGTTGCACTTAGCAGCAGAATCCATTTACTGTCTGTGTTCATTGAGACTTTTATCCTTGAAGTAACACCAACAGCTAGATACACCCACAGAATGATCCTGATGTTTGGAAGCTACTGTGCAACAGCTAGGACAGCATGGAATTTTACGTGCCTGCTCCTCTTACTGCGAGATCATAGAGGATCTCCCGTCTTTGAATCACTGCCACCTGCCCAAGGTTAGACTCCTCAGCCGCATTAATAGGGTCCATTAATATTCTCTGTTGCACTGTTCTGAAATCCAAAATACGACCTAGTGATTTTTGGTTTTCTTTCTCTACTTACTAGAAGCTAATAGAAGAAGGTATTTTTGTTTTATTTCCAAGTAGCAGCTATTTAGCTGGAGTTTAAAGATTTACATTTCAGACAATACTGATTAGAAGAAAATTCTGATCTTCACTTTCTTTAGAATAGTGAGAGTAATAAAGGAGAACCCTAGTTTGTTTACCATGTGGTCAGCTATTTGATTCTGTATTTTGTGTGTGAACACACATATCACTTCTTACAGAGTTTTAATTAATTTAGGCCAATATTCAGACTTCTCAGATTATTGCAGCGCTCTCTGTTTTTCTAGATCTGTTCCATATCAGATAAAGTACAGCTAGCTAAGAGTTCTGGCTGCCTTTTGGTAACAACTTCTCCACCTTCCAGACATGCAAATGTTAAGCTTCTCAGAAAACCATACATACTACAGAGGGTATGGGCTGTAGGCTTCACTGAATTGTGGGATTTCATTTCTGGTGCAGGGATGGATTTTCCTTTCCAATATCTTGTACTTGAACTGGCCTTTATTAACTAACTATATTAATGCTTTGCAAAATAAATCTCAGGATTTCCATTCAGCTTATGTATTACAACATATACTTTTAGGTGTAAGTTGAAGGGAATAGAAACTTACTCAAGAAAACTAGGCTAACATAGGCTTCATTCACTCAAGAGAAATCTTGCTGCTCTTTTAGTGTAAGTAAAAGCAACAGGAAAAAAAAAAGAAATGTCTACTTTGTGAGGAAAATAAAAGTATTACTAAAGATTCTTAGTGTGCTGTAAAATATTTGCAGAGCTTTCACTTCTTTTTATTTTATACTAACCATCACTATCACCCTGTGGGAGCCAAGCATTTCAGGATCTGATGTTCTCTGCTGAGGTAGATGAAAAATCAGAATGTTCAAAACACAAGTACACATACCCTACCAGAGCAAAGTGAGAATTCATTTTCGGTGTGCCTCCAAGAAATTAATTTTACTGAGAATCTTTGTCAAGATGTCAGCATTATCTAGAAAAATGCTAATTGTACAAGAGACAGTTTTTAAAGACCTCCTTTAAAGATCCCAACTTGCCTTGTTCATTTTCTGACCTCAGCCTATGTCCTGTGAAGGAGGATCCGGGAGGAACCTGCAGAACTTCTGGACAAAGCTTTTTGGGCCAAGGCCTGGCAAGAAAGTCACGGCAATTTTACCTGAACAGGTTTAAGGCTTTCAGCAGCAGTTCAGCCTCTCAGCTGTGCCAAGTAGCAGGATAAAATTCTGGACAGTTGTAGGGAAAAGCAACGCCCCCTGAAGTCCATAGCTGGATGCAGAGAGCATAGTCAGAGCAGCATTTACATTGCTCTCCTGAAAAAAGCAATCATCTGGTATGCAGTCTTTTTCTAAAGAGGGGTCCAGAGTGGTCAAGCCTTGCACTGATCAAGGACATAATTTTTTCTGTTCTATCATTTTTGACTGCCTACTTCAATTTCCATGTCAAATCAGAAGCAGGAGGATTTCTGCTTCTTTTAAACCCTGAAGTAACTTCAAGTTACCTTTCATTGTCCTGTGGTCCTGTTAGTTTTACCTTTGGTTTATTTCATCTCATGATTTCCATTTATTTAACTCCGATATTGCGAGTGGTGCTCCAGACACAGCCATTCATGCCTCAGTCTTGACACTCTTCCACAGATTTATAGTCCACATGCCAAAGTTGTACATTCTCTCTCGTAATTTAAGCTTGTGCAGTTCCTTCAACTAATGCCATTCTCCAATTTCGCTTTGGAAGGCTGACTTCACATGAGCAACAAGATATAGCCAGAATCAGACGGAGATTTCAAGGTGCAGCCACACCACAGAAACGCTTTCCACCTTGCTCTGCAATATGTTCACTGCCATTAAGCTGTGGGAACGCAGGAGGGAAGGACAGGAGATGGGGTGCTGTAGGGTTTGTTAGTAAAGCTCTGCTTCGAAGTGGTTGAAATCTAGTCTGTGTGCAAACATTCTTTGGCTCGCCTGTCTCTGCTGACCTGCCAACAGCTCCATTTCTTCTCTCACTGAACACTGGGCTCTAGAGTTTAAGGTCTAGCCTTGCAGACAAGAGACAAGGCACTTGCTTTTGGAAAAAGTCACCTCTTGTGGACAGGAAGGGATGCAGGTGAAGGGAGCTCAACTGCAAAATGGAGGACAAAGAAAACTTCCAGCACTGTCAGAGAGCACCTAAACTGAGCAGCAACGCACTGTCCCTGCTGATGCTGAAGAAAGCTTTCCTAACAATTTGGCTACAGATGTCAACTCTAGCCATTTCACATGTGCTTGGACAAAGCTTTTTGACTGCATTTCTCAGGCCAGTTTTTGTCTTTTGCAATAAAGTTTGAATCCAGGTTAGTTAGAACAACTTCAGAAAAGGTTTCTTGAGATTCCCCTGAAGGTTGGTGGGCCAGAAAAAACATAACAAGCATATGCCGCTTTTCCGCGACAAAGATCCCATGCTGCTTGTTAGGAACAAATCCAGCAGCTAACACAGTTCTGAGCCAAAGCACTGAGAAAAGCATTCAGTCAAATTAAGAGTCCCATGGTGGATCCTACAAGCCACGTGTGTTTGATTATTTGTTGCAGCAGAACGTGATAATAATGAACCAACAGGAATTTGCATTTAAATAAAGCCAGTTGCAAGCCCTTATATCGGTTGTTTCAGTGGTTGGCATAAGTAACGGCGGCCACGGAGCCCTCCAGCCTACACAGGCAACGGGGGCCAGGGCTGTTCGCTGTCAGCCGGGCTGTATGCAGCGAGGGCACGGGGCCAGCTTCGCACCCCTCCCTCCAGCGCTGCACATGCTGCGGGCGCAGGACCAGGATTTAGGAGTTCTTCTACCAAACGCAGGTTGTAGCCTTCGAGCCCAACACGTGTCCACCAGGAGAAGGCTGACACGTTCAGGTCCGAAGGCTACAGCACCAACTTCCATTTTAAATGCAAAGGGCATCCATGATAAGCGCATGTGCTCACAACCATGCACGCAGGGAGCCGCTGACATTTGGATTTGCATTGCACGCACTATCAGGCTCAAGCTCCTACATCACCAAGCAACTCTTCCTGGATATAAACCGGAATATTTTCCTATGAGACAATCAGTGACAAGATAGAAACTGCTTTCTACCCACTTCGGGGAAGTCTGTTTACAGGGCTCTACTCCAGCCCCTGTTCAGAAGGCATTTTCATGACAAACCCCTTTACTGAACTGATCGCGTCACTGGGAGAAGCGATAATTCCCCGAGCAGCTCTGCGCTCTGCCCAAGGTCAGGGCTCCCCGGCACTGCGCCGCAGGGTGCTGGTAGCGGTGCTCAGCACAGCAAAGGAAGGGGACAGGGAGGACGCTCCAAACCTGCACAGCTCCGGGTTACACGGGATAAACACACCTTTTTTCCTTTTTCTACAGCTTACCAGTTTCAGAGGATACAGGACTCTTTGAAATGCAGTTAAATGCAGAGTTGATCCTTCGATTCCGAAGCAGACACAGACAGCCGAGTCACGAACTTGCCTGAACGCGACGACAAGCGGAGAGCTCTGCTCCGCTCTGCGAGCAAACGTCTCCTGCACGCCCCGTGCTGCCGTCACTTGTACAGCCCAGCACAACCAACTTCAGTGCCAACAGCTTATATAGGATGGTGCAGACATTAGAAATTCATACTGGAAAAGAAAGGTATTTGCAGGAAGGCGAGACAAAAAAGAAATAAAAATCTTCAATCAACACAAAAGGTAAATGTAGAAATAAAAGTACTACTCATTAAAAAAAGACAAAGCAAAACCTGCTTGTCGCCTGAACCCCATTTATAACTTGTAGCATTTATTCCAAATACTAAGGAAAACTTTGTTCTGTCATAAGAGGGAAAAAAAAACAAAATCAAAACCCCCCAAAAAACAACAGAGCAGAGCGGGGGGGAGAGAGAGAGAGAAAATAAAGGAAGCACTGCCATGGAGGTAACTATGAATTCCCACTGCACTAACAGGGGTTTTACAAACCGCTCCTCAGCACGTGCTAGTCCTGAGTCACATGCAGAGAAAAGCACTGCAGGAGTATTTAACCCATTGAATTGACACACTGGATCTTTAAACTGTGAAAACACAGAAGATTTTTTTTTTTTTAACTTCCAAAAAAGTAAGAAAAAAATATGACCATTCAACATACCGCATTTGGGTTGTAAAAGCTGCTGCTCATTATTCTATTTAGAAAACAATATAAGGCATGAACTTTAAGTAACAAAACATCCTTTGCATGGGAAAATCACTGAGGAGTTGATACAGGCACCTCTCAAAAACAGGTACCAGAAACCCTGTAGGATGTAAAGATCCAATCCTACCAGGCTGGCTCTGTAGCCGCTCTCGCGATGCTGACGTACAGTGACAGAATTTGACTACATCCAATTCTCCGAAATTAGTTCACATAGGCACTGATACAGATAATGTTTTCCTTTAATGGAGAATGATTTTATAATGAAGCAGAAACATATAATGTATTCCATGCAACCAACCTCATTTATTGAAAAGTCCTAATTTTATTGCCTTGTTTAGTAACATGTTTGTTCAACAAACTAATCTTTTTCAGGAAGCAAAGCACAACTTTTTCTTATAAATAGTATAAATTATTTTATTTACAGAAACTTGTTACAAAACAAATAGACTATATATTTATTTTTCTTTTAAATATCCAAAGTAATTTTTCTATCCCATGACATTTGTTCATGTACTATACAGCAGCCAACACAGAGTTCAGCTGATCAGATGCTCTTGATTATGTATACAAATTATCAAACTATTCACACATTTTACACAGGAGATTGCTTTTAGAACCAGGCTCAACACCGAGCAAGATGCTTTCAAGGCCTACATTCACATTGACATTATGTAGTGCTCATTTTAAAATTATCTTTAAAACGTAAAATATCTTGCACAAAAGGTAAAAATGATTATTTTCTGCGGAACAGTGAAACATTTAAGAATCTTTCTAAGCCCAATTCCCTCCTCCAGGACAGAATGAGTGAAAGACGAGAGAGAGATTCCTTGGCAAGAGAACTCTTACAGGAAGACAACTGCCTTAGAAATGTCATTTGGAAATCACATTTTTTTTTTTTTAATGGTTTTAAGAGGTACTTACTTGTTTTTTGTTTTGTTTTCCTGGAATATCAACTGTTTTGAACATTTCTAAATTATTTCATTTATGAATACCACCCCCCTCCCTGCCTCCCTTCCCAAAATGAGACAGTTAAATAAACTGCTGGTTAAAACCATATTTCAAACCCTTGGCATTGTATTAAATATGAGTTATCAATGGGATTGTTCCAACACAAGCTATTCTAATTAAAAGATTTTACAAAAGTTACCAGCATCATTTGCTTTCTTTTGTCAACCCATCTCATTAATTTCAGAAAAAATACCTATATATGTATGTGTATATATATACACGCACACATACATATATATACGCACACATATATTATATATAGGTGGAAAAAGCAAGCTCCAAAATTTCAACTGAACATTCAAGTCTTTTAAGGAGAAGCTGTCTAAACAGTCCAAGCTTAAAACTAGTTATATCAGGCACTTTCAGTTTTTCCGTTAGTTTTAAACCACGAGACCCACACAAATGCGCACGCACACACACGCACACAAACACTAAAAAAAGAGAAGCAGTGTGTCACTTAACTAAATGTAGTCTTCTGGGAATCAGGCAACTGATAAGCAATGCCGTATCGATCATTTCGGCTCCAGTCCTGCGCTCGGGTTCCCGCGGCAGAACCCGACCGCAGGACCCGGGCAATAGTTTGCATGTATCCACTCCCAAGACATGAAAAGGGACACAGCTTTCACAAAACGGAGGCATCCCTTAAGTTGCGAAGTAGGCATGTTAACTATTGGCTTGGCAGTGAACCACTTCAAATTATAAAAAGGTATTTGCTTTTTTTTTTAATTAATTAATAAATAAATACTAGATGATCTCAATTGTACCAAAACTGGATATAAGAAAAAAAGACCTGTGCAAAAATACATATTTAAATATGTACAATCAATTAACAAAATATGTCTTCTGAAATAGGGATACTTCAATATTTATAATAGAACAAGAAATTCCAAAATAAAGATACAAAAGTATGTTTTTTTTTCTTGTATAATTCTTTGTTCATCATTGCAGCAATTTTTTAGGTTAAGAAAACTGCAGGAGTCATAACGAGAAGTTGGAAAGACTATAAAAACTGTATCTCTTAAATTAATACCAAAATCTGTCTAGAAACAACCCAGCCACTGCAAATTCAATTTTGCAAGGAAAATTAATTTTAAGCTTCCTTAATTATTTACAGTAAGAACTATGTGACAATAAAAGCTTCAGGTCAGGAACAATGTTCTG
This sequence comes from Haliaeetus leucocephalus, assembly GCF_000737465.1. Taxonomy (NCBI): domain Eukaryota; kingdom Metazoa; phylum Chordata; class Aves; order Accipitriformes; family Accipitridae; genus Haliaeetus; species Haliaeetus leucocephalus. Next base: position 8,468,083 of record NW_010972438.1, read on the forward strand.
CTTATAACCAAGATCTAAAACATAATATTGAAGCAGGTCTATGCTCAAGGGCAGACAGAATTTACGGTGTTCTAACTCTTTACTCCCAGTGGCTTAAACCCACACGACGCAGGTGACTGCAGACGCTGACTCTGTACGAGCAGCGATCAGGAATTCACTTTTTAACACGTCTGCATGCTATCGAAGGAGCACGAATTTGCCCTCATGCTTTCAGATCAACAGAACCTTAAAAAAACAGAGGAGAGTTCAATCACAGACTTGCTAGTGTTCAATCTTGCCAAATTTTTGTTTCCTTTACCTTTGTGTCTATCAAGAGTCAAATTGCACTTGTGACTGATGCTATCCTGAAGTGGAAGCTCTGCCCCAGGGACTTCATCAGAGCGTGGATTTCACTCCAAATGTGCAGGATTTAATACGCTTTGATTTCTCTTTGTGGCATATCACTTTGGTTCCTTTTACGTTAAACCAATTGCAGTTCTAACAATCCTTTCAACAAGGGCATCTTATTAAATTCGAATCCTTTTGTTCCTGAAAAGTTGTCTATTTTTATTTTAAAGTTTGCATAAGAAGTGTCTCTAGTACGTTGCTTTCTCAATGTGATCTTTTGTATCAATTCAAAGTGTCTGCATAGAGGCTTCTTGTTGTTTTGCTGTGTAACAATGATTTCATAGCAAGTTCAGGTTAAACTGAAAGCATCGTTAGGTAAACAACTAAGCAACTGCTACTCAGAGTGGCTTTGGATTCCCTGATGTACTACTTGCCACCAGAACTGGGGAGAAGGCTGGGCTACGCGAACAATTGGACAGGCTCAGATTGTCTCTTCTCAGCAATAGCTGGTGCCCCTTTAAGGCAGAAAAAATATCTTCTTGGATAGGAATTTGTTTTCCTTTGCTTTGCCCCCTTAATAAAAGTTTAGTCAGTTTTGAGACTTTACCTGATGTTTAAACACTTAACAAAAACATCCAGACGAATCAAATCATAATACAATAAGCCCTTTAGCGGAATTCACTTTTGAGGTGTTTTGAAGCAAGACAAAATATTTCATAAAAATTGACTGGACTATATAAAACCGTGTAAAGCCCCCTTTATTCATAAAGCCTGGGTAGGCGTGGGATGACTGTGATGCACACATCTGCGCTTTACGGTGAACTCTGCTGACAAATTGGCATTTATTCCAGAATTTTGAAAAAAATCTGAGTGGTTGAAAGCATAACATGTTAACGATTTAGTTCTACAAACAAGGCATAAAGAAACTGACTTTTATGTTTTTTAGAAAATATTTAAATACTTTAAATATTTATTTTTAAAAGGGCTATTTTTACCCGCTGGAAGGCAAATCCAGCCTAATTTAACCAATACAGTTGTTATTTTTTTTAAATAACAAAGGCCTATGGTATACAGTATAGGTCAATAAATACGTTCTTTGGGCATATAGTTTTAGAGGTTATTTGCCTTTGTCTGTTTGATGGTTTGGGATTTTTTAAAAACCAAAATTATCTTTCTTACTTCTGCAATCAAATCTTATTCAAAAGAATAGAAAACAGGTTTTGTATCATGCAAGTATGACATTTTTATACTTGTTTTCTGTTTTCTGATGGCCTCAAACAAGTTTTTCTGTTTTTTGTTGGGTTTGTTTTGTTGGTTTGGTTTTGTTTTTTTTTAAACTCCTGATAGCTTCTTATCCCAAATTACTTGCAAAAGGCTGGGCAAAACACAGACTATTTTTTGAATTGTGCTATTGTTATATTCCATTAAAGGAACATTGCTATAAAAACACTAAAGCCATATTCCCTTCTTGAGGGCTTCTTTCCATTGTGCCTCACACATTCTTCCCCCTTGTCACGGGGTCCTCGCCATTGAGGGTGTCTGTCTGGTTAGCTATCACCTACAAAAGACACCATCAGTATAAAAATAAGTCCACAGTAACGTTTATTTCCCCCCAGAAAACATTCGTTTGCCCAGCCAATCTATGTCAAATAGTGGCAAGATGATGTACTCCTGTAAGTAAAATCTCACAGATTTGTAGCAAACAGTCCAGACCACCGTTAACACTGATAAGAGCAATTATGTGGCTGAACTTCATCCAGTGTCCATTTCTAGTATATTCGCTGCTACAGACATGGCTTCAGGGAAATTCCTTAAGTGACAGTCCAGTAGATTTCCACACCTGAGGACCATGGGAAGTTGGGAAAACTCAAGGCATCTTGGAGTCCAGAAATCCAAATGGAGGTTTTGCTTGTAGTGAAAATTGTCCAGTTCGTTTCTCACCACGGTGCATTCAGCTATCAGGGACGTGCCTTTGGCTTTTGAGCAAGCAAAAGAAAGAGAAGGATGAGTGAGCCAGACTGTTATAGCAGATGCCCTTAGACATTTTTTGGATAACGAGATATTTTGGGGAGAATCGGCAGGCACAATGCGACACCACTAACATGCGGTTGCCTTCTCTGAGACTTGACAATTCTCAGGCTAAAGCTCTTTAAAGTTACAATGGTTTCAGACATGATTTCCTTCCTTAATTCACTCAAATTACATTTCTCCTTTATTTATATTGCATAGTTGAAATAGTAGCTATGAGAAAAGTCCAAATGAATTCAGCCATCTGAAGGCTTTTTTTTTGTTACAGTAAACAAAACATTATGGTGAAAATCTTCCTCTATGGCTGAAACTGAAAATTAAGAAACCATTCTGAAAAAGCTCTTACTGACCTCCTAACTCTCCAGGTACACAGATTTCAGGTTATTAGCACCAGAGGCAACAAAAAGTTGCTTTGGTTTTCAGTCTTGAAAAATCTAGTTCTAAAGCTACTCTCTAAAATTCCATCTTCTACACTCTCCTCCAGCTGTATCAAATTATTTTTACCCCTCCAAATGATCCTCCAAGTCAATTTTAACAGTATTATTAAGAAGTCTGAGCTACCGGTTTCTAAATTATCTCTCATCCTAACTTATCAAGAACTTTCTCTTCCAATACACTACTTTTCCACTGCAATTTGTTTAAAAGATCAAAACCCCAAACTCATTTTTAAAATGGGATCTTACATATTCATGAGATCTGCTTCCTTTATAGTAAATCTGTTTGCTTTACCGACTCAAAAGGTTTCTATCTTATTTATAACATTTAATCTCATTATTACTACGAACTTAGCCAATGACACCTTGGGATAATAAGCTTATTTTATCACAGTATCACAGTTCTGTTATCAGCATCATTATGTTCCACTTTGTAGAATGTTTATTACTGACACAGAAACAAGAAGTCAGGCTGAGACGTGCAGCTCAGTTCCCTGGCTGGCTGGCAAGATTTACTTTTAAAATTATTTTTTTTTAAAGTGTGAATTTTTAAAGACTGAATTTCATCTGAGAGCAATTCACAGGCAACATCTAAGGAACTTGGAATGTCATATTTAAGGTTACTTTAAAAAAAAAAAAAAAGAGCTACACTTTATGAGAGAGTTTATAAAATCTTGTGTAAATGTACTATTAAAACACTGAATAGTGGACAAATAAGAGAACTATCTTTTACTTGAATAAGATCTGGAGTTGGCTAGCTAATGATTAAGAGAACACATGTAATACAAGCATGTGAAGAGGCATGTTCATATTGGCTTAGTTCGAGACAAAATTTCATACCTGATGAAAAAGAGAATTGTTCATCAGTCCTTGCGTCCCTGGGATTGCACCAGTGTGTTTTGCATGAACATTGTTCACCGATGTCAATTTGGCAACTTTGTTTGATTTGCTGCTGCTGCTGCTGTTTATGCTGCTTGAACCAGGTGAGCACTTTCTTTTCTTTCCTATTAATTTGTCAAGGGAAGTATGCGAATGTGAAAAACTGCTGTGTGAATTTACAGTCAGCTCGCTGGACTGATGAACAAACGGCCCCAAGGAGAGCGTGGAGTCGCTGCTGTTCATCATCACACTCATTCTCTTTATCGATTCTGCAGGGCTTCCAGTCGGAGGACCCCTCCCTGATTGGTCATGTTTGAGGCTAACAGAGTTAGCTTTGCTAGTCATACAGTTGAGGCCAACGCTGTGGGACGAAGCTGTCACCGATGGATGATAGGAGGTCCCAGAGTTTCCAGAGTTAACCACACAGTTTTTTCTGAAGGACTCTGTGGAATGAGAAGGTGCTAGCAGTGCGGAACTGTTTTTACGCTTCTTTCCTGAGCCGCTGCTGCTACTGACGCTGCCGGTACTGTTACAGGTGCCACTGCCAGCAGAAGATTCCTTAGGTTTAAAAGATTTGCTGGATTTCATTTTTTGAGGTTTGCTGGGCATAGGTGAAGGTACAGAGGAAAGCACTGTAGGTGTTGAAGGGGATGAAGACACTTGTCTTGATTGCATACTGCAGACAGGATCCACTGCACCCAAAGTAGCAGGATTGGCATTTAGTGTCGTTCCATGTGATGGTACCGATTTATTATTCAGAGACACACAGGAAGGAGATACCAATGCTGGCGATGACATAACCGTGGTGGGTAAGAGGAAACCTGCTGCACTGACACCGTACTGTGAAGCAGGCGTCGAGTTTGTCCGATGTGGTGCACGAATTGATGCTGTGTTACTAGATGCTGGAGGAATTTTCCTGCAGGTGAACAGAAAAACAAACAAAAACCTACGTAGCTACCATTCTTCAGAATAATACCCAGTCTAATAATGCTACATTGAAGTGATTGTATCTCGAGGTTGATTAATGCCACTAAAATATTTTATTAAATTGTTAGTTGTTGCAAAAAACGTAAATCATAGACTATCAACTTTTGATCCAATTAACCTGAACACACAATCACTGTTCTTTAACTAGAATCACAGGCTTCACGTATTTCTACAAATACCAAGAAGAATAAGAACTCTTTTGCTTCTACTCACTTCCACATCTGTGAATTAAGATGCTTCTCCAACATGAAGTCAAGTGCACATCGAATATGGTTCCACCGCTTGTCAAACACGTAATAACCTCTTCCAATTTGCCGACTACCAAATGTGCAAAACTGAAAAGACAGATTTTTATTGGTGTTTTCTACTTTCAGTAACAACTCTCTGAATAAAAATGCACTTGTTTATACATAAATATTGCTAAATGAATATGCTTTTAGATGTTTAAATCAAGGATAAAAAATATAAATTAGAATTTTTATTTCTCTGGTATAACAACTATTTTAAATTTTTGGCCTTGGTATATTGGGATCATTTTCTTTCCATCTGATACTCCCATATGTATGCCCAAAAGCAGCGGTCAAACTTGAGTCCCTCTGATTAAACAGGGAAAGACAGTAGTGTGTGTTTGTGTGTGTGTAGAAAAACCATAACATATATATGTAACATCTGCTTCTGAGGAGCTATCAGCTATCTGCTCGTAGTCTGTTTTTTAAAAAAAGGAGATAATATGATATACAGGCTAGGCAATAAAGCTTGTGCTTTTAGTTACTCACTAGCTTTTGTCAAGAATTAAATATTAGAACAACACATTACTGCTACCTTTACTGTGAGGACTGGCACCTTGAGTAAAAAATGGGGGGGTGGGAGTGGGGGGGGTGCATGTGGTGGGGGTGTCCAATAATAAAATCTCACCAAAAAGGCACTGTTTGCATGTCCTTATTCTAAAACCACAGCCCTTTAGAGCAGTTACCAATTTCATCTTCAGTATTTTGGCATTTTGATTTCTATTGGATTGGGGAAGTGAGCTCCAAACATATTTCTTTAGCACGTTTAATTTGCAACTACAGTTAAACCTTCACTGCCTAGTAGGCAACAAAATAATTTTCTTAAGATCTAAGAAAAAAAATAAAAATCACATACCCAATAGAAAACCACCCTTAAAACCCCCAAAGTAATTTGTTTACAAGTTCAGAGCCAGTGAGAGACCAAGGTTAACTTTTACTTAAAACGTACAGCGGCTGGTTGAGGATGATGACCTGAATAATGACAATCCAGTTTTTCAACAGGCTCTTCTTTTTCATCACATTCTCCCTCATCACTGGATAACCGAGATGCTGGCTCAGCTGCAGGCAAGGGAGGGTGCGGGGACTCGTGGACAGAAGGAGACTCGCTAGGGGCATTTCCACTGTGCTGGGCTGGACAGCCTGGAGGCCTGGGCAAAGCAAGCAGTAAAGGTGTTATCGAACTAAGTCTAGTTAAAATTGACAAGCTTAAGTACTTACTATTACTGACAGAAGGAAATCTACGTTAACAGACTCCTGATATTTCCCATAGTCTCATAACACATGTACTGAGAGGAAGAACAGGAGGTATGGTACCCCTGGAAAAGCTGCATTGCCCAATCATTGCTGAACTGCTTTCAGTGATGCAAGTCAACTTTTACTATTTCAAACACCAAACCCTCCTCGCTAGGAGTTACAGCTCAGCATATAATTGCTACTTGCAGTCACCAGGCCTAGAGCAATAATACTGCCCAGTCCAACAGATCCATATCGCTCTTTCAAAATCCACCTGATGAAGCTGCCAGTATTAATTTCATACCATAGATCTGCAGATTCTTCCTTACCTTGGAAGACTGGGGGGGTGAGGTTTGGGTTTATTAGGTAATAAAGGCTTTGATTCTGTAAGAGTAACTCCATGAGAATTTTGGTGCAGCTCCTGGGAAGTTTTAGTAGGTGAGGGATGTGGTTCCCTGAGAGGGGGCATCTGCTGATGATGATCCGAATGTCGAAGAAGTTCCTTTTCCCTGGTTTTGCTTTTGTGCTCAGCTAGTAACAAATCAAATCGTTTTCTTCGACCCTGTACAGCCCTCCGCTGGGTTAAGGAATGTGTCTGCAAAACCATGAATAAATCATTAATCCTAGGGTATTAGATTTGTGGAAATCAAACACTCAAAACATGTGTCCAGAGCTCTAAAACAGAGAAAATCATCACACTCATGGTTAGTAAACAAATGGAAGAATGACTTCGAAAAACTTCAACATTGGTTGGTGGATGGTTATATCCCTGTCTGATACAAAATAAAAAACCCCAGCAATTGAATAAAAGGCTGCTTTCAAATTTCTTTTTAAAAAAAAAAAAGAAACTGCCAAAGTTCTTATAAGGTTAAGCCTAGAATTGAAAAATCTTTTTTACATTGGTATTTTAATTGCCAACTAGTGCACAACCAAAAATACTAAATATTTACTTTCACTTATGAAAATATTTAACACAATAATGTTTAAAATCAGACTTTTGATGCACATATGAAAAATATTTATAAAAATACTTTGCTTCCTTCTATATACTAATATATTCCTTGAAAATACCTATTTGATTACATTTGTTAAGGAATGCAAAAAAACAAACAAAAAAACCCCAGCAGAATCCAGAGTCAGACAGAACTCAAGGTCCTTTGAGTGTCCCGAATGCTACACATAGTAAGATGTATATGTGTATATATGGCACAAATTCTAGGTAAAGTGAAATAGACGGAAGTTATTTTTCTGAACTGTTAAAGTCACATACAACAATACCTTTTTTTCATACGGCATAAAAGGTTTGATTGGGTTTATTTTAGTAGGTAAAAATTATCATCACAGAATTCAGACACAAATAGCAATTCCAGAAAGTATTTTATGAGTAGGTGTAATACAAGGAATTGCTGAGAAATGTTTTTACTTTCTTTCTTTTACACTTTTGATTTGCCTACTTCTCTCATAAAAATCTTGAAGCTTTTCCCTCCTCTATTAGCAAAACAATTGCCTCCCCCCCTGTAATTCCAAAAGGGCAATGTGTTCAAGTTCAGTTCCTCTGGGTCATTAGTACCAGTTTCACTTACCTTTGTTCTGTAGGTGGTTTATTTACCAGATGCTTCCCCTACTGACAGTTTAGCTGCTTTGCAGGGAAGTAGCTGAATATTACACAATTGCAGGGGATCTGGATTTTTGGTTCCTCTATCACTATCACAAGTGACCCTCTATCACAAAGTGATACCCCTCTGTCCCCCAAGATTTTTGAGCCAAAGGACACATTTCATCTGACTGAAAGTTTTTATGGATTGTTTCATTTAGTGTTTGACCTCTAGGCATACTCCGTGGCTTTTTCAGAAGACTCATTTCTGAGTTGGCTGTAGTTGTACATCAAGCAGCACTAGCATTTACACAAATAATCTGCAAAGTAACTGCTGCAGACTCTGCTGGGAGGAAAGGGGGTGTGTGAGAGGGGAGGAGCTTGATTTAAATCCTGCATAAACAAATAATACTTTTAATGCTTATGAGGAATTTTAAAATTCATGATCTATGACCCAAAGGTTATCCCCCAAAAGAAGAACATGCTGGCCCCCTACTACCTACACGTGGAGTAACATAATCTGTCCCATGTCAACATCAATGTTTAAAGGGTTTATACAAAAATACAAATCTCCAGGTTACTTTAAGAAATATGTTTTTGAATAAATAATTAACTGAACTTTGAAAACAATTCCTTCTTGGTTCTGGGCAACATGTTTTGAGAGGTACCATTTACAGCAGTAGTTACCGATGGCAAAAATTTGTAATTTTCTGTTTTCTGTCATATTCCTCAGGAAATTGAATTAAAACTTTACATAATCTTATTCTGATTAAGATATCCTACCTTGCATGTCAAAGACCTAGTACAAGGTTTCCTGGTTTCCACATCAATGACACCACAGTATATATCAGGATCAAATTCTCTCTCTGTCAAAGGTACACAGTATTGAAAAGTTATCAAAAGACATTTTGAAATACTAACATTTATTTTCATTATAAAAATTAACCATATTGGAAACTGTTTTCAAATGTAACACCGGCAGAGGTATAAATAAAATTACACAATAAAATTGTACATATAAAATCTTCTACACTCTCAGCAATTTTATGGTGTGCTGAAATACAGATCTCAAGTCTACAAACAGAATGGAGAAATTTACAGCTGTAAGGGACCCCAAAGCAGGAGTAAATCTTGCATGTTAGGATTAGAGGTCACCACCAATATGAACTGTGACAAACAAATGGTGTTTTTTTGGTGTTGGTTTTGGTGTTAAGAACTTTTCTACCATTCTACTAACACTCAAAGTTACCATGTTTAAAAAGTGTGAAGAACAGACTGGGTTTACATTTCTGAGTTTATGAGGTGCTAGTTGTTCCATTTTCTATGTACAGTTGGACCTTCCATATAGAAAGAAGGAAAAGAAAATCTTTGAAGATAGTAAAAGAGCATAACTTTAAAACTGTAAAAACTGACAGGCCTCTCAGGTCTGTATGGTTTCTGAAAGCAATAGCTACATGTCAAGTTGTTTGCATCTTTAAGAGCATGTCAAGTTATAGATTTAAATTCTAATATATAAAACATACCTAATTACAAGTTACAGTGTTATAGAAGTGTTTAATTTACTTCTGATACTTATTTTTATATATTCTATTTATGCATTTGTATAGATACACTCCTAAGAGGAATACAGCAAATAATAATTAAGAACAATTACCTGACAATCTTTTATGTAAAAATTTCCTATTATTTGTATTTTCTTCAGGTTTCTTTTCCAAAAATGGAGGCACAGAGAGAAGACCTTTACCATTCAGTATCTGTCCAGGGGAAGGCAAGGGTGGCTTTGGTATTGAGGGACAATTAAGGCCAGTCTTTATTGAGGAACTCACAGTAGTAGAACAAGTTGGACCAACAGCAGCTTTCAGTTGGGCACCATCTATCTTTGGATGAATCTTTTCCACTTTGACAGATGGAGTCATACTATTATTTATGAAAAACAAGGGGGGGTGGAATTGAAAATTATAGTCATAAATCATAAAAAGTACTTAAAATATGTTATTACTCAACAATACTCTGATCTATTCACAATGCAAATGTAGACCTGCCTCCTTTGTTACCAGTTTTCTTATTCTTTTTTATTTTCACATCTTTTATGATGTCCATAATCTCTTCTGTCCTTTTTTCCCCATTTCCTTGTAAGTATTTCAGCAAGTCATCAGGGAGTTCAGAAACTGTTATTTGGATTCACAGATACAGTGTATCACCAAAGCAACTGGAATGGGCCTGTTACATCCAGTGAGAAATTCCCCATTCTGCGACAGTAAATTATATTCTCAGTTCTGCAATCTCGCACATGCAGGTCAAAAATCACCTGAATCAGAGCTAAAACTCCCTTATGAGCAAAGTATGCAGATTAGATCAAAGAATTAAGAGCCCTTAGTAAAATGACCTTTATTTATAGTTATTTAAGACGCAGCTTTTCTTGTTCAACATAGTCATGTGTATTTTCTATAACCTTAGACTAGGCTGCTGGAAGAGATCTGGAGGAGTTTGAAGTCATTATCTCTTAAACCAAAACCCCTCTGAAACAAAAGGAAATTCTATTGATATAGCAGTGTCTATGCAACTATTAACATTTAATTCTCTGTCAAAACGCATACTCACATTTTATCATGGGGAACTTTGCTATGCTGTACCGAATGCATTAACCTGTTGTTTCCGCTGATCTGCAGCTTGTCTTTGGGTGATTTCAACAACTTGGAATTTGATGATGATGCACTAGTACCTCCACTGGATGAACGATTGCTCCCACTTCCACTGCTACCTTTGTTTTTTGAAGGGAAAGATGAAATGAGGGAAAATACTGAAGAGGAGGGAGGAGTCAAAGGCGGCTTGCTGGAGGAGCTGTGTCTTCTTTCTGAAACAGAGGAAAAAAAAAAAGGGGGGGTTTTAAGCTGCCATAAAGAAACAATTCTTAAATACTTCATGTTGTCATTTACTCCATTAACATTTTTCCTTTATTGGCTTGGGAGGTCCCCTGCCACACACAGAGCACAGAGGATTCAAGCCTCACTGCAGTCCATGAGGCTCCACTCATTGCGGGTCCCCAGTCAGTTATGGGAATCTCTTTTAACTTTGGGAGCTACATTCCTCAGCCACTAAAGCTTAGCTTTTAATAACACTCCCCACTCTCTCTCCATCTTAAAGAACAAGAAAGTGAGAATCAAACCTAGACCTCAGACACACAAAGCAGAGAGACACCTATCCTGAGGCCAAGCAAGCTTAAATATCAGATTTCCTCAAAGGATAACAATTATCTCTAGGTATGTCCCCTAATGGTCAAAATCACATCGGAGCCAACATTTTAACTTCCACTCCATGACAACCTTTTGGTATGGTCTACTAGACCTTCATTGTGGAACAACCCCGAGAACAGCAGCTGAAGTATTGACCTACATTGGGTTTTGGGCTGTTGTGGCTTTTTTTGTTTTGTTTTCCTCTTATTAACCCTACTAATTTTTTTCATAGTATGACCAGTTTAGGGAAGATTTCTATTTAGGAACAACATCAAAAGGAGCAACAGATATTATTTCACACAAAAAAAAAAAAAAAAATCTGAACATTTGAATTAAGAGTGGCCAGGTTCCATCAATGAATGTGTTGGAAAACAAATTATTTAATCAACATTAAACCATTAACATTAATATATTGCTAGCACCATTTTGGTTAAAATAGCTTATATTATAAAGGTAGTTCTTTGGAACAATGAATTCTCAGACACAAAACACCTGACAGCTTCAGGGAGTACCCAGCTCTGCCTACACATGGACATGTTAATTGACCATTTGCTGGACTGATACTGGGACACCTGTGATTCCTCGATGACCTGGGTAATCAACACCTGCTTAAGAGACATGCCTGGCAATCAAGCATATGCAAACCACAGATCTAAGAGAGAACCAAGAATTAACAGGTCCACCAAGGGGGTGGAAAAGCACCTTTCTCTTTGGCAGTGGTAACACCTCTTTCTCAGTCAAGTATTGTTAAAGGTCCCCAAATCCACCACCAATCAATCCCAGGATCAGTTTACGAATTTTGACTTAAGTTTAATTAAGCTGTGAAAGAAGCAGGCTACTCATTAAGTTACAACTACAGCCAAGAGTGAAAGTCAAGTCCAGTGCAACCTGTATGGAAGTCCGTAATGCTCTGGAAAATGTAAATTAATACATCTGTGTTCTGCTTATACGACCTATTTCCCCCCCAATCCTAAATACAGCAGTCATATGCCACTCAGGTGATGACCAACCAGGACTCCATTCGTAGCTGGAAGCCATCAACAAGACAGCACCAACCCCGCACCAGTGTGGCCAGGCACATCACCCGCTGCACGGCTCCTGCCAGCAAGACTGTAAGAGAGTGCAACAGCAATAACCAGGGCCAAAAAGTTAAGCTGCTCCAGCAGTGCAAGAGGAAGACATAGGAGTCTAACATCTGGCAAGCTACTTTCTTACAAGGGTGGGGAAGCAGGATTTCAAATATGCTCATTAGCTCAGGGAAAAAAAAAAAAAATCCCCACACACGCACAAACAAAAAAACCCCAACCCCCCCAAACCCAACGCATAGACCTTAGACTAGGAAAGTCCAGTCAAGAATTATCTCTGAGACTGAGCCAAGTGATGTGTGTGTTTCTCTGTTTAACTGCAAAATGGGTGCAAACCACCTAACAAACCTTCTGCAAGAGAGTCACCACTTAATTAGTATTCACCAAAAAGCTCTGAGAGGTCAGGTGAAATGCTCAACAGAAATATGTAACAAATGCCACAATTTATCACCCATCTTAACTGCTTTAAAATTATAGTATTTAGAGCAACTAGTTATCTGTGATGTTCAAAATCATCTACTTAGTTTTCTAGAACCAGATGCCACTGAAAAGTTTGTAGTGAAGTATGCTGGCATATTTATGTTCTAATAAATGGCTGTGCTTCTAATATGACATACTGCTTATTACCAAATGTCTTTTTATAGCAATGGCAAGAATCCCTGAGCAGCTCCGATAAGTTACTATTTGAGGGCCATTAGTTCAGCAATGCTACACCCTGTGAGATTACTCTGTGAGATAATGAGAAAAATGGCTCAATACTCTTCCACCTCCTGTATATTTAGAAAATTCAAAGTCCAAGTTCTTATCACAGTTACAAATAATCTCCAATAAACCAGTGGATGACTAATGCAATCTTTGGGAGTTTGTTTTGATTTTTTATATTTATTTTTTTTAAAGGAAAAGAGAGTGTTACTTCCTTGGAGAAACATGGCAGATGAGAAGAGAAAGGAACTAGAATAAGATCGAGTACCTCCTTGCGTCTCATCATTAGGAATAAACTAGACAAAATATTAACTTTACCTGATAATGATACTGTTCTCGTACTAAACTGAGATGTTATTGACTACTATTTGCATGAATGTTTCATAGCACCAAACAAGTGAGTTAATATAAAAAGAAAGTGTTTTAAACTGCTGGTAATCAAAAAAATTGACCTAAGAGAACTAAGGCTAATGGCTGATCACACACCAAGACTACAGTCTACCTGTCAGAAAGAATTTCCATTCTACAGACAGATGTATCATTTTGAACACACACACAGGCACACACAAAAAAAAGCCAAACGAGCTTTTTCTAGAATTTTGGGACAATTTCTGAAAGACATATTATAACATTGCAAATACGTGAAACCTTCACTCACTCCTTCTGTATGTAACCACGACTCGTGCAGTTTATTAACAAAATGAGAAGACTTTTCAGCTAATTTTTTCATAACCTGCCTGGACCTGTTTCGTGTTGACTTATGTCTAAGTAGAGGTAGGGCTGCTAGTAGGATTTGCTTATATTTAATGTTTCAGTCTTTTTGTAAAATTCATGTTTTTAAGTGAAATCTGCTTAAGGTCTGTTTTGTAAACCATCTGAATGCTACTGATGTCTTGTCTTATTGGAGAAAGATAGTATTATTTTTGAAACCAGACATGTTTTAAGCATGGCATACTTGATCTAATGAATGTATTTATTGACAGACTGACATAGTCTTTTAATGGAAAAATTACTATACAAACTGTCACTGAATAATAAGGACCACCATGCTTATTATGCTAAGCACATTATAATGATAAATTCTACTAATCATCTGCCAATCTAATACGGTTCCCATTTGCCATTAACTCTGACTCAGCCTGAAAACATTTAAAAATATAATTATCTCCAGGTGTTCAGTTTTCAAATTTTAAAAGTTAGCACTCGCATCCCCTCCCTCCACATAACTATTGAAACAAAAAACAATTTTTTAATGTAATGATTGCTTTTACAACACATCAAAGTGATATTTCAAATACTGCGCCTGTATAACATGGTTCTAAACTCTAAAATTTGGGAGGAGGATTTGGGGAGGTGTGATGGCTGTTTTTTAACTATCAGAAATGCACAAATTTGGGCTTTGGACAAAGAACCTGAAAGTCTTCCTTGATCCCACAGCACTGGGTAGAATCTGCCCTAAAATGAAAGCTGCATTCAACACTAAACCTTAACAGATGAGATCCTCCCCTAAGTATCTTGGCATTTACATAACATATTTGTGCCCCTAAGGAGAAGGGCTGTACAGAGAGTTTGAAAGCTGTGAAAAGAGATGGCATCCCAGTAAAGGCTGTCTCTGCTCGGTGACTGGGATATCTGTTAACTAACAGTTTGGAAAAATGTGGTGATAAGTTTGTGTGCTACTGGACTTACAGCTGAGCAAGAATGATATACGCATACTGCCAAGCATACAGGACTTCCAGATAAAATGGATATTGACAATTTAAATCTCTTCAAGAGCTTTTAATAAACGAAATAAAACACCAAAATTATTAAACAGCTTCACTTGGCCCTTAGTCTGGCTGTTGTTTTTCTTGGGTTTAAAATCTTCTTTTCCATTGTATATTTCCTACTAAACATGCATTAATTTCTGACAAAAGTAACCTGGAAGAGAAAGAAAAGAGAAAGGGGGGGGGGGGGGGAAGGGGGAGAAGAGAGCTTCTCATCATGTTTTGCCACTACTTCTTATTCTTCCAATGGGTAAACACTTAGACCTGCTGTGATCTATAACTTTATTTCTATATTAAAATAAAAGAAGATACCCTTTTACAGAGAAAAATATTGTGCTTCTCATAAAATGCTACTTTCTTTGCCTATGCTTAACAAGAAAAAAAATTAAGAGTAACAATACCTTTAAAATTTTTCAAAATGTTCTTCCCAGGTCTAGTTCCCAAAAATCTAGGAAGTGTTTTGTGCTGCTGTTCATTCTCTCTGGGCACCAATTAATAGCTTTGGGCAGCAAATACAAGATGTACAGATCAAATTTCATAAACCCATTTTTTATACTGACTTCTTAAGCACGGGGCAAAAAGTCAAACTGACCTGTGTCAGTGCTAGCAGAGCCATCATAAAAAATGATGCACACCCATTCAAACACACACAAGTTTGGTTCAGTGAAACACGTTGCGACTTCAGTTAACGTTCAGAAAGACAGTTTTAACATAGGTTAGCCTAGGTGTAAGAGTATCATTTAGACTATAGAATTAAATGTGTATATTGAAACAAAGCATAAAGGTAACTTTATGTTTAAGTAATTATTATTCCATTTATCTGTCACACCTAAAGTATAAGCATGATAAAAGTGCAACTTAAAGCAAATTTATCTTTTTTTCCATCATACTGAGCTACTGTTTGACTTGTCATTTGAGAAATTATTTAGTACTGCCATCTTAAAACAAACATCTTTTACCTGAGGATAAAATTTATTTTCTGAGAGTATGACTATTACATTTCTAGAGGAATTGTGGAGACCTCATTTACTTGATCTTCTAATTTCTCTAGAAGGATCAGATCCATGACATGACAGGAGAGCACAGACTGGGACACTGCTATGGAAGGGCACCTCACCATAGCTCCAGATTTTAGTCAGCAACCAACTAAAATCCCTTTTGCAGCTCTGCCCCAAATGCCTGTGTTGGGCTCTGATCCACCATCACTCTGACCTCACCATGACAAAGAAAAAAGAAAAAAAGATAAAATTAGATCCATCAGGATTTTGCAGGGGAAACTCAGGAGCTAAAACAATCACAGGCATAGCAAGCAAATTACTCTTCTTTTGATGCCACCGTGGCAGGGTGCAGCTGCTTGGGAGCAATCGCCTGTGCGGGATCTTGATCTGCTGCTCACTCACTTATTGCTGCTTCATTATCCCGCTCTAATCACGGGGCCTAGATACCAAGGATTCTGCCTTAATCTTCCACTGATGTCCCTTTAATCATCCCATCAGTTCTGTTTGCACTGTAAATCAGGATGAGGTCACTCCATCTTCCATTGTGTGGTGTTTAAACTTACACTCTTAGCTGAATAGACAGCATCTAAACAAAGTTCTATTTTTCACTCCAGCAAGAAAGTTACAGAAAAGAATATTTATGGAGTCCAAGCTATCAGTATGACAGAACTGCCAAGGCTTGATTGGCACTAGTACAATCTGTCATGTCTCTAGAGAGAATTCTTCTTACTATTTCATAAAAAAAACATTGCTTTGCAACTGACAGCTGATATTATTGTTTATCACTCAGTGTTAGCAAAACCACGAAGAGAATCTGACTGATACTCATGTATGCTTATGGCATTCCATTCACAGAAAAATAACACTTCAGCAGAAGAGAAAGAAAAAAAAGAAAGGAAGTATATAATTTATATTGCAGCATACAAAATGCAAGTCAGGGTGGCACATACATAAACATTACATTGGTTTACGTACTTACATCACTTACCACAATGGTCTTCCTTATCTTGATCAGAGTTCTTCAATAATATAAATAAATAGTAATAGGTATAAACTATTTACCTGAGAAATAGGTTTATATAATATCTTTTATACAGACTATGGCCAAGTTAGCAACCTTATGTCCTGTGCTTCCTCACTTTAAAAACATTCAGCGCAATTGCAGGACAGAATGTTTCTATTGCCTGTGTAGATACCACCATATGAAGAGGCAGTTAAGCTACAATGATAAAACTTTACTTAAAATGTGTCTCTTCTCAAAAATCCATTAAGATGCAATACCTAGCCAATTTTGAAGAGTATATTTTAAAACCCACAGTTTACCTCCACAATTTGATATGTTAACAGGTTTGCTTTGCCTAGCAGAGATTTAAAATGTGCTGATTTATATGTTTTTACATTATACCTTCACCACATACATCCTACAGCATTGTCCAAAGACAGTCTTACGTTTACATTGAGATGGTTAATACCCAAGAAGATAGAATTCAAGTTGGAGCCACACATTACAAAGCAAAACATAACTACAGAGATCAGCGATTTTTACAATTTGCTTTAAAATGTTCTTTCAAATTAAAGCAATCTGTGGAGGCTTCAGCTTGGTAAGTGCCATGAAACATCTACACTCTCCCACAAGAACTCAGAAAATTATCTTCCTCCGAGAAAACCCTTTGTTGAAGCCAACCGACAAATAAAGCAAATACATCAAGACCTTTCTAATTGCTGATTGGGTATGCTCCAACATCGTATGTCAGTTCCTAGGACGTTTTTACTTCTCAAATGAGGGCTGTATCACCACTAAGTTTTACATGTCATCTGTTTTCTGCATCTTTGTTTAATTGCAGCTTTGATGCATTTACTTCCCGCTCTGCTGTCCAGCACTGCTCGTCAGGGCAAAGGTCCCATTTTTCCAGGTACAAATTCCTGCACCATTCCCTTGTCAATCACCTCCAAAACACACACTACAAGTCTCCCTAAAAAGCATACAAAATCTGGCTATGCTTTACCTTGGGTGCACTGATTTCTTATGAAAAATCATAATTACAGAGAACACTTTTTTTTTTTAAGATACACTTTGGTTACAAATGCTCAATTTAGAACCCAAAGCTCTCATATATACAAATATTCATGTTTCAGTGTATCATTCCAGTTCCAAAATCCCTCCATAGTAATTCACACTGATTTAAGACATGTAAATAAAACATATCTGAATGTTTATGATGGTCCAGCACAATTAACTAATCTTCCTCATGAAATCCAAACTTCAATGCAACCAAAAGCCACTGATTGTTTTGAATGATGTGTTTGTAACAGCTACTTTAACTGAAAGTTTCATGTAAGCTACTTCCTACCAGTCCAGACATCCTAGACTGACAGATTTTAGCTCAACTTTCACTTTGGTTTGTTTTTAAAAGCAGGTTTACCAGAGCACTTAGCATAGGAAACACGAACAAAGTTGGGAATTGGAAAACATCCTCTGAGAAGTATTCTGGCTTTTGTCTTCCCCAGCCTCACTGCGTCGCATTAGGTGTGCCACTTCAACCCTCTGAAGTTTCCCAACATTTAAATTTAGATATTTGCAAATTATTTACTCAACTCCCAAGAGGTGTTATGACAGTTAGTTAGTTAACCACATCCCTTTGAACAGAAACAGAACACAAACGTTAGCTATTATTTTGTTCATTTCATTACAGTAGTTATAGAGAAGCACTGGCTACTTCTAAAACTGTAAAACCAATTACTCAACTTCTGACTTCTAAATACATATGTTTATAATTTTCCTAGAGATTTACTTTTGAGAACTGAAATCCACTCACAAGTGATCAGTGTGCAAATACATTAGATAAAGGAGCATGAAATTCTGCGTAAGCAGGGTCACAGTTTTCTTGCTGCCATTGAAGAAAACAGAAGGAGAAGAAGATCATTTTCACTAGTAAGATTCTGAATGCCAGCTTCAATGCTTTAAAACCATATTTCAAAAACAAGACGATCCTGTGACTATAATTTAGGGTATTTAAATGATGCTCTTAAAAATGGTACAACTACAGCGTAGCCAGGATGGTCTTGTAATTCTCTAATAGCACAACACTAACAGGGCAGGAATGGCCATCTCCACTATGATAACTGCTGCAAAACAGCCCCAAACCCAGCACACCTCCCCTGATCTCCAAGATTACCACCACAGAGAGGAGAGAAAGGAACAGACTGCAAACAGTTAAGAACGTAGCAAAAAATAGCAACGCTAAAATGTTTTTAAATAAATAACCTTCCAGTACATCCCTTTCTCCACTGCTGCCTCTCAACAACTGTCTGTACATTACTAAAGCTAGTTTTTCCATTTTTCCGTATTTGTTACTAATCCTTTCAAAACCCCTTGTATTCAGCGCACATGAGTTCTGTTATCAATTTCTACAGGATTTAAAATTCCTCCTTAAAATACACAGGGTTTGCCCCTGAGAGATGCAAAATAACCTTTGAAGCATCAGCCAATACATACTGCCATCCCAAGCCTGCGGACAGACTAGGGTTTTACTGTGTCGTGCAGTGGCAAACTGGAATTAGGGACGCTCCCGTAAGGTTTGTTTCAGCTATTCAGAGTCCCATGGAGACCAGTAAAACCCTCAAGAGCAACGTGGGAAAAACTGATAGAGGCAGGACATCAAATTATTCATGGAGCAGAACCACAAGCAAAATGAAGCCAGGGAGACCAACTGTTGGGAGGTCCCCCTTCATCACCCTGAGAAGGATGTTTTCCCCATCCTTCTTCATCCCCCTCCTTGCTCAGGTAAACCCAAATGCAAGGGCTTTAACATCTCAAAAAGACTCTGGCATAATATCCAAGATCAAACTTCTGGTACGCTTTCCTGACCAACTTGCCAAGAGGTGGCGGAAAGGACAGATTTCTCTCCTGGGAACTGGCCCTGGCCCTTTCAGTCAGTAGCTGTCTTGTAAATCTGTCAAACGCTGGAATATAGATATTGCAAAGTTATTACAGAAGGACAC
Source organism: Haliaeetus leucocephalus (assembly GCF_000737465.1). Lineage (NCBI taxonomy): Eukaryota > Metazoa > Chordata > Aves > Accipitriformes > Accipitridae > Haliaeetus > Haliaeetus leucocephalus. The sequence continues at coordinate 8,487,638 of NW_010972438.1, forward strand.
TAGAGTGTCTTAGATGGTAATCGGGCCATGGAGAGATTATAATGCCCACATTATGAGCACTAATCTCTGTGTAGCCTGTTGATGACATGACAATACCTGCACTGTCTGATTAAAAAGCAGGTATTGAATAAATAATTCTCTTGCTATTAAAAAAAAATGTTATTGGGAATAAACTTCAGAAAAGCCACAGTGATAATAAACAAAAGCATCAAACAGGCAAAGGTAACCAGTACAGATCAGCAGCACGCCAAGATGCAATACGGGTCAGCTTCCTCAAAAATACAGCTGGAAACTGTTGTCTCATATATGCTTACCCTGAATGATATTAAAGAAAAGCTTCAGTTTTTCAAAACAAGTGTAAAGCAAATTAAAAATAATAATAAAAAAAACATTATTCTGAAGTTTAATAAAAAGTTGAGTAAACAGAAGTTTAATAAAGGACTGTGTGTTGAAAGCACAGGAATAGAGAATGAAGGGAAGAACCACCACCTGATTTCTGATTTTCTCTCTCTCTGCTCATTTTCTACCCAGAAACCAGGTTTACACCTTTAACACCATGTACTTTCCCTTCAGCATTAACAACACTCCTTACAAGACCTTATCACATAATATTATAATATTGTGTAATGTGTTCAGATGAGTTCACATATCCAAATGCCTGTCTAGGTTTCATCTTGCTAATGCTTCTATTCACACCACAATCAGGAATTTTAATGTTTTCCCCTGTAGCTATTTCTTTACATGTAGCAAACTTTAATCGTTGTATGTTGACTGTCAGACTCAGCTCCGCTACAAAAAAAATATGCTGACATTGAAAACTTGCTTAAAAGCTGTTAGTGAGCCAAAATACAAAGGGGGCTACAGGCTAACTGATAAAGTTCTGGAGGTGGGAGTAAAAAAAAAAAAAAAAGCCTTGAAATGGAAAGCTCTCCTTGTGAAAGAGATCAAGAAGAGTAAATTGACTTTGTTTTGAGCAGGGGAATAAGAGAAAATATCGCAGGATATACACAGAAATAGCAGTGACAGCTAAATAAATCACATTCTTTGATTTTGTCATTAAGAAACTACAGGATAAAAAGACATCGAGCACAAATATTTCTCTTACATACTGCATTACTAACTAGTGACATCCACTGCCACACAACATGAAAGCTTTGTAAGATTAAAAAAAAAAAAAAAAAATAAACATGTGCATGGCTACTTAGAACTAGCCAACTACAACAGCCCCTTCTCTCCCCGAGGTGTTGCTGCTTCACGGCGGAGACGAGGAAACGCTGACCGATGGAGCTGAGAAGGAAGTTCCCGTCACCATCTCTGACGTTACCCATCTCTCACCTCTGTCCCCGTGTACAGCGCCGACCACGCACACGCTATGGATGCGACAACTCATCCGCTTCCCTTTGGCAAACGGGACAAAAGTGTCACTGAGACTCTATACTTACGGGCAGCGTCCACTTGCAGGAAAACCTTGCAGAGAAATGCGAACAGTATGAGGGATCCAGGCTGGGGTTCTGCCTGCATGGCTAACACCCCATTTTCTGTTCTGAGGTTTTAAACACAAAATTTTTAACTTTTTCAGGATGGAAAAGGAAGATGGGAAGCAAACTTGTGGTAGGGTGAATTGCAATATTTTTAAAAGATGTTTCAACAGCCAAATAACTTTCCAAATTTTGAAATCTCTTGGAACATAAATACTCAATTTGCAACACCAATGGAAAACAGAGAATAAATAATTGGTTTCTCGTTTTAAGTCAGATCCTTACATTATTTTAGCCTGATTTAACATTTCTAGGCATTAGTCATTTTTCAATTATAAAAAAGGATCACTACAGCTTATTTCATTAACACTAGTCAATCAAAATTGGTGTGAAACAACCGTTTTCATGTTTAAAAACACCGACCACGTTAACTATACACTAATTAAAATTTTACTGCAGCATTAGCACAGCAAAGTCTCAGAGAAATAACTAATATAGTCAAACGAGGGCACGAACCTACCGCGCTTGCACAATAATGTCTTTCAAATTAAATAAACCAGCCTTTTCACATTTCACTTTGAAAGAATGGAGCAATGCTGTAATTAGGATGTGCTACCTAAAATGTTTGTGCAAGTTTAACCTTTTAAATAAAAACACAACTGCACTTGAGACATCCAGGCTGCACCTGCGTTTCCCGTTTCCTCCACAGCCGAGATATAACGGCACAGACCATCCTGCCCGCAGCCAGCCATCCGCAGAGCCGTAACAAGGAATATATCTGCCCTCTGATTTATAAATTACACGGATGAGCGCGCCTAGGAAAACAAGCTAAAACGAACACGCTCTTAATGGTTTCTTTCTGTAATTAACACTTTGATTAACAGCTGCCAATTTACCTAGAGGCCTGACAGCATTTGACAGCATTGCAGTCGGCTGTCGACGCTTTTATTGCCATTTTCTCCCCTTGCACTCTCCCCACCGGAGCTGTGGCTTCAGAGCGCTTTTGGGGGATTTTCAGGTTTCTGCAGGGAAATGACCAGGGAGC
>NW_010972438.1:8490414-8529388 GCF_000737465.1 Haliaeetus leucocephalus
GCAGCAAAAATTCACTCTGGTATTTACTGTTCTGAACTTCCAGGTAGGTCTCGACATCCTACATTTCCAGACTCTGAGGTCTGAACGTCAAGGTCTGATTTCCACCCAAAGTCAGCGCATGGATACTAAAAATCTAATTTTTACCAAATTACCAATTTCTGGACCATTTCCTAAGTAATCACGCATAAGAATTACAGTGTATCTGCTGATAAAAAAAGAACAGGAAGAAACAGCTTGTGGCTTTTGCTCGTTTTAAATTACCATAATCAAAGCTGAAATTTCTGGTCTTTCCTCACTTATCGAATTACTCCCCAATCCATCTTTAAAACCAAGCAAATCACTTTTTCCACTAAAATAAACAGTTTGCCAAGAGGAAAGGCAGTTGGCTTGTACAAATGCCTTTGTGTATTAGTATCGATGTGCTAACATATTACTTTCTTTTCATTAAGAAGGGTTAAACAGATGCAGGGAGCACCATTTCACCAGACTGGGTTTTGTTTGGGTTGTTTTTTTCAAGTAACATACAGAAACCAGGAGACTACTGTTTCCACTAACAAGCTTAAAAATGAATACTAAATCCTAAACCACAACTGCTAAATACTAACCTTCCCATGTCTATGCACTCAGAGTATGAAACAGCAACCAGCTCTTGCTCTGAATTTCAAGAGAAGTTGACAGCTCAAGTCACCTACCCATTAATTCTTACGGACAACTCAGGAATACAAAGACATTTCCTTGGATTATGCTGTTTTTAAAACACATCTCCTTCCATCGCTAAAATTAGTACCAGAGGCATACATGTTTTTGGAGGAGTTGTTTCTACTGTACGCTCTTCTACTTGACACCCATAATTAAAACTGGGTAAGTCTCCAACAGATTTTAGTGGTTCACAAAATTCTTGACTTTAAACTACTATGTGGGGAACGAGCACTGATGTATTTGTTGTCTTAAAAACTAGAATTTATCCTCCTTTAGTCTTTGATTTGGCCTACTCTCATTCTAGGACCAAGAGGGCAAGTAACTTCTGTTTTGTTGCTTGTTCCGTAAATAAACTGACCAAGACCAGGCACTTCAGTTCCCACATGGAACAATACAGAAAGCTGTCTTCCTTCTGAGTAAGAGTGAGGACAAAGAACCCAACCAGTAAGAAACCCCAGCAGCTGGGCATCAAGGCAGGAGCTGGAATGGAAAGGAGAGGCATGACGGTACATTCACACAGGGAGAAAATGACAACAGCCCACGGGAAGGCACACAATGGCAGAGAGAGAATGCAATGGGATTTTATGCTTGCTTATGTTATAGTAGTAGCATATATGCCAACTGTCTCAATCTGTGCATTTGTTTTTATTTACTATTTTCCAGTGACTAAAGGCTTCTAAGTAGCTTTATACAGTCAATATTCATGGGGTTTCACCTTGAAAGGGATTGTGCATGTGCCACAGTTAAATCACATGCTGCAAGTGTACTCTGACAAATACAGAAGTAATTTTACTTAATACAGTAAAAACAACCCATTATATAAGGCAATGAAATGATGAAATTCTTTTCCTGGGACTAAATATCACAAGAGGTTTTAAGTTTTATTTTCTATCAGCACTACTTAAAGTCATTTAAAAAAAAAAATAATCCCCAAAACACTAACATCGTTAGATTCAATATAAACACTTATACCATCAGTTAATACCAGAGTTCAGAGGCCTAAAATTAGCCTTGCAAGCTGTGATAATACTTCGTGCAGATACATACACAAAGCGACATACACCTGCGCACACTGCTTGCTCCCAGGGAATGAGGCTGGAGTGACGACACTCCTGCTCTAACATCAGAAGGACAGCGCAGGCAGGGAAGAAGGGAGAGAAGCAGTTCAATGTGAATCACTGCAGAGAACCTCATTTCCAGGTCTTTGGTGTCGTCAGATCATCCAAGACAGACACCTTGAATTGTGTTGAAACCATTGCAATGGAAGAAAGTTTGCTTCCTGCTACTCAAGATAACATAAAGAACAGCATCAACCCTGTCCTTTCTTTGTTTCCTCACTGAACACACGTAACATGAAAAGATACTTACACCATTTGTGATGCTACCACTATGCACACACATACAGTAGCTCCCTAGTAAGAATGAGTATTGCAGAATGTTAAGAAATGGGGGGGGGATCATTGTACAACCTGAAGTATTCCGCATATTTTGCATTGCCAAGAAAATTGTTTTTAAGATTGGCTAGAGAATTTTTAATCTTTTACTTACATTATACTTTCTTGTCTGGTTTTGTGAAGTGAGATAAATGCAGTTCTACCATGTCTCCTTCCACTTGTCTGAATTTTAGTATTAGTTCAGAACTTCTGTATTTTGAAGTTAGGTTAATTTTAAGAAAATTGAAGAGCTGCATTTGAGATGGTGTGCCCTCCCACCCCCCTGCTGAGAAAGGTTCTAAAGATACTGGGGTTTATCATTAGCCTTAAAATCAGGATTCAGACAGCAAAGGTGGGACCTCTCAGTGCTCTTACAGAAGGAAGGCAGGAAGATCTTCATTGGCCAATCATCAAGTGCACATTCCAGCCTAGCTGTGAGATGCGTATGTCTTATTAAACTAGAAGGCAAATTAAAAAAAGCAAAACGTGACACGAAACCTGAAGCTATGTATGTGCACAGAGCAGGAGGTGTTGCAACAGGAGGGAGAGAGATGGCAAAACACACAGGACAAAGCCACAGACGACCAGGCTTCATTATCTCCACTGCACACGAAATAACTCATTTATCCTTTCTCAAAATTCAGCAATCTCAGGCACCAATTTCACAATCACTTCAAGCTGGCTGGTACGAGCTAATACTGCCACAGCAAAAAGCGTTCCTGCCCTCTCCCCCAATCCTGACCGCTCAGTTCAAGCCTTCGCACCATCTGCTCTCTCTGTAACAAAGAGCAAACCCATCCGTCCAAAGACCTGACAGTCTCACAAACCACATGCCTTCTTGTGCCAAAGCTAGCAATTAACAGAGCGAGGACTAGCAAGAATTAAAGTGTGACTTGATCCCAGGGAACAGGCTGGAGGCCTAAGCAACTGGGCATGACAAAGAATGGGGTTGTGAGCTGCAGTAATGATTAGTCTGCCACTTCCTAGAAGTTTTGAGGGGTACGTAAGAAAATTTAGACTTCCACGGAATTTCATCTGATTGATATCAACACTGCATAAGCTGGGCTTGCTTACACTGCAGCCTGCTTATGTTTACATTTAGTACTGTCTAAGATGGTTTTGTTGTAAATATTATGCTTTAAAGGGATTGTTTGGTTACTGGCTACTATTATTATTCTTCCTGGAAGGAAGAGAATGACGGGCTTTGAGTCAACACCAAACTTCTCAAAGCTGATCAATTGAGAACTCCAGTGTGGTTACTTGGAAAACCGACTTTGCTGCTATGGGGGGTGCACAGAAAGAACCCTGCAATGTGCTATGTGACACCATGAAACCAGCCTTAGTGAAGGGAGCAGCAAAATCGTATAAAAAGTAGTGCTACTGACTTGTATTTAAGGCCTTGGGTGTCTTTTTTACCGAAGCTGGAAACGAGTGCTCTGAAGTACCATCATGAATTAAATTCCCCGAACCTCCAGAACCACAGGGCAATGGATTTCAAAATCAGTGGATTTTTTTCTCTAGCAGCTGCCGCTTTGGAGAGTGTCTTATGTGTTAGAGAAAACACAAATGTATCAGGCAAGACATCTGGTTTTGGTGTTTTCTTTTCCAAGCAGGCATGCTTAGAAGTTCCTCTGGTTTCAGAAAAGTGGAGCAAGCCCAAAATAAAATGGATGACTGAGTACAGAGGAACAACTTGACAGGCTTGTTGGTGCACATTCAAGTGACTGCATTTTATGCCTTAGTATCAACTCCACTTACACAATGTGCTTGTTTATACCAGAAATACAAAATATAACTGCTACCCATATAGCACATGTGTACACACAGAGTGCAAAGGTGTCTATATAGACTTATGCCATTTTCAGGGACTTAAAAACAGAAAGACGTTTAAGTACATTAGATTTCAAGCGTGCAGCCACAGCTATTGTGGACCACTGCCACCTGGACAACTGTAGGAGGGCAGAGGAAACAGCAAGCAGCCCAGGAGCTCATCAGGGCTTTCAGCACGTCCTAACTATCTGCCAAGCCTCCAGCCTCCCTGGGTACATTCTTGTGATCACAAAGGTGATAGGTATGGTTCTAAAGGTCAGTACTCATCCTCATTCTGAACACTGACTGATCCTATGGGGGGCTGGGCTGAGAAAGGAACTGGTCACTACCAAATTTAAGTGACACTAGCTGTCATTCTCAATGCATGACAATCAAGATGTGAGCATCAAGTCTTGCAATATGACACACATATATAAGTTTGTATCATTTCTATAGCTATCAAAGCAGTCACAGGTATTTTTAGAAGCTGGCTGGTGGATAGCTTTGTGACCCACATGATGACCTTTGGTCAAAGAGTACCTGGCACTATAACGGGGAAGGGACTGAACTGTAGCAGTTTAAAAACCTTTCCTTTGACCTTAGAGGCCAGGAGAGGGCCAACATGGCATGCTTCCAGGCATATACATGGTTACATGTGGCTTGTCAGAGGCTGTAAGCCAAAATGAAACTGAAGAAAATGAGTGCTAGCTAGGCCCATGCCAATGATGAGAAGGGTCAGAGCCTTACAAAGTACTGTAAGGCTTCTCATTATGATCTAGAAAAGTGAAAAAAAAAAAAAAAAAAAGAAAACAATTACTTCACTAAGTCTACCCTAACACAGCAGAACATCAAAATACTTAGCCTACACACTCAAATGAAGACTTCAGCCACATAGTAACAAAGGAGACACAGCCAATTTTCCTCTTAGCAAGGAGAGGAGCCATGAATTCCATATGATTATCTATGGACAGTAATGAACAGCTCTTAAAACTATCAAAGTATAACACACAAAACTTCTGATCAGCTCAAGTCCAGCTCTGGAAATAATCCACAAACATCTGAAAATTTCAGGCTCAAAGGTAGAAGGGCACACTGAAAGGGGTACACCTTCCACCTAACCCACAGAATTAGCTGCAACGCACCACAGAAACTAGGGCTTTTCCTACCGCCAGACACGACAAACAGGTTCTTTGCAGCCAGCAGGGTCACACATAGAGGACATGGCACAATACTTCTGCCTAGTGGAGGAAGAAAATCTTATGGGGTAAAAAACATAAGAAGGTGATCAGGCTAAAAGAAGAGGCCTCCTTTCAAAAAGCTACTCTATATAGAATTGTAAGTTAAAGATTTTCTGACAACCTTGCCAAACAATGAGGAAAAACTCAGTTATGTAGGAACTGCTTCAACTCTCCAGGAGCCTGGTCTAATTGCATCCTTTACAAAGCAGCGTAAAGAGTGAGAGTTTCATACCAACATGGGCAACTCATTATCTGGGGAACAGAGGACAGAAAAGAGAACAAGAATCTCTTGATGATGGCTCTTCTTTCTCTAATACAACCTGGGGAAACAAAATGTAATTGCAATCTTGGCAGCCAGCAGTGCTCTCAGACGTTGCAGAACTTGTATGAGGCAGCAGAATAGGCAAAGTTTATCTGGAGTTTACATATTAGACACACTGATGGCTTTTTCTCCTACATCACTTTGCTGTTGTTCAAAGAATTAACCTGTTGCCCTGCTGCATGACAAACTGGAGGAACATCTACATAAATTATAGAGTAAAAATATTGATTTTCTATACAAACACTACTTTATGGTTTTGTTTCATCAATAGCAGATAATAGGGTTTGGAAGTATTTTGGATGTTAGTGCCCAAGATAGCTGATGATGGCCTATTTAGTCAATAATAGTATCACAGACTTATGTAAAATTTCTTATCATATTTATCTATTTGTTATTTTCTACATTTTTAAAATATATTTGTAACTGTTTTCCAGTTTCACACTGTTATGGAGCTCTTACAGAGCTGGGTACTGCAAGAGCTAATCCAAGACTGCTATTGGAAAGCTGTTTGAATCTTTCTTATGGGTAGACACAACAGAACATTTAGGAATATGAATTGACTTCAAGGCCATTTACATTACTTGGACATAATTATTTAGTGCTAAACTGAATTAAGCCTAATGAGGAGCTTAAAAAGCTGGCATTAATTGTGCTCTTTTGAAAGTGAATTTCAGCCTGGAATTTTTTTCTTAACTTATTATGTAAATCACGTGGTTATTGATTGCTATTCATCAGTAAACTTACAGGTTTCATTGTATACAAAGTGTTATACACTCCCTCTTCTGGCAATATCTTAAAAAACACACGTTTCTAGACTTTATGTGTATCACCTTAGATTTTAAGAGTATCATATTGCATGGAAGAAAAAAAAAAAACCAAAGCAGTATCATGTCAATGCCTGCAAGTTTGTTTCTAAAAAGCCAGCAAACTGTTGAGCAAAAATGAGTAAATAAGTAACAGGTGAAAATTACTTGACATAATGCCAAGTAAACTAGGTATCAGCTACTTTGTAGCTGTGCCTAAAAACAAAATGTTATTGATTTCTTTTAATTTGGCGTAAGAATAATGTCTCAAGTTTTTCCAAAAGCACAACACACACACACCTGGTTACCATTTGGTGCACTATTGCTCTAGGTGAGAATATAGCTTTCATAATGCTGCCTACCTTTCCTGAGGCAGCAGATGAAGAAGTTCCTACAAAACACTGCTTTTATGTAGGTCCAGCATGGATAACTTTCTTCTGTCTAGTACACTACCTCCTTTTTTCTCCACTTGTAGAGAACTGGTGGGCATTCCTCTTACTGCAAAGGCTGCTAAAAGCTACACGTACATCCTACTCTCTAAAAAAATACTATTTAGAGTACAGAAAATGAGAATTTTAAAGAAATGTAAGAAGTCTAGCAAGAAACAGTAAAAGGGATGTATAAGAAAACAAAATAAGATGACCTACTAATAAGTGCACATGCATGCACATATTCATCTCTTTCCTTGATGGTCAGTGCCCGATAAAGCCAGGAGAGGTGTCTCAAGTAGGACACACTGCTGTTGCCCCCACCCTCCACCAAAATGTGCAAAATCCAGGAATGTCATGTTGTTACACAAACCACACTAGCAGCATTGCAGCCAAAACACTAAGAGGAAGAATTAGTGAAAAAGCTTTTGTCTGTTTTGCCCTGTTAAATGTCTCCTCCTTTCTTCCACTTTTCCCCCCTCTGTACAGAGTAATAAAACCAGCACCGTACCTACTTCATTCTCCCCCCTACAAGGTCATTTTCTCCTACATTCCTATTTAGCTTCCTCCTTATTGTCTTCATCTATTTCTTTTTATATGTATTTTACTTAAGTTCTTCATTTTACATTTCCCTTTTTAGCTACTCCCCCGCATCCTCTCTTTCCCCTCCTCGGACACACACCCACCAAGACTGCAAACCACTTAATTCTAGCTGTGCTGAACCAGCCCTGCCAAAGCTGACACCCTCCTGCCTGCGCTAGCTGGCCACTGCTGCCCCAGCCAGGTGCTGCACAGCTCTGTGGTGGGAGCTGTGGTATCTTGGCAAAAAAAATTAATGTAACCGATGGTTACTGATGAGATTTCCTACCTGACCTTTATAGCTGTGCTTGCAGAGAAAAAGAGACTGTGTGCAAATCCTCTCTCTTCCAAATGCGGCAGTTCGAGTTGGCTGGTGGGATGAGAGGGTACAGTCTGTGCAACTTGAAACTATGTGCTTCCATGAAAAAGAAAAAAAAAAAAAAAGCAACAAAAACCAACCCAAACTATTTTCTTCGTGACAGTTCAATACTCAACATTGTTTTACAAGCTTCCCAGAATACTTCTCCCTGGAATAATGAAGTGCTGTGGTGTTCATCTGAGGTTTGCAGTTCTTGGAATAATCTATACAGTTCATCAGAACACATACTTCTCCCCCCAAAATAAATGAGGAAGTCCTTATAAATAATTGATTTGCATATGGTTAGCTTTTGAAATGAAACCACTTCTAAACCCCACTTTCCAACACCCAAGTTCACACCTCGATGGCTCCGACACATTCCCAACTCTCCTCCTCAATGGCAGAAATCCTGCCCTTTTTTACTCCGGTTCAGGCTTCTTCCACCTCCCCAGCTCTTAAACAGGTTGCAGCTTCATTCTTCTGCACTCAGCTTAGGGCTGCGTGCCAAACCCTGCGTGCCCATGGCCTGCCCTCCCGATGTGTGCCACCTCCTCTGGCTGAGCTCCAGCTTGAAGGAGTGGCTTAGGCATTAGAAAGAGCCCTTTTAACTGTGAAGGAAACCTTCCAAGGATGTGGAGCATGTAAGCTGATGCAGAACGGCCTTCCCTGAACCTGCACAAAATCTGAAACGATGGTTGAGAGCTGTGTTCTGCTCCACGTGCCATTTGATCATTCAAAATGAGTTCTGAATGGTGAAACTTAACATTGACTTCTAGACCGCTTAACTCTCCCATTGTCAATCACTTTTAATTGTAGACCTGATGCAACTAACCCAGCTAGCTTCTTCCAAATACACTCAACAGCTACTTTTTATTAGAACTATTTGTTCTCTTCAGATCTTACTTCAGTCCATTCATCAACATACTAACTTTCTCCCTCTTGCTGAACAACTATTTCTGTAAGCCACAGTGAACGCAGCACTGATTCCTCTTTTCCCACAAAGATAAATATCTTTGTTTTTCTTTCTTTCCACTTGTTCTTCCCCTGTCAATGTTTACCTTGAAAAGGGAGCAGTCATTCCCAGTCTCCAAGTACCTAGCAAGGAGATCACTACAAAGGAACAGGGTTTTCACGGAACCCTTGTATCATTTTGTATGTTAGACTTGTTTTAAATACTTTAACACTTTAGAAATAGAATAAGAAGATATTCTGCCAGTAATAAACCACAAGGATTTCTGCTTGTAGGTCTTCTGCTACGGCAAAACAGTATGAAATTTGATTCACACTAACCAAAGGTACGAAAAGCCAGAAGTACACCACAGCACTTGTAAGGTTGTAATATTTTAGCACACACAGTGCTGTAGGTAGAATAACATGAGTTACATGGTAAGTGGTAAACTGAACAATCAATTTCTTTTTTAAATCTGAAGCTGAATATGACATTTTTTGTTCGCTAATACTTAAAATTGCTTTAAGTCTTCAACCAGAGATTGACAAATCCAATGTACCCACAAAAAAGGAGGACGTTTTACTAGAAAACTGCCATCAACTTTTCAAACAGAGTCCCTATGCTTTCATGTAATAAACAAAGACCACAGCCATTACGCTTACAAAAATAACCTTCTGCACATGAACCGTTTGTGACGTTACAATTAACCACAGCACCTAACTTCATCGCTCCTTAAAATCTGCATGGCACATCTGGTATTCAGCTAATGGCTTTGGGGTACACATTTCAAAGCCCGAAATATATTTACAGAGTTTCTTTCCAGGTGGTAATACTTTCATATTTAATTATGCATTATTTAAAAATAACTAAATAATCAGCTGAAACATTTTTTTCTGAAATGAATCCTGTGCTGACCTCTGAGCCCATTCCCTTTTGGGAATATGCCAAGTTGATTCTTGCAAAAGCTACAGAATTTCACAAATCTCTGCCAAGAAATTAAACTAGTTGTTGCTGGACCCGGAGATTAATATCCAACTGCTGGAACCTGGACTGTGCGAACTACTGTGAGAGGACTATGTATTTAAACAGAAGCTGCTGAAGCTGCCAATGATAATTTGTTAAATCATATACATTAACTCGAGCCATAATATGCCAAATGCCACCTGTGCACATTTGGCAATATGCTTGGCAGATTACTCCAGCACATCTGTGACACACCGCATAATATTCAAGTTTTATTTTGGTTATTAGACTACTACAGAAGATTACTGATACCCAAGAAAATTCTTACGATTTATATAAAATGTTTTCATACTGCTTTAAAAAGACATCAGTGAACAGTGGACACTTAATTACTGAAACAAATTGCTTGCTGCCAGAAGTATGCAGGCCATAATGAAGGCTTATACCTCCAAAACGTGGATGAGCTCAGGCAATCTCCTGGGGGGGGGGAAACAAACAAATAACCCCCAAAACCAGACAATACCCCCTCCCCCAAACAAAACAACCCACCCAACAACAAACCCCCCAATCCTCAGGTCCAATGGCTTTGGAACAGGATTCAGTACGTTCCTTTCTTTTCCTCTCTGCTTCAAATGCTGCCTTGTACAGACACTTTAACTTTGACTTTGTAACCCATGCTAAACACTCTTTCTAATCTATCCTAAACAAGCAACATCTGCACAACTTCGAAAAATAAAACTTTAAAATATTAAGTACTGACATTAGATTTTTCAGAACAATTAGCTGCTGCCAATTTCAAGGTAACAGAAGAGGATAGGACAAATTTATATTCAATTCACAATATGTCAGAAGAACTCAAATATGTAACACTGCAGGGACTGTAATACTTAAATTACATATGATATAACATCCAAAATACAACAGCATATTGGCAGGCATAGTTATCGGATCATTTATCCCAATTAAAATCACAACAAATATCACGTTTTTTCCAAATCCAAGCACTTAACGCCAACATCAAAAAATCCCCTTATGACTAGCCAAAGGAGTAAACCTGCTAACTAAAGGTGGGTGTGAGAACCGGCTGAGAGAGGAAGGAGTATGGTTATACAATTAGATGAAGGAGACTCACAATAGACCTTACATTGACTTGCAGGATGGACCCAAGTAACACAAGTGAACATCTCTTCTCTACTGCCAGGATCTGCCCCTCTGAGTCTCTCTAGGCTGAGTATAAGGTCGTGTGATGACCTTCTCTATTCCAATCTCACAACTCCCTGGAAATCACAAAAGGTGGGCAAATCTGTATTATTATCCCATTTCCGAATCCTAGGCTTCAGGTTTAAACATACGCTGATCGGAAACTGAAATGCTTAAGCAATTCCCCGCCAGCACACAGAGCAGCAGCAAGCAAAGCTGACAGTAGCTGCTCACCTTTGCCACTGCATGCCAAACCCATGGAAGTTAATCAAAACACTAGACATAGCTTTTTAATGACTCAACAGCCCAACGCGCTATCATCGTCTCTTTCCAATACATACTGTATTAATGGTTTTCACAATCACTACATGACTCACAGGCACTCTCAGTTTAAGTTTTGCAGGTAGCCTTCGTTATTATTGCTGAGAGTTTAACCTCACTTTGTATTTATGGAAACCAAGGCACAGAGGAAACAAACAACTCTGCAAAAAAACTAGGAAAAATTAGAAGGAAGAAACCCCACATCTCTACACTGATGCTACTTCCACACTGCTGAGCTATCTCCTCTCTCTGAGCCACAAAGCAGCCCAGATGGTGCAGAGAAGCAGCTCTCCTCAGACAGGAGGCTGATAACCACAGGCAGATGCGATAAACCCGTGGAACGGCTGAAATACCAACGAAAGGTCATACGGCCCCAAAACCACGTCACTTCAGGGTTTCTACCAACAACCTGAAATAACTGTCGCGATGGCTTCCTCAAAGAGCAACCTTTCGGTTCAGCACGAGAACCGTATCTAGCACATTTTCGTGGGAAGGAGAGAGAGGAAATAAAAGGGACACAGGCACATCCCGCTGTCTCGAGGAGCCTGAGAGTTAGCAATTTGACAGGCAGCAAAGTCATTTCTACTGTAAGAATTTATATATTGAGAGTAGACTGTGCAGGGCCATAAGAAATACACCTGATTTAAATACAGAGAGAGGGTCTATGTGGCACGGAAGTTGGAGAGGCTGGCACATGATCATCCAGAGTATAGAGAAATACACCAGCTGGAGAAAAATACTGCGTTTGCTTATCATGATGACCTATTCTGAGAAATCTCAGGTGCTTCACCCACAAGACTGAATGCCTGAACATTATACCTTTTTTCCATCTTTCACCACTGAGTTGATCTTGAGCCATCCAAGGAAGATGCTGATACCATGAAAGCGTAACCATACAAAAAGCAGCAGGAAGAATAGTAGCAATAAAGGACTTAAATCACTTGTCCAGCCCCACAAATGAAGCAGCTGAGATGTGACTGAACAGAGGATTTGTCTTGAAACAATTCCTCCCCGTCTGGCTGGCCTGCTCCTGCCCTGCCAGATCCCCAGCATCACTGCCACCCCAGGCCAAGAGGGTAAAATCGTTTGAGTGTACTGACAGTCAGCTGTTGTACACAGGCTAGAAAAAAATACCACAAGCAGCCTTCAGGTATCTCATTATATTAGACTGCTTTTTAAAACTAACCTACACATTGTGATTTGCATACCAATTACGTCACCAAATTTTGCAAATCAATGACAGCATATATACCAACGGTACAGCATAAATTATTAAAATGGCAATTCATACTCCAAATGCATGCTTGCCTCAAAAAGTAGAATTTAATTTTGAATTAATATCTCTTCCGGTCAAACCCATGAAATATAAAAGTATCAGTTACATACAAAAAACTGTGATTTGTATCAATAAAGTATTTTACTAAAAAGGTCAAATATTCTGATGAATGAGGTTACATTTAATTATTTCTAACTACTTGTGGTCCAGGGAAAAAAGCCAGCATATGTACTGCAATGCACTTTCAGCCTACCTAGTTAAGTAGTTTATCACAAATATGCTTTGGAAGAAATTAATTAGCTCATTAGGTTTAGCTAATAGTTTGTTTAGCCTTCCTTCAACAAAAGTGACATTTTAAAAGAGCATATTCTACTACTTCAGAAAACAAAATCCCACATGACAAATTTCAAAGAACACCAAGTACAAGTGACACATACCACCAGGAGTTGTAGAATATTTTAAGAGATTACTATTTCTCTGGTAACAATTAAAAATAACTTTAAAAGACCCTAAGAACATCACAAAAAGGTACAGCTTCATTGATGCACTGCAGTTTTTCAGAACTTGAAATAATCTCTCCTTTATCAATCCCTGAAATAATGCCACAAATAAAAGACCTAATTCAGGGCAAACTGACTGCGATGAATCCAAAGAGTGGTTTACTTTCTTGTTATCATGATAGTGTACTTGTTGTTTTAAGAACCGTGTGTTTTGAGGACTTCAGCAATTTCCTTCTCCTGAAGTACACTGTGTTTAAAAAAAAAAAAATACATCATTGCCTGGTAATCAATCACCTGCCGTATTTATCAGCTCTCACATTCAATTTGCTAAAACAAGGGATAACTGCGTAAGAACTTCAAGAATGTGAAGGCTGATAAAAAGCAATGAGAGCTTGCGCTACACAAAATCACCAAGTCAGCCTTCTTACCTTTCTGAGGCTATTAGTTTGGCAAACTAAGGTCCTTTAATGACATTCACCCCACCCAAGCCTGTTTTTCTCATCAGAATGACCCCGCCTGTTTCCTCTGCACGCCGCAGCCCTCACCAAGCCTCTTCATCGTTCAGAATAGGCTTAAGAAATACTAAGAATAACCTTGTCATTTCCATCCCCTCCTCCTACATTTCTCTCGAAGTATGAATCTGCCACTGATGTCAGGTTTACATTAGAGAAGGTTTCATTCATGTTTAGAGATCACACTCCTAAAATGTGATACAGAACAGGAACATTATGTTAGTATTTATTCTTTAATTTTTTTAACTTATTTTCCATACCTTCATTTTGTAGTTCCCTCTTCACTGTGTCCCTTTTAAATTGCAAGTAGTGCTTAAAGAAGAGTTTGAATTAACTTTGCATAACAAGTTTAACACTGGTACAGGCAGCATTGCAACACCGCATGTTTTCATGTCCATGGTCAAGGAGCAATGCCGTACCTATTCAGTTCTTGAACTGCTTCTTCAATCTGCCCATAAGGTGGTCATGCCAACAACTAGGATACTGGTTCCTACAGTACAGACACCTGTTTGTCAGACAGTATTTGGAGATCACCTTCTCATTTCAGAATGACAGCCCAAAGTGTCTGCAGATATCCACAGCTCTCCATCACTACCAACCTGAGCCAGTTCCATATTACTGACCTGAAGATGGAAGATTCAATATGCCAACACTCAGAACTGGGTACCATCCAGTCCTCCCCCATAAATTTATTTTTAACTGTCAGAATCAATTTAATATCATATTTTAGGAGAACTTATTGGACATCCCAAATTGATATTCAGTGACAGGTGAGGAATCACCCTGGCAAGGGGTGGACTTGCTTTTGGCTGATACAAAGGCTTATAGCAACAAAGAGTAAGAAAAGCTGATGCCCTTTTCTTCTTCTGGCTCCCTACAGCTCTGGAGACTTATGTCCAGAAAACTGTGGGGGTTTTTAAAAATTTTATTAGTACTGTCATCCACAGAATAACAAGCAAACTCATAAGAAACCTATTCAGATTCTTCTCTGAGTCACTCTGTGAGACACAAATCCAGCAGCAAGGGTAGAGGTATAACCATAAGGCATTATAGCACAAAAACAAACAAGTGAGAGGTGGAAAAGAGGGAGAAGTTGTTCACACTCTGCACAGCATAAGAAGACCCTTTCCCAGTCTCCAGGAAGCGGCAGAAGTGAGTATATCTTTTCTTGACAAAGGGCTGGATTATTTAAGATGCAAGAAAAGTTATCACGTTATCCCTTGTTCTCAACACTAGAAGAGGCTCTCTACCCAAATCCAGCATCTTCTATCCTTTTAAACACCAAGGCAATCAGTAGGTGCACTGGCCTAGAAAAAAGGGAATGCGTACGAATACACACACACAGAGGGAGGAAGGAATAGTTCAAAAGTCTATCTTTTTTTATTAGCACTTGGTCAGAAAACATCTCCTGAATTTCTCAAGAAACAAAAAGCTGAATTCCAAAAACCTCCTATCCAAATATTGGCATGAAATTGTTTGAGGTTTATTTCTAGTCTTGAGAGGAGTGTGGAAAAGAACTGCCAACCTCCCCCAGTTAGGTTTGTAGGAAGTAACTGAGCACTTGAACTTACGTAGCACTTCACATTTTCTCAGTCCTCTATAAACACTGGCTAACACCAACCAACACAACAAGAGCTTCCTAGCACAGTTTATATACAAAACCATCGGACCAGTAAAACAAACACAAACTGATACTTCTGAAAATAAATAAGCAAGCTTACTGGCCATTGGAAGCATACTACGTTTTACAACAAAATTTGTACGTTTAGCTTTTAGCTCAAGTTCACACTGTAACAGAACCCGCGTAAAAATAATCTGTACAAATACACAAGGAGAAATGACACACACAAACACACTACACATACTGTCTGTGAAATACACTATATATGTCATTTCAAAATTGAACTGTATGTATGCAGCATTTCAAGAAGGCATTAAAAAAATTAAAAGGAACAAGATCTTTACGTAACTGCATTACAATGTATATAAAATGATTAAACACAGGTTATGTTCTTTGACATTATTTATAATGTAATGATCTATGTACCATCAATTTTTAAAAAAATTGCCAGGCTTAATCCTGATTTAACCTCACGCTTAATTATTAAAAATAGTTAAGCACTTACCATAATGTGATTGAAATGCCTGTGGTTTTACGACCTGATTACAGTGGTTACACATCACCAAATAGAAATCATCATGAGCCGGGCAAAGACCAAATATTGGCATATCTAAAAACAAAAAGACAAAATGGCATCTCTCAGCTGCTGACAATTATTGAAAAACAGTTTAATTACAGAGCCATGACACTAGTGTTGAAACATAATTTTAATACATTTGTATCAAATTTGAAAATGAGGAAAAAAGAGCATATAATGCAATAGATAATTTTGTGCTGGAGTATTACAAAAGCAAAAATCTTCCTACAAAGATAAATGTAAAAGGAGCGATTACTTGCAGAAAACATCTATTAGAAAACTGATTTAGGACTGATTAACTTACACCAGATGCAAGAATGTAATAAAAAAAGACTGACTTCAAATGACAAACACAATGTAAGAGGGGATGTTTTATGTATTCTGAAAGGGGTTTGGATTTTATTCCAATTTAAAAATGAACTTTATTTTCTATTTAATTGTTTTAAACCATTTTAAACACACAGTCGTTTACCAGGCAGTATTACATGCCTAATGGTTTTATTTGTTTAACAGTGCATTATAGTCCAGCCATCTGCTGCCAGAGATCTGTGTAACAGCTATATTAAGAGAGAGAAATAGAGATAACAGTATGTCAGAGCATGTGTGGATTTCAGAGATAACACACATACTTGCAGACTTTTACTAATAAAATTAGTTTCTACAATTTTGGTTTTAAGAATACAGTTTCTTAAGAAGAGAGTTTAACAGTTAAAACTGCATTCAGAGACTACTGGAGCATTAAATACAACATTTACTACACAACTTCAAGGTATATTACATTTATATAACTAAAAATGTTATTCAGTCATAAGACGACAAAAAACAGGAAACTGCAAACATAATAGTATAAATTCATTATTGCCAAACATATGGCTAAGGGATCTATAACACTAAAGGTTTAAAACTGATATAAGAAAACTTATTTTCTTAAAAAAAAAACCCAAAACCTCAAGTAATAGATTTATCTTAACAGTTAACTTAGAAATTAAATTAAACTTATTTATCTCTGTGCTAGAACTGACCCTAGAGTTTTGTTTTAAAGCTGCTAATTTGCCTATGTGTATTTTTAACAACATGCACATTTTTGTTCATTAATGGAACACCAATTATGAAATAAATTGAATGGGCTGCACTTTAAGAGTGAATGTGCCATAACGCAAGGTAACTGCTGGCAGAATGACGCTGTCAGCCCTGTAGAGCCCCACGGACTCCACTTTGCTCCTCCCAGACAAAAGAATGTATCCACACCAAATGGCTTCCAGAATTAAGGGCTCCCTTTGTAGTAAGTATCTTCATCATAACAATTTAATTACTTTTCGTTAAAAAAAAAAAAAAATAATAAGGTCTACCCCAGGTTTTCCAAAAACCTTATCAGTGCTACATTAAAATTAAGCATGATACCTGCAATAACAGCTGCAACTGGATTTACAGTTGGATGCAAATACAATGACCATGGACATCTGACATGGCTGTGATAGATCAGAGCTACACTTATCTAAGTCACAGGCACCTCCACAACTGAGGTTACATTAAATAAATAAATAAATAAAATTATCTGATTTGCACTGCATTAAGTAGCAAGTCTTGCTTATTTATTTATATGATATTTATTTTTAAAAGTATTAAGACCTCGGGCACACCTAACTTACTGCAAAATAGGCAAAACTAGTAAATATATGCTGGGGGGAATCAGAGAGGAATAATAAACTTCTATTTTTCAGTATATACTTTTTGTGATGCAATATCAAGCTAGGTAAGAAAAAAAATGGTATAAACTTAAATGTCATTGCTAATATTTCATGCAGGAGCTCTTCGGGTATGCCTGTGTAAAAAGGTTTCCACACGGCAAGCAAATACTCCAGGGTCACTTCCATTTGACTACTAATACACCATGATGAATGGGACAATAACAGTGTGCACTGCCTGCTATTTACATTGTTAATAGCACACAGACAGGCTACTACTGTATAACGTCTAACAAACTGTAAATCCACTCCCTGTAACCTGTTCTCATAACCGTACCTTTCAGACAACACTGGATTTGCAGACTTTACACCAGCTTGTACAGAATGCAGGGGGTAAATCGTTAACACGAGAAAAGGATTGCCTACTTTTGTGTCTCTTGCAAGATAAAGCACTCATTGACACTAGTCTGAGACATCACGCTCACTCCATTTAAGTACACTTTATATGAATATTTGCTGGCAATACAGAGCTGCGATTTTAAACAAGTGAAACAAAGTGGCAGAAATTGATGTTTTCCTATTTCAGTCGAGGGATCCCAAGAAATCCAAATGATTTACAAGTGTCCTTTACACTGTGAAGCACATCTTCAGAGTTTTAAAATCAAAGCTCCAAGTGACAGAAAGCAATGCCAAAATACTAGGGAACAGACAAACTCATAAAGAAACATTCTAAGAGTAAAACCACTTGACACAGAGAAAAGGATTTATCTCAGAATCATTTAGGTTGGAAAAGACCTTTAAGATCATCAAGCCCAACCGATTTGCTGCACACCCAAAATCACAACCATGATTTCAAAGGAAGTCACACACAAGACTTCAGCCAGATTACACAAATCAATGTAAAAGATCTTCTACCCCCGCAGCACTCTCCTACAGTACTGATAATAGAGCAGCATCTAAACGTAACCAGCAAGTGAAGGTTAGAGTCTTAAATGCAACTCCTTTTGTTTTCTCATATGGGGTAAAATAAACCATAGCTTTTTATTATCAGAGCATTTATTTAAATAGATACAATCAAATCCTTTTGTTAGAGAAACCCATAGGGCCCCAAATAACCCTGGAACCTGCCTGTGCTGAGCATTGCATGAACACACGAGACCAGCCCATAAGGGCCACAGATTAGATACCAGTGGGCAAAAAGTAGTATCAATACTTCAGAGACCTGAACATTAGTTCTAACAATGGGTTTGAAACTGCAAGGAGTGTGACCCAACCAAGATCAGTTAAGACAACTGCAGGAGACCTGAATCCACACTTCCCAACCTCAGTCTTAGGCAGGTAAGCTCCCATGTGTTTAAATGTGCTTCACTGTCATTTTAGTCAAGCAGAGCACGAGCAAGTTTCAGGGAAATCTTATTTCTGTTTCTGCGTTCCAATGGGGCAAACACCTATCCGTAACTAGTATGAGAATGACAAGTTAGACCACGCAAATGTTAGAGAATAATATATAGAATAGTTTAACAAAACTTATGTAAGAAGTACGTACCACGAGTAGGAGATGGATGCCTATTTTTCTGTTCCCCTCTCAACCACTTATGAAAGTTCGCAAGTCTTGCAGTTGATATTCTAATGTCTAATACTTTATACCTTTTCCATTTAATGACATGCAAATTCTCTATTTAAAAGTCTAATGAAATTTATAGTATTTCACCAGTGTCATTTCAACTGCACTGTTCCTGTGAGTTTAAAGATCACTTTTTGAAATGCTTCACTGTAAATGTAAAGCCTGTGCCTCTCAAGGAAGAGCCTAGCAACCATGATTCATATGTTCCTCTTTCAAAGCTGGGCTCATTTAACTCTATCCATCTGGGAATGTTTTTCAAGGTCAAACTAAAAATTTAAACTAAGACATCAAACTTTCCATTTATTCTTCCATAAATGCAGTTATTTAAATGGTATCAACATAGAAATACAGTTATAGGAGCTGCTAGTTACATTAATTCTATTAACACCATAAAGAAAACCAACTTCATTTACCTCTATAATATGAAACCTCTGAAGGTTGTGACCTCTAGAATTCACTTCTCCTTTCAAATGTAACTTGGTTACAGTGTTTTTAAAAAGGTAACTTTAAATTATATACTGCTGTACTCTTTACCAAGGCTAAAACAAGCCCGTGCCATAGGCAATTCTGAGATATCTTAACTGCATTATTTGTTGAGCATGTAATAAGGAAAATGCTTCTTATTTGGAAAAGGCCAGTATAGCATCTTTTCTAATAAAAAAGGAAAAACAATAATGGACAATCTGGCATACCATACATTAAGTAACATGGAGCTCAGCACGTCTACTCTGAAAAACTTTCTTAAACTGAGCTGCCATCTCCTCTTCTCCGCAGGGATGTAGAAGCACATAAGTTAATTCCTTAGGATTTCCAGCATTCTCTTTCAGGACCATTACACTCCAGAAATTCATGCTTGTGGTCATTAAAAGTAACTGTGTCTGTGTCCTCTCAATTCTATTCCTTAACATCACAGACAACAGAACAAATAAAACAGGCTAAAAAACCCACAGTTAGAGAACAGGTCGGCAGTTTGTGTTTATCAAGCTACTAGATTCAGTGACTACCACAGGTCTGCTGCATACTTTTACAGGTTTGTTTTGGTTTTTTTTAAAACACCAACATTTATCAAATTTCCTGCAAGTCTTGTTGTCCCAGTCCATCTATCCTAGTGTCTAATAAGACAACATCCCTTTAGAAATGAAATATCACCAAAAAAAGTAAGGTCAAGATCTTCTCCAGGACAGCAAAGTCTAGAGGAAGACAGTGAAAGGAGCCCTAATCCTGGCTGTTTGCAGACACCAGAGCAAAAGTTTCCCATTTTGCAGAAGTCTGCTCACCACGACTGAAAAAAACAAGGAGGAGAGTGAAAACTGAAACAGAGGAAGAGAAAGCAAATCTAGCAAGGGCAGAAGTAAAAGGGCAAAGAACAGACTCTATCAGAGTTAGGGCAAAAGAATAGAAAGCTTGGTCAAAAAAGTGACAAGAATACATCAGAGTACTGCAGAAATATTTTTTAAGCCAGAACACTGCTAATGCTCACTTCTTCTGTATCCACTCCCAACATAAACATCTACTTATTAAGATTATTTTTAAAAGTCTGAGTCTGATTTATCACAAACATGTATGTACTGCTTGCCATTTAGTGTAATTTGACAATGGACATTTCATGCTGATGTCCGACATGAACAGTAAAATGTTTTGACTACAAAGATCCCCACAGCGTAGCATAACATGCCTTCAGCACACCACCAACCCGATTATACCTCCAGAATATTTTTAATCACTATAGTTAATATTAGATGCATTAAAAACACGATGCGCTAGACTATTAACTTCACACTCACAATAGATATAACTCCCTATTATCTTTACAACTCCCCAAACACAGAATTTATTTTTCTTTTTACTGGGGCCTGATCCAAATCCACCCTAAGTAAATGTACCAACTTTTATTGATTCACTAGGCTTTCCATTAAGACATCAGGGAACTGTTCTGGAGGTACTATATAAGGAAATTGTAAATAAATCCCATTTTTTTGAAATGTCGCCAGATCTGGATTGTTTGAACTATTTACTTCATGGACCAAGTACGTTCAAATAATGTCCACAACAACTATCTTGAATACATTTGCTCCATACCAGCAGTGTTTTCTCTTCTCATTAGAAAAGAATTAGTCTTGATCATACTAAGGTAAAAAAATACGCGAGTAACCTCGTTTTAACTTAACTGGTAGATCTCTTTCTCTAAAAGCATGCTTTTATTTAGAACTTTTCTTTAAGATAACACAACTCTTCACCAGCATCTGAAAAAATTTCAAAAAGGGGAGGAAAAAAAAAAATACACAGCTGCAGTAACTTAAAGCTAGCTGACATCTTAAAGGAAAAGAGGTTTTGTGCCACCTCCCTTAATTTGCTTATAACACTTGCGCCGGGTACTGTCAGATCCTGTTAAAGTAATAAAAATATTTCTATTGTTTTACCCTTTATGGTTGTGGAGAACACGAATGTCATTTTAATATCTGAAAGCAGACAAAACCTCCCAAATTACTATTTTTAAGAGCTTGTGATTTGCGGGAGAGGCATGAAGAGGGAGAAGGAAGACGACTAACCAGCACTGACGACCACATGAAACAGCCTGCACCAAACCCGGGCAGATTTCAGATAGAAAGCTGAGCTTGGTTACAACCAGACCAACGGCTTATAGTCAGCCCAAAAAGCTAAAATTCTGCCAAGAAATCTGCACACCGGGTGAATCCTGCTGGATCTGTTGCTGATATTAGTTGTCAAGAACAAGTAATCTTCAGGTGCAAGGAGGATCTTGGATGTAAGCCTGAGGCAGCAAGCTTTCCGCACAAACAGCACTACAAGGTATCTTAACTAACTTAGTTAAGTAAAGCTCCCATCAATTCTAAGTCGTGTAGTCCCGTATTGTAATTGATAAGAATGTTTAAAAAAAAAAAGTGATTTAAGTTAATGTCTCAAAACTTACCTTTCACACAGACTTTGCTTTCTGCAACTAAAATATTTTCTACACAATATTTTTCCAAACTATTTTCCAGAAACACTCAAGTGCATATCATTCATGAACACATATGTGGCTTTGTATACTTACCAATGTTGAAATGATATTAAACTACTGGCAAATTTTTTACTGTGTACTATGCAAGATGAACAAAATAACTGAAACCATATAATATTCAGAGTGCTCTGGTTTACACAAGTTTTAAGCCAAAATAAGAGATTCTAGTAAAATATACATACTGGAGGGTTTTCTTCAAAATTTCAAGTAATGAACACTTAAGTATTAATAGAACACAAGTATTTTATGAACCATATGTGCAGGCATAAAAATTTGTGCCTGCAAAGAACATATGCATAATCAAGCAAACCAAACATAAAATGATCAAATTTACATACAGAAACACTTCTTTCAAAAATCTGTCCCATAAGGTTCATGCTCATGTTGCCTCAGATACAAAAAAGCTTTTAATACGAAATAAAGCAAAACAAATGGACATTCTGATACCTGAACTGTTTCATTTAGGTTCAGAGGGAAGCATTGCTAAAGTATTTTCTGCAAGGTTATCTATTTTTTAAACTCCTTGCCGACTCCGCTCTGTACATTAAGTAACTTACATTTTTTGCACATACAGCTTTGAAAGCCCAGCTTTTTGATGAGACGTTTGAAAGGCACAGCTCTCTCCTTGGGTTCTGAGCATAAGTGCATGAACTTTGTTTCACCATGCAGTTGCTGATTGATCAGATGAAGGAGGGAACAGCTGAAGACTTGATTAAATGTTTTTACTGCATTTTCCACTTTGGCAAATATAGCAATTACACAGCATTTTACTGAAGCCCTAAGAATACCCAAACCTCAAAGTTTTGGCTCAGAGCAATGACTTTCACTTCAAGACCCAAAAACCCCCCAATCTAGTTTAACGAGGCACAGGAGCCGCATTATGAGATTTGATCACTGTCGTAAATCTTTACTAGTGCTAGAACGCTTTGTCTCTAAAAGCAGAGTCCTCTGTCCAGTCTCCTTTTGGAACCCAAGCCAGTCTATTTTTCCAAAGCTAAGGTTCTGTAGTTTTTACTTTGCTTTCCCAAATTCAAGGTGGAATCTTGCCCAGTGAAACCTGAAAGGGTGAAGAAGGACCTACCTTTCCTGGCTCATGTTTTCCGTGGGTCCAGCCATGCTACGTTTCCAAAATCCCATCCCCTGCACTGCCCCCTCCAGCAAAAAGGTTTGCCACATGCTGCAGGCAGCAACACTCCTCCGTGCATACCCAAGCAGCAAATCCAAACACCAGTCTTTTTGCAAGGCTACGAGCACATTATCACTGCAGTTCTCCTGTGGCCTTTCTTCCCTCTCCCTGTGAGGATGCAGAATGCAACACTGACAGTCGCTACGTCTCCTGTTCTCTAAAATTTAACAGTCAGGAAATTTCTGTACCATGCCCACCGATAAAAACTGAGCAGCAGATACCAAAGAGAAGTGTGTCAGGCACACACGCACCTGCAGCCTAGCGTGCAGCTGGGTGTTCTAATTTTAGGCTCCCAAGATTTGAATGTTCCCGTAATTATATATAAAACACATATTAAAGCAGACATCTAAGTATTTAGTTAAATTCTTTGTATATGAATTCAGCTACACACAATCTTTTGGAAAAATCAAGCACAAAACATACGTCAAATTGTTCATTCAAAACTACTAAACAGGTTTTCTAAGTTTATTATACAGAATAATACAAAATTTCAGTGAGCAAGTTTACAGAAGATTGTCTGTAGAAAGACTGATTAATAGATTTCTCAATGAAACACAAGTAGCATATTTAAAGCTTTTCAGCAGATGAAAAAGTCTCCCCCCCCCCATTGTATTCTGTTACATCAGGTTTTCATCAGCAATTTGAATGCAGTCATCTGCAAAGACTATTCCCATTTACTCATTAATGAGTTTTCAGAGTTAATATTGAAGATATTTTAAGTTTCTCCAGCCAATTTGTATAACGTCATGCAAATGCTGAACATACAATTTGTCATGTAAGAAATCTTCAAAGTCATGCATTATTTTTAGATGACATGATCTCATCGTGCCACTACTGTATTTTAGGGAAGTCAACAAATTATTATTTATGTTTTTGTGTCAAAAAAACAAAACAAAACCCAAAACCAATTTGTTACATATCCAGTCCTAAAATAGCTTAAGGTACTCTCAAAGTTGAGTTTAATTTTGCGATTATAACACAAAAATTAAATAGACTTCAGGAAATAAAAAACTTGGAGTTCACACAGTAAAATTAAAATCTCCACTAATTTAATATGAAAGCGTACACAGAAACACTTCAATTATGCAGAAAAAAAGGGTCTATTATGGGGGGGGTGGAAATAAGTTCTGGATAAGCAACTAGTCACAAACATAGCCTCAATTAAAATTAAATAAATTATCCACAGAATAGTCTAAATTGTATTTTAAGTCATATACCCTAAAGCATGCTACTGTTATGAATTGTTTTAACATCAACAAGTTCGGTACTTTTCTCCTCTTTCACACACAGCACTCTGTGTACTTTGCAGCAGCCGTACTTTTGTAGTAGGAAAGAGGAAGTTTGTTTCATTTAAACCCAAACTCATGGTTTACATAAAACTGCTCATTGCAGCAGAAGTATTTTCATACATCGTGACTGCAAATGGTGAACATTTTCCAAGCTCCTCACCCTCTCCCATCTCCTACCTAGACATGCCTTTGAGTGGGGGAAAAAAAAAAAAAAAAATTGGCACATGGTTTTTGCTGTCTTTCCCTCTGTAACCGTCCATATCACAGCAATGCAACTGGCTGCTGGCTGTAACTCGACACTGGGTAACTGAGGAAGTAGAGCACACGTTTTCTTACTAACTAAGAACTGGAGGAATACAATGTACCCATAACTACATCTTTTGCCATTGGAGAAAACAACACAATTTAGTAATAATAAAAAATAAACAAAAAAGTGGCATCAGAAACACCAGAGTCAATCAGTCTTTAAAAATATAAACTTTTTCAAACCAGTAAAAATAAGAACTACAGACAGTTATGCATCTCTTGCACAATGGCATTATTGAAATCTTCATATTAAAAACATCATCAGTTAACACATTATTTTCCCTGCTACATAGGACACGCGTAGTGCTCATCTTTCAACCTCTTCTACCCTTTTCCTTGCCAAACGCAGCCCCAACTCCTGTGTGAGAGCAGCATGGCATGATTCTCTAATTGTGCAAAGACAATGCAACTTTGCACAAAGAATACTCTGCATACATTCTATATCATGCACCTGACACCTGAGGGAGCAAATCAGCATATGCCAAAAAAAAAATTTAAGGAAAATAATGCAGATGACCTGTCAACTGAATTCTGTTTCAGTATTTTCTTTTATTAGGCAACCCAACTACCTAAAACCACCCCACCCCTGCCACTCCCATTCTCCATGCACTGGAACATCCACTTCAAAAATAAGACTGTTTCAGTCACGTCTAATATAGCTATAAGGAAACTGATGCCTGCCGATTTTCACATACAGACTTACATTTCTGTACCCCTCTCAATTTGGCAGGCGCTATTAGTTTTTCCATTAAAATTTACTTCCTTTGCTTTACGGATTTACTAGCAGTTCGTTTGATACGATAAAAAAAAAAAGGCAACTTGCACAGCAACAGGCATTAAATGTACTATAGCAAAAAAAAAACAAAACAAAAAAACCCAGCAGTACTGTGATATTTAATAAGATTAAAAGATAAAGTGGAAAATAAAACAATGTTTTTGTTGTTATAGTGCAGTAAAAGAGCTAACCCACTTCTTATGTATTTGAACACACATGTAGTGACACAATTTTATACTTGGCTATTACATACCTTTAGACAAACAGATATGCCTATTTCACTTATCTAGCTGAGGAACCAGTAAACTCTAAGACTTTACTTCTCATAGTTGATATATTCCAGCACATACAGAGCTACAGTCATCAGAGCTTCCCTTCCAAGAGGGGATCTATCTGTTCAGAAGCGTTAGGCTTTAAACCAGTGTGAGTTGTCCTCTCACACACAGTTACATTAACTAAATAGGCAAGCACTGAAGAAAATCAGGCTACCTGTTCACAGTGTAAGGTTAGTAATTCCACAGGCCCAGTTCAGCCTAAAAACTCTTTAAGGAAGTGAATTTTTTTTTTATTATTATTATTATGGAATTTCAAATTCTTCTAAAGAAGAAATTTAGGTTTTGCCTTTGCACATCATCTCCCTTTTAGAATAAGCCCATCACTCTCCTTATTTCAAGATGTATTTCTTCACTGTTAAAAAGTGATTCGCCTTATTTTAGGAGCCCACCTTCAAAAAATTTTCCAGAATTCCATCTCCAAATATTACACATAAAATACATACGTGTTATAGAATAAAAAAAAAAGACTTTGAAAACACTGGGTGAACAAATCTGTACCAGCTATTATTCTTCCATATGTGGCACTAGTTCTCTGTTACTGAAATCACCCATCTCACGCTTAAACAGAAACAGGTTGTGAAGGACTGCAAATTTTAATATTTTTAAGTTTAGATGTATTCAAAAATGAAGATCCCTTAGATCTTACTATACATGCAGAAGATCTGAAAGGGCTGACATGCTTTAAAGTAATTTCTCTGCTCTTTCATGGTCTGGGCCTCTATAACATAACCGGAACACCAGCCCACTTGTGATGTACACAGAAGGTAATGCCTTCAGCAAAACAAAACAAAACAAAAGGAAAGGAGAGAAGAATTTGCTCAGACTACTTAATGTCCTGATTTGGCTGGTTTGGTCTATCTCACATTTTTGCCAGACACTTCTAGGACTACTTCTCTCCTCTGGTCCCTCTGCAGCTATCAGCACTACTGTCACACTTGGGAAGAAGGTATGTTGATACGTATCAATGGACCTAAATACACAGGGGGAGGTGAAAAAAAGAACTCTTCTCCCTTTTGTAGGCCAGCTAGGAAGCAAAATGCTCTACTCTTGGGAAAAAATACTGAATTGGGCACAAGTTCTAATTTTGAGACATCCTACGTCAAAAAGGACATAAAAACAATAAATCTGATTATACAAGCAGCAAGACAAAGTCATCCTTATGCAGATATGAGAAGATTAGACATATTCGGTGTACGACTGTGCAATGAGACACAGGCAAGTGGTGTCCTGTAAACCCCCAAGAACCCCACAAACCTCAAGTGGTGGTCCCGATGCATCGTGTTACAAGACTAGGCCTGTTTGCAAACGTTTGTAGAGGAGATGTCATAGAAGATGTATAGAGTCAGTATTAAGCAAGAGGCACAGCAAAGAACATAAAGAGTTGCTATTCAAAAAAAGCCATGGAAAAGAACATTTCAGAGCATTAGTTAACTGCTCCTAGATGACTCAGGATGACAATGCTAAGTAAGATTAAATAGATACAGAAAATTGAAAGGTGAACGTTATCCTTTGATACTATAATGAATTTGTAGAGCGTACCACCCTCCAGTACACTGACAACAAATAACACCATCCACCTTCCTAAAGCAGACAAAAGATAACTACTGCAAACATATCTAGGATAACAAAACCGTGGTTTAGAACAGAACCGGATCCTTTGCCAGACGCAGCAGTTGCACGCGCATGAATTTCAGGACCTAGGCTGAGGTCTTCAGCTCAAACCCGCTCAGAGACCATGGCAATCTCTACTGGTGCCTATCCAGGGTAGGCAGGAAGCCAAAGCCACTGCTGCCAAACTCGTCGAGCCAGTCTTCCCAGCGCTGGCCCACAATGCACCGCTTTGTGTTTGGAAATAGCTCAAAAGCTTTTGCTTCCAGCAACAGTGTGGAGCACTTGGGGAAAGATGCCAAAGAAGTCCAAGAAAGGGTATCGCGGGGCCACCATAACAGTACGGACACCCCAAATGCTCCCACCAGTCGGTGACATCACCCTGAATCACTGCGATGACGAACAACACAGTGCTTCCTGTGAAGCCTCGATCTCACAACATTACTCACAGGAACGCAGGAAAACTCTTAGAGTGATTAAATTAGAAATAAAACTGCTGATGCTGCACCTTACCACCACGTCTTCCCATTTTACCATGAAGAGCACCATCTAACCCGACTGTGGTTTTGGTCCATTCCCAGGACAGGGGCCTTCCTTCACATCGTCGTGGTTATCGACAACGACTCTCGACGGTGTCAGCAGGACAGAGAATTGCAGCATTGCACAGAGAACCCCTTTTTCATCCCAAGCAGTTGTAAACAAGCCTCAAACGAGACACACTGACAGCACACTGAAGATTTTACTCCTGTGCTCTACCTACTCCGTAGATAAAAATAGCATTCTTATCTCCAAGGCTATCAAGCTAACACTTCAGATCATGAAATTCAGGCCACAAAAACAACAGAAGAGACTTGCAAGTTTTATTCCAGCAAATGACACAGTGGTCTATGGCCCTACATTTCAGGGCACAACCTGATAGCCAGGCAGAACCAAAAGGAAATTTCCCAAACAAGGGCCCATGCGTTTTGGACTTCTCCAAACACCCCATGGAAATAGCGGTGTTGAAATAGCCAGGCAAAGCAAACCAAGTCAGCTGGCTATTAAAGCAGGTTTTACAGAAGGAACAACAGATAAGGAAAGGGCTCTGCTCAGCCTAGATACAAAACATAATCAAACCGTACCAGGTATAGTTCAGACATCGGTATTTCCCCCAGTCTTATAACGCAACTGGTATTAGAAGTCTTCCTTCAATCACTTAGCCACACCAAAAAAAAAAAAAAAAAGTATCTAGGACAAAAATTTGCAACCTATTATATAAGCACGTATTTGACTAGCTTTGGTAGGCAACACAGATATATTGAATTTGGCTCAAAACTTCTCCTCTGTAAATCATGAACTACAACATGGAACAGAAGCTCCTTAACAAGTGTGATTTCTAGACAGTTGCTTTGGGTAACACAACTTACACAGAAATGAAAAACAAAATTGCTTTCCGAAATTCATCTGTAAGTACTTTTATGAAGTAAATGCTGCCTATCAGAAAAGTCATTTAAGCCTTTCCTCTCAAATACTTCCATTTAGTACCAGCGAGAGCAGGACGACTGCCATCTCTCTTAGCAGAGCAGAACGGACACATTCAAATACAGATTCTACATTTAAAAAAAAACAAATTATCTGAAGAAAACATCCTTAAAACCAAAATTATATTCCTTACAAACCAAAACCCAGCAAAGCCTTCTAGTTGTCAGAGGCAAGTTAAACTCCTTTAATACATTTCTAGTGTCATTCTAATTGAACAGGAATGAAACGGACAATTTTAACATCTCCTGGGAAAATTTATTATTTTGAAAGCTGCTTTCCAAATTACTTTACATGGCTGTCTCAATAATCCAACACCCACACTGTCTGACTATTGGGAACACTTTTCGTTCCTTTGACATACCCATCAAAAATACAGCCAGTTAACCCAAATCTTTGCAGTGTTTGAGGCCTCTGGATATTCCACACTACTATAGATTTGTTCTGAAGGGTTAAGAAGAGTATTTGGTATGGCTTACATTTACCTATACTGTATAGATGATGTCTCTTTCTCCTTTTGGCATCATTTGCAATAGCCCTCCAATAAGAGATAAAAATAAATGATACCGTAACTCTTCCTCAGCAGAGTAACCAAGATTCAAATGGTATTTTCTCCAGTTCACAGTTTCTCCTGGGAACCACCTCAGGATTTTCAGCCAAAGAAACTTTTGATTTCTATTACTTGGCTTTCTGATGTAGCTAATTATTGAAAATAAATTTTAAAAAAATACTAACCAATATGTTAAATAATATAAACTAGTTCTTACTTGCTGTTTAGTTTTCACAATACACTACTTACAACTGACCCTGATTTATACTGTAGTTATTCACCGATACATCATCTCTAACGCACTTAAAGATAACCAAGATACAAGATCTACGATGCTATACTATCATGTAGGTAGCCATGTAAAAATCGGATCAGATTCACTCTGAGAAGATACATAATCAACCACTGTCCGACAGATTTTAGGATTACCGGACCAAATACGTGCAGGAAAAATTCAGTATCTTCTTTAAGCAGCTATCACCTTGTTTTGGAAACAACTTTAAAGTTAGAATGCAACCATTATTTCACAAATCCTTCACTCAGCAGAGATGGAGGAGCTGCTTAATCCAGCATTACTGGGAGGAAAAAAAAAAGATTGTAGAACCACACCCTAGGTGTAAACCAATACAGATTTTCTTCTGTATTTTAGTCCGAAACAATAGCCAGAGGGTGTCACTTAGGCTATACACACCTTGACAAAGCAATGGCTACAATATCTAGGGGCTGACAATTAAAATGTTTGCATAGTGAAGTACTTCTCTGCCGGCTGTCTGATCACAAGGTTGTAGTAAGCGTGCTGTCGCACACATGCAAACTCTCCCGCCCGCCAAGCCCCATAACCTGGTCCTGCGTCCTCCCTCCAGTCACAAGCAAAACCATGTTGACTTCAGGGGCTCACGACAAGACCTCACATCCCCCGATATCACTTAATACACTAGCAGAACTCCGATTTTCCCACTGACAACATCTACTACATCGTTTATGCAGTCAATGAAAAAAACTGTAGACAGAAAACTGAATTTATGAAGGGCAAAATACAACAGAATTTGACGTTAAAGGAAAACAAACATCCAATTTACTGTGTATTCAGCACATTATTTGCTTTTCAAATTTAACTCATTAAAGTTTCTACACTTCATTTTAATGCAAGCTGCTGTAGAACTTTCAGGCAACTATATCAGCATTAAATTATCCAACAAACTTTCTTGCAAATAAAACTGTGAGAGCTCTAAATTTCAGAACAAAAGCGCACATCATGGATTTACAACCTCAAAGCTGCTCCCTCTTGAATTTTAGCCCTTCAGCTGCTTTGTATACATTTTTTCAGTGCCAGTTGAGATCACTGCATTTTCTATCACTCTATGAACAGTTGATGAAAGATGCAAGTCCTGCTTAGTCACAGAAAAGCAGATCAAGAACACTGCATAAGTTTTCTGGCTGTTATAATCCCATCAGAAGAGAAGGGAGGCATAACCAATTATCCGTTTCACCTTTTACTATCAATGAAGTTTGTCTATGGGCTACGCTGAAGCTATCAAAAGTTGAAATTGGGGCGAGGGTGAGCTTGTAAATAAAAGATTCTTCTCACGGGAAAACAGGTTACCACAAAACAGCTTATTCCACAAGGGCTGACAAGCAGCATTTACACACAAATAACTGAGCATCTGAGTATTTCTAGTCTACTTGAGCCAATAACCTGGAACATTTACCATCACAGTGATCGTTTCCAAAGCTAGCGATCATGCCTCCAAGTGATGTGGGAGCAGCTGCATGTGCAGTTTACTTTGATGAAGTCATACCCCGTAGTATCTGGGGTTACCACGAGTATCTCACTTACCACGAGAATCAGCCTGACAGCCACTGCACCACCGGTCCTGGCTCACAGCTGCACACAGCCTGCACAAGCAGGAAGAACTTTTGACTGTGCAAGCCTTCTAGCAACAAGAACACCAATTACAATAAATTCACTGCCTTCCATGACAACTGCTTTTACAGTCATGCTACTCTGCTCCATTATACTTTGAATTCCCTGTGCCAGATTTTAACACTTGCTGCTAAAAACTTAAAGTGCAAGTACAAAGCTGTATTCACCTCTGTGCTGTCACCTAAGCAGTAAGAATGTCTAGCAAGTAATGTTGTGTATCATACATATGGGCAACTTCCATAGCAGTGGTAATTTTATTCATTAAAAGGGAAGAGAAACAACTTTTAAGCATCTTAAAAAACTATTTAGAATAGTTAATTACAAATCATATACTATAATGATTTGTGAAAGATGAAATCTTTTCTGTCATGTAAGTGATAAGAGATCTCACGTATCCCCAGCTGGCCTTTGGCAGTTACAGCCATAGGCTAGGCATAGTCAGAACAGGTCTAAGAACTCTATGCATTTTCTTTTATAGACCCACTGCAATGGAAGAAATAGCTTTTAAAACAGTTACCTTAGAGAGAGTAATCTGCATCCTCTTAACCCAATTTATTTAAAAGTACCCTTCACTAAGCCTTTTTGTCTCTCCTGCTCTACTTAGATGATAGTGTTATCAATTCATGTGAAAGCCGTATTGCTACATAATATTTATCACATTGTTCTTCTCTCACTCAGCATTTGTTGCTCGATATGGAACAGAAACTATACAAAAAGCAATATTTAATCAAGTATTATCAAGACATCACCTCTTCTGCATAGGGATAACCTAGCTAATCATACATACCACTTAAGAAGCATTAGATAACAGTGAATTCCTGACTGTTAGGTATGTGTATAGAAAACCAGTTCAAAGGCTCTTATTAAATAAAATATTTAAAAAAAAAAATCCTGCTTTCTCACATATTATGGAGAGATTGAGGCAGTTTTGTGGCTGCAGTTCCAGTGAAAGTCCCCAAGGCCTTGCAATATCACACTAATACTATGGTAATATTTAAAACTTGCAAAGTATCTTCAAAGCATAAAAGATGACACTAACTTGCAGTCTAACTTCACAATATTCTATTTATAACATGTGACTCATCTCGCCAGAAATAATTAAATATTGTAAACAGAACTTAGATTTAAGGGAAAAAATAACAAGAAGAGAACGAGAGCCAGTCACTGCAGATAATCTCAAAAGTAGCATCCCTTCAAATTGCATGTTTTTCAAGCTATCTCTACAATTTTCTTAAACGGTTCGATGCACTTTTAAAGTCTCCTTGTAATTGTTTTACAATAACCAGTCCACAAATCCTTAAAACGCTTTGTGTAAATAGTCAATTAAAACGCAATGAAATGAAGAGGAGATTTATCTGATTACAGACTGTGAATAGCTATGCAGTATGTCAAAAAAGAAGCATGGCACTTTGTACTGCTACCCTAAAATATTTATTTCAAGCTATTAAAAATTCTCACTGTATTTGCAGGCAGTCAAGGACTATAGAGCCCTCTAAGCATCTTTGACATGATTTAACACAACAAAAATCAACTCAACTGAGCACCTCCCAAGGCTGAATAAAAACAAATTTAAATTTGAAATAAGATGCTGTCTCTTACTTGTATTTACAACTTAATATTGGAACAAAAGTTTCACCAATGCTTTAATTATTTATTGAGCCTGCTGCTGGGAAAATTCTAGACCTTGGGTCTATGTGATAAAGATGCTTCTAGTGAGCCCTCCTCGCCCAGTCCCGGATTTCATTGCTCAACCCTGCCCAGCACAGGCTCAAGAACAAGGGTTCACTGCATAGCTCTCAGTACCCTCACAGCTCTAGTAACTTCCATTAATAACAATTAATATAATCAAATCTCAAAGCTTCTGCTGAATGCCCTAGAGGTTCATGGAGTCTTTTCCCCCCACCCCCCCGGACATATTAACTGTCCAAGACCAGAAGTTCAACTGTTATCAGGTGACACGATGCTGAACAGAACTTGCTCCCACCTGCTCTTCTGACATATTCCTATAGTCACAAAGTCTTCTGGAGTGTCTTCTGAAGGTGCCCACCAAAACCTGACAATCTGCATTCCCACAGAAAATTCAACACTTGCTTTATTAAGACCAGTATAGTCTAAAACCTGTAAGACTGGTATCATGCTACATCACCACACAGCCAGCATCAATTCTGACCTGCGATACCTCCGAACACCATCTAATGCATCAGTGACCATCGCTCAACTAACCTCAACCTACAATAAAGTAATTGCCTCCTCTGCACCTCCCTCCATGACCATCCAGAGGACCATCTCATCCGAAATAGCTCAGTTATGTACAAAGAGCAATCACAAACTTCCTTGGGATTCTCACAAACACCAAGTACAGTTAGAACAAATCACTGGCAGACTAAGAGTGGCAAAGACCTCTCTTCAGCCAAGATTCAACAATTTTGATCAACAACAATTAATCAAATTGAGTTCAAGACCCAAGTTACAAATGTTCTGTCCTCCTCCTCCTATACTTTGTTGCCAGTTAGCTATGAACAAGGGTGACAGTACTAGTGAAGTGCTTGAAATAGGCAGTACCAAAGGATTCACCTCTCAAAAGATGTAATGCACACACACAAAAAAAAACCCAACCGAAAAAAAAGGGACTGCACATGTAACTGAAAGAATGAGATGCTTAAGCTCAAGTAAAGACACCCCATGGTTTCAGCATGCACTGAATATGCCATTAAAAGCAAACACTCAAACAATTTTAAATTGTCCAACCAAATCTCCCTTCTGTTCACGCTTTTATTTTCCATTCTGAGATGCTACCGCTCCTTTTGCATTTGTATTATTATACATATTTCAAAATTATTTCATGAGTCTATGTAATAATCTAACATACTTTCACCCCAACTGCTTCAAAAAGCTTGCATACATTAACAAGTATTACTGCAAGTAATGATGATCTCTGTTAAGAGCAGATAGGTTCTTTGTCTCTCCAATACAGCCTTGGGGGTGCTGGTGGTTTGGGTTTTTTGTTTTATTTTGTTTTGTATTTATTTTATATTCGGGGTTTTGTTTTATTTTATTTATTTGTTGTTATTTATATAACTGGTAGCAACTAGAAATTTACTGTGGGGAGAGTCAGAGTTTCTTGGCCGGTGAGCGAGGGTTAAGCCCCCAGTCCCAATAAACAACTTTAGGCTTCGTTGTGCCTACTCAGAGCTTCTCTACTCTTCCACAGACCAAAATGAGCCAAGCCGTTGTCAAATTTTGCAAGAAGCAAAAGCTCTATCTCTTGAAGCCTGTCAAAGTTACCAGGAATGAACTCTATGCTTACAAACACAGTTCTATTTAGAGATCATCTTCACAACAATAACGGGCTAGAAAATTTTTTAAAAGCAAACCAAATTCAACACAGGTTAGCGAGAATCTCCTGAAAAACAAACTTGTTTGCTGAAATGTTTCAAGCACTGATCACAAAGTCTGACACTACGAATCATTTTCTTCAAATGAAAAAGTATCAGATACTACAGACACATCAATCTCCTCTTGAGACCCGCTGCATCTCCAAGATGAAGTGAGTGTATGCGAGCACGTTGGCTGCATCTGATGGCACACGCTCCCAGTATCACACAAAGAAGTTTGATAGAAGCACTTCGGTGAAGTTTCATTTTAAAATATAAGAAAAAAATGCATGAAGAGGACTAGATTTTCTGCCTCGCTGTTTTAGAACGCATTTACAAATTATAATGCAACATGCTATTCTTGCTTCATATACCTGCTGTGTGGCACGAGAATCACACCTTTAGCTGGTTCACAAGCAGTAAGTAATTAAGCAACTGTATGAGCTAAAAGATTCTGTCACGTGAACTACATATGAAAGTAACTGAAGTACAATTACTAAAGTACGCTCTTCCATTGATAATACTGCTCATCACAAGAAGATTTCAGTGTACAAAGACAAAGTAAATTTTAAAGCATATTTTAAAGTAAAATTTTCCCATAATGATGTATGCCCCTTTCTCATTTCCATTTGTTGGGGATTTTCTGTACCAAAAGCAAGCCAAGTCCATTGGGCCTGTACCTTACACCTGCAGCTCTAATTTCTACATCAAAGCTCAGAGTGGACTGTTACTGCCTCAAAAAGCAACATGCAGGAAAGCACCCAGACAGTTTCTCACTTTTGTGAAGGTCTGCAAGGATCCCAGCAGGAATGACTGCATATTACAGATTAGCAGAATAGAAAGCATATAAGAGCAGTGAAAAAGAAAACAGGGAATTATGAGAGACAAACATTGGTAGTTTGGGAAGCCCAAATTCAACTTCTAGCTCTTACTAGAATGCGAGCTTGGTTATGTCAAGGAGGGTTAGATACAGAAAAACGTGTTTGAGACTATGAACTAATTTTAGTTTCCTGATCCCTACATGGAACTGGCATCACTGACAGGTATTAAGGACTCATCAGGCTTCACAACCACCAGCATGCTGAGAGAGGAGCTGCCTCATCAGCAAATAGGAAATGCCAGTGACAAAGGTGTGTCTGAAATCCTGCCTCTCTCCACAGCTTGCAAATGTAGTCCTGGAATTACACGTCCTTTATTTCTTTAAAAGTATAACAGGCATCCTTCTTTTCCTTTAAAGCATAACAAAAGGAGAAGCTGGTAATGCTAAGCCCCTGTTTAATACAGTGTTACAACAACAGGAATATTCACTCTTTATTCAGAAGACCCAAACTCTACTGCCTGCAAGCCTGGAATCCACCCCTCGCCACCAGGCAGGCTGACGACGAAGCTATTCCCACTATAAGACGCAGAGAAACAGCGTGTGGGAAAGGAAAACAACTACAACCCATAACCCAGTGGGTACACAGGCCGGTGGGAGCCTGACCTGAAAGCTGGCAATTGTTAAATAAAGAAAATAGTTCTTGGTTTTGAACCCAGTTCTAGTAAGTGGGCTGTAAAGTCATGTTCCCTCCTTCGCTCCCTCTCCAGGCCATGAATATTTAATTCTTTTATGCAAACTGGAAGAGTTGCAATGCAAGGTTAAATTAGCCTAAATAACCTTGAAGTCCTTTTGTGAAGTTGGGCCTCTGAGTCAACTGCCAATCTGTAGAGAAATAACTTCCTTACACAACGAGTTCTGTTGTTAGCCATATTTAAAATACTGTGTGGTTCCATGACAAAAATCTTGAGGTTAGAGTTGATTAGACAAAATTTGCACCTTCAGTTCACCTTTCTGTGCTAAGATCCACGGTTTAGACAGTCCCATTATTTAATAAATGTTTGTTCCTCAATTTTGAATGCAAAATTCTTCCTGGGAAAAGCAATCAGTTACAGTATTCTCAAAATTTTATTTGATAACGCAACACATACATATGCTGGCATGTTTTGCTGCTCCCCTAGTTCTTTAAGTGCAAATTTAATTAATACTACTTTTTCTTTTGCTTTATTTTGCAGTAGGCCGAGCTCCCTACAGACTAGCTACAGGTATACACCAAGTCAGTGTCTCATTCACATGTCATA
This sequence comes from Haliaeetus leucocephalus, assembly GCF_000737465.1. Lineage (NCBI taxonomy): Eukaryota > Metazoa > Chordata > Aves > Accipitriformes > Accipitridae > Haliaeetus > Haliaeetus leucocephalus. The sequence continues at coordinate 8,527,314 of NW_010972438.1, forward strand.
GAACAACCAAAATAGACAGACTTCTGGAAGCCTGACAGGGCTACTAAGTTTCACATTTAATTCTCAAAGTGTTTTATGAACTTCCTTCAACTCATAACCCTGCAAATCATTCACATGGTTGGAGTCAGTGCAGAGAAGCTGTGTCTCAGTGGTTAGCCTATGCATAAACAGTTTCATGATCTCTCTGCAGAAGAGGGGTAAAAAAAAAGAAAAGAAAAAAAAAAAGATTATTCTTCACCCTGCCAGCTAATCTTTAAAATCTGGAAACCTCAGATGCTTGCATTTTAAGAGGTAGAAATAAGAAAGAATGTTTGAAAATCCTTATTAGTAAAATCTTTGCTAGGATAATGTGTGTGCTTATTGTTATAAATGCTGTTTTAGCACTTGAATGATTTCCCTATTCAGAAAAATAAATTAAATATCCAACATAACTGTTGGATTGGAACTCAGCAATGAAGTAATAAAGTGATTTTTCAAATACCTAAGAACTCACTCATACATACACTTAGAAGATGGCAAAACGGCACAAGTGACTCTGAATGCAGCAGTATAGCTGTCTATTACATCTTTCCTACAGGTCAGTGACCACCGACTCTGGTCCTAGAAACTGATTTTTTCAAAATTTTATCAACACTAGGAATTCTACAATAAACAGACATTTTGATTCAGCCTCAATATGGATCACTGCCTCCCAATCCTACTAGCCCGTGCCGCCTTGCTTTAGGTTTCATTTGCTGTTTGTAGCTCACAAGTAGGTAAGTGCTGAATCAGATCATCTCCTAAGGTCCCTGGCAAGTCTGGTGTTCTGTGATCATAAACCAAGTTTACAAACTCTGTCTTCCATTTCTAAGAGCATCAAATAAATGAGTTGGGTCTAACTGATCTAGTATTTAAAACAAGGAGGCCTATTCTGTGGCATACGTCTCAGAAAGTCCGATGGAACCAAGCTAGTTCCAACAATATTAAGAAAGTTTTAGAACATTTCTCTACTATAAAACAATTGTTAAACTGGAAAAACAAACAAACAAAAAATTGAACATCACAAACCAGACCCATCGCTGTTTTTTTCCACTCCCTGTTGCAAAGTCACCAATGATCTATAGCTTTCATTCATCATCTGCTTACAACTTCAAGTAGCATTGCTACTCTTGAAACGAAGTGGGCCATTAATGGGCTTTTGCTAATCACAGGTGAAAGGTCACTGTCATTTAGCAGTACACGAAGAAATAAACGTAACACCTTGACATGACAGAGAAATGGATCAATGTTCAAATACTGACATGGATTATATTAAGAATCAAAATGCCTTAGCTCAAGAGAAGATATTATCAGTGCTGGTCACACAGTTTCCTCAGGACTATTTATAGTCTTAAAGAAAAAAAAAATCCAACTATAAACCCAGTAAAGACACTAAGTAACCTATGCCCTACCTTGTAGCTTTGAGATTATACATTAATTTAATAATAATGCTAATAACACCACTCACTGACAGGCCGCAAGTCCCAAATCCAAAGCGACAGGATTGAAGTTTCCTTTCTCTTTCCGTGCACGTCCTCTCGTACCTAGTTACGAGCAGGAAAACTTCTCCGTGCACTTTTCTTCGAGAACGAATCGCACTCACCTTCTCGGCAAAGTCGCATCGCTTCTCGGTTTCTTCCGTATTCCTTGAAATTTTCTTCTAATGCTGTTCCTAAAAGCAAAAAGCCACAAGACCTCCGTCAGCGCAGAAGTCGGACTGACCGGTAACCCGTTCCCCTCCAGCCACAAACCAGCCCGTGGGGGACGCGCTCTCCTACCGCTGCGCCAGCAAACACGGCTTCGGAGACACCGAGAGCCGCCGTCCCGTCCCGTCCCCCGGAGGGGGCTGCGGGGCCGGCCGAGCCGCTGTCAGCGGAGGGGGATGCCTCACCTGAGGCTGGAGCTCTGCCCCCCCCCCGGCCCCAAGCCCAGGCTGAATCGAGGGCAGGAGGTGGCGGCCTCCGGGGACCGGCTCAGACCTCTCTCCTCGCACCGTGTCCCGGATTACAGGAACTGGGGCAAGCGCTGCCCGCTCCGCGCCGCTCCCGAGCCCCAGG
>NW_010972438.1:8529698-8555284 GCF_000737465.1 Haliaeetus leucocephalus
AGCTGCCTTCGTTATCCTCGTAACCTGTCTCCCGGGGGGGGGGGCTGTTTTTTTTAAACAACAGCTTTTTTGTTTGTTTGTTTTGCCTCAACTTCGGGATGACGTCGAGCGGCGTTAAAAGTGAGGGTTAAAGGATGCTTTCGTGCCTGAAAACTCTTCGCGACAAAGTTTAAGCTTTGCAAAATCAAGTTATTTGATTTAAAAAAATAAGTCTGGGTTTAGAATCCGTTTATTGCAGGGTTTTCTCTCCAATCGACTAAAATGTTCAAGTAGCAATCTCAAACTCGCAGGCCATGATCTGCGAAGATTTCTGGCCACGCTCGATGCCACTGTCATAATAACATCCTCGATGAACAGGCAAAAACATACATAAATCTTATCTTCTATAGGTACTCAGCCCACGCGTAAGCTCGAGAGCATGGGACTCGCGCCGTCAGCGCAACCGCTCGCAGATCCCATACGTGTATTTGCAAAACTAGACAGCAGAAATCAAAACTGTAAATAAATTTGTTCAGACCACGCGGTCCCAGTCCTGCAGAGGTGTATATACGTGCGGGCTTACCTAAGGCTTCGCTATTTTCATTTAAAGTGTGGAACTATACAAGCTATAGATGTTTCTTTCCAAATTTATGCATATAAAAGATGTATAAATACAAGCTCATCAGACAATCGTCATATGAGATGGGATAGGTTGTAATTATAATAGTTTCAGCGTTCCACCCAACTGATAATTTATGTCACACTGAGAATGCATCTTGTAAAATTGTAGATCTAATACAGGACAGCTAGTGAGACTTTTCTCTCCTCTTGATCACTGCAAGTCTAACTTAACTCCTTAATAAAAGGCAAGCACCACAAGATTTAGATAAAGAGAGCAACAATGACTTCTGCTGCAGACAGTTGTAGCAGGATTAATTAACAAAGGCTATCAACTTCTTGAGCTGGGCCCTGATCTTTCAGACGGTTACACTTGCTCTTAACTGTACTGTAGCTTCCCAAAACAGTGAAATAACTCATCTTAGTCTGTGCATGAGTAAAGGTGTTTATGGAACCAGCGTCTGAAGATAAATGATGAATGGAGGGCATTATTGTTTGATTAATTATCAAACAGTATACTTTAAAATACAGAAAGCTACTTCTAATTAAAGCTAAGAACATCACTGGAAGAAAAATGTCAGTCAGGTGCTAAAGAATTTCTGAACAGAACCTAAGCTTTTTTTGTGGTGTAGAAGCCAGACAGGAAAAAAAAAATTTATGACTGATTTCTTTCAAGCTTAGTTCTTCGAGTACTCCACAAATGGAGTCCATAGCTGAATTCAGACTCCAGCCATAGGATAAGGCAAGTTACAGACAGAACAACATTCTCTGTGTCAAATATTCTGCTTTATATTACAAACTTCATGCATACAGCTCTCCTTTGTTCTGGAGAAGGCTGTCAGAAAGCCGCCTCAGCTGCAGTTTGAAAAAGAATCCTCCATACATCCGACTGTCTATCAAATTCGTAAAGGCTTTTTCTATTATTTATTTTACTTAGATCATAAAGCAAATGTAGTGATGGGTGACCAAACAGAGCCATAGAACACCATCATCTACCTTTTAATAGTGACAGATTTTACCATGGAATATCAATTTAATGTTCACACATCACACGATTCTTTTCTTTAAATATTACTGATGTACATATGTCAAATTATGCAAAAGTAAAATGGCTTAATTTGGCAAAACTACGTTGATTAGCTAGCTACTTTAACAAGCCAATATATTACTGAATTTTCAGTTTCTAAGGTTGATACTCATCAAGTTACTCAAAAGCGCCTCTTGCTTTAAAAGTGCCAGCCAAACAGGTAAAGCACACATCACTTTTTTCATACAGCTTTATCCCCTTTCTTGCTCGTTTTTGCTCTTTCAAACTGGTTGTTGCGTTTTTTCCCCTCCCTCTTTCAGAGCTTTTCTTTCTTTCCTATATAGTCCCACTCAAGATCTAATTCTGCAGTCTGGGCCTCAGGCTGTCCTTTAGTAAACCGTCTTCCTCTAGTAAGGTATTTTCCCACTGTGTCGTGAATACATCAGTATTCCAGTAGAGGGAGGAAAGTGGCAGCAGAAAGATCAGTTCATCAGTTCAATGCACAAGGCCGATTAGTCAGAGAGCAGGAATAGGGGCAGGTGAAAAACTAATATTACAAGGACTGGAGGTGGAGAGAATTTTCTTTTCCCACTAGGTCGAAATATGTGTTTGGGTTTTTTTAAGCACACAAGTTCAATTCTCTTAAATTGTTTCCATAGTGCTATACATGCATGCATTGATGATTTTAGGGAAAAATAGGGGAAACCCTGAAAATCCATCATGTTAGAAGGAGATCAGAATTGAAAACACATGTACAAGCTGTAGACTTTGAACAGAGGTGACTATTACAAATCCGAGACATCCAGGTCAGGAATATGGTCATCCAAAGCTCCCCTGGCAATCAGCGGAGAGCCGGGGATACTTTTGGGATCAATTTGGTCCCTCCTGGTCCAAAGCAATTTTTGAAGAAGCCCTTCTCTTCCCACTGACCACGGAAGTAGTCAAGGATGACCATACACATAAATTAGGCACCTGCATTAGGCACCCAGAATTAAGTGGGATGAATCTAGTCAGGAGCTGGCAGAACACACAAGTGTGGAAGGCACTGCCTAGAAGCCAATGCTCCTTTAAGAGAACAAAAACGGGCCCAGAAATGCTACCAGTTCAAAGGGCTTAACTGAGGAATCTTAACCGAGGAAGCAAAATAGCCGAAGAAGTAGCACTGGGACTGAGACAGTGTGTGAATAACCACAGACTGCTCGTACATGTGAATGAGAACAGGTACTCAGAGAACTGAGAGAACAAACAAAGTAAAGCTGGGATACAAAGTGGAGAAGGAAAAATGTGAGGCAGGAAACAGCGGATGATGCAGAGAAAACAGCCAAATAATGGGATGAAGAAAGCATAAACAAACAAACAAAAAATGTAACACAGACTGCAAAAGGAAAGAAAGAAAGGAGTCAAGAAAGAGGAAACAAAACATACAAAAAAGGATAACCCACAGTTTTAAAGCTCACTAAATAGATTTAATAATGTATTACACATGGTTGGCGATACTATGATTAAATGTGTGCCTGCAAACAGCATGCAACTGCTTAAAACTGCAGAGGATGGTTATTTTGCGGCATGACACTGCAGGCATTTTTTCACCTGTACCGGCAGGTTTCATTCTTTTGCCAGGTGGTCCGGGAAAGCTGTTCAAACAGGGAACACCTACCTCAGCTGTTCAGTTAGAATCTGTAAGACAGCCTCCGTACAGAACCTGAGATATAATAACTCTTAACTGGAATGAAGAAGGAAGGATGAGTCTGCGGCCAAACTCTTTTAAGAACAGAAGTACAGTGATATGATTCACCAATCATCTTCTGCAATGAAAGTGAAAGGATACAAGAACTGAAGTGTGAAGGGAAAGACAGGGAGAACCTACAAGGGTGTCACTTTATCAGTACTCGAAGAAAGAAAAATAGTGAATTCACAAAAAAGTCTGTCAAGGAAAAGATGTGAGGGGCATTACAGCATTAGAGGAAATCAAATAAGTTAACTCTAGCCAAAAGGTATGAAATTATTAAGAAGGGCTTAAAAACTAAGAACAAATATTATTAGTGAAAACTTGCTGGTAGATGAGATTCAGGATGAAATGACAACTCAAGTAGCTGATATGCTGAAGTGAAGTCCTGACCCTCCCATCAGCTCCTGCTGACAGCAGTAGAACTGGGAGTACCTTTTGTGCATTTTAAGATATGTCTCCAGTATGAGAAGAATGTAATTGGGCAAGTACAGAAGCAAGAGATAAAAAGTTCATATGAATCAGGACGTCCAGATGATGAGAGAACTATCCAGCCATAACAAAACAGACCATTTCATTTTAAGCCCCACTATGGAAAAATATTAGTACATTAAGAAAAACGCATTATGGTAATCTGTAGTTCACTCTCCCCTCCAGTGAAATCAAGCAACTTCTCCCTTTATAACTATACACAGGACTGTGATCCTGCAGAATAATAATCATGAGCAGCACACAATAAAAAATTATACAACAAACCATGCCAGTCTATTATCCTTTTTCCCACAGATCCTGGGAACAGGTTGATGTGTATAATTTTATTTATGAGTAACACTTCAAAGGGGGAGCCGAAGATGCTCAGAAGTGCTGGTATACAGCTACATTAAATACTGGAATATGAAATTATTGTGGATACCTGCTATAAACCACCTGTACCAGGGCAAAGAACAATATTGTTAAGATTAGAAGACTAACTTAAAGTATCCTTTTCTGAGTAGAAGGCATGGGGGAATGGAGGCTAATAAATATAAGTAAATCTGCCAAGAATTCTGGATTAGGATGAGGATGCAATAGATGCCCCTATACGTTTATCCAAACATCACAATGACTATACTGATGACAGTATAACATTTTTACACCCAAATTATAAGCCAATGTCATTTCCATGTGTTAATAAAGTACACAGTACCTAGCAAAACATTGCAACCACCTCCTTCTTTGCTTTATTATATGTAAGTCAAATTTCTGCAAGAATTGACGACAGTGATCTAAAGCACAATAAGGAGCATAAGGAATACAGGAACACAGATCTTTGCCCTGCTTAGACATCACTAAGTACTGTCAGTTCTTGAAGAGAATTTTACAGAGAAAACACTGAATAGTGACACAAAGTTTTCAAGTGTTAAAGGTAAATAGGTAAAACTACACAAAATACATCCAGTTAATGATCTGGAAATCAGACTAACATTTATTAATTTTACATAAGGTATTGAAATCACCTTTTGAATTTGGAAATGTTAAAACAATTTCAGCAACCTAACTATGCAGATGAATCATTTTAATCAGAGGAATCAGAAATGGGTATGACCTTTTAAATTCTCATCTATACACAGAGAATATGATATTAAAATTTAGAATGATTAAAATACACAGCTGTTCAGGTCAATTGTAACAAAACATTAGTGCTGAATTTCCATTTATTGAAATCAAAGCACTTAATGGGAACAGTTTGATAGCAACGATCTTCTGATGGCACCTAACTACCACGCAAGGTTTCGTAACCCTGCCTGGTTTCTTGCCAGCTTGTTTACATGGCTCCTTGGCAATCCATTGAGGCAGAACACTCTGGGTCCAAGCACAGACCACAGGGCCCAAGAGTTCCTTGAGACAACAATGATGCCTACCTATGATGTGAAGCTGCCCGAGTCCTCATACCCTCAGAAGCTTGACATGCTGATTAACATCAAATCAAGGATCCTGAGAACCCTGGCACAAGCAAATTTAAATTTATACCATTCTTCTCAGGTTTGATTGCTGCTTCCTGGTGCTACCTGCACTGACCACATGCTTACCAAGTTAGCAACAAAATATCATACAAATTGAACATGGACAGGTCTACAGGACCTGACAGGATGCATGCAAGGGTTCTAAAAGAGTTAGTTTGAAAAGTCATGGATGTGAACCATGAGATTGCTGGCAAACTGGCTGAACTGCTGTGCTCAAAGGGTGGTAATGGCTCAAAATCAAACTGGCAATCAGTCACAACGGAGTTCCTTGGGGGTCAATACCAGGCTCAATCCTATTCACTATCTTTTAAAATGATCTGAATGATGGGAATAAATGGATCCTCACCAAGTCTGCAGATGACACGAAACCTGGAAGACCCATAGATACACCCGAAGGAAGTGTCACTATATACAGAGACTCTGACAGGCTAGAAGACTGGGCCAGTTCAAGAGACACATTAAAAACTGGACAGGGTCCAGCAGAGGGCCAACAAAGTGATTAGAAGGTTGGAAAACTTACTGAAGAAATGCTAAGGAATTGGGTTTGCTCAGCCTAAAGAAGAGAAGGCTCAGGTGGGATGTAATCACAGTCTTCCAATAAGTAAAAGATAATTCTAGAGAAGATGGAGGTACTCTCTTCACAAGAAACACAGTGACAGGGCAAGAGGCAACAGGCACAAGTTGCTTCAGAAGTTCTGTCTGGATACAAGAAAAAAATATTCACTGTGAGAACAATTAAATATTGGAACAGGTTGCCCAGAGAAATGGTGGACTTTCCCTTGCTGGAAATATTTAACACTTGGCTTGACCAGGCCTCAGATAACCTGCTTTCAACAGAAGATTGGACCAGATGATGTCTAGAGGATTCTTCCAATCTAGACCTTCCTGTGATTATATGGAAATCTGATAGCTGTTGTGGCCCTATTTAGTGACGAGGAGCAAGGAAGTAGATAAGAACAATGCCAATTTTTGCAACGCCAGGCACTGTGGGTTCACTAATATAGCCAATTCTCAGGCTACTGGAAAATCCAGGGAAGCATTTTGTTATAGAAACTTCAGATACTACAGCTTCCAATGTTACATACTGCAGGAGCCATGCCATGACAAACATTCCTCGCTCTTCCTGAGCCCAGGTTAGCTCTGCCACTAAGTTCTGCAGACCAGCTCCATGCTAACTGTAATGGCCCTTTCTGCTGCAATCTATTTTTAAATATATTAAAAGATGATTTGCACAGCAAATACTAGCCAGGCTATAACAGACTAGATTCTTCAAGTCTGTGCATAAGAAAAATGCAAACTTAGAGTGAAGTCTTTTCTTTTGTGATGTCAAGCAAAAATATACAAAATGGTGAAATGCACATGATGATAAAGAACAGAGATAAATGTAAGGGAAACCGAGAAACAGATATTGTTTCAATGAATTAGCAGTACCTGATAAAATAATCTGCACTAGCAGCTTTTTAGCCAAAATTTCAATTTATTATCATCACTTTCTCTTTTTCCTAATGTTCTGCCAGGAACACTAGTCATGGATAATAACCCCACTGTGTTAGGCAACTGTGCAGTCTTTACCTCAGTTTACAATTCTACTTTCTGAACTTGTAAGATAACAAAACTGATGCAGCTGGTAGGCTATGGTATATACCAGAGCCTAACAGCCTCCAAATGCTTTAAAGTATCATGAAAACGTGGAAATAGACAAAAATAATTATTCAGAAAAAGAAGTTTACTTCTTCTAAAATATAATAAATAAATTAAAAATATTGCTTGTCACATCTTACTAGTTCAAATCACTTCATCTAAGTGACTGGGAGATATAATCCAACTTACTTTTATCTTTTTACATTTGACTGTTCCATGTATTGAAATCCCTTTAAGTTGATTGTAAAGTCGCTTTACTTCCCACTGAAACATATATTAAACACCTGCATTTTAAAAAAAAAAAAGTCTCCCCACTGCATCTGGTAACACTTCAGACTTGCTTTGCAACCCTGCTAATATCCTGTTCTCCACGCTTCTCACATCTAAAGTATGTGAATATTATGCTTAAGGAAAATATTTGGGTAAGCATGTCACAGTACCTTGAAAGTATGGTGAATCGCTGGGTTGATTTATCAATTGATCTTCATCTGTTCAGATTTTGGAAGCTTTCTCTAACTTGTACCTGATTAATTCTGAAAGAAAACAAAAAGAGTACAGCAGTAAGACATTCGAAACCTTATCTCCATTTAATAATTATAAATGTATCTATTTAAAAACTAATACGAAGCATTTTATCAATTTTACAAATACAGTTTCTGCAATGGATTTAAAATTGAAAGGTAAGCAGAGAGCTGTTATGGACTCTTATGTACAGAGCAGCTCTTTAAATGGCAGCCTGACATTACCAGAAAGGTATGCATTGGATGAAATCTCAATCTTCAGCCCAGTTACTGCACTTACATCGACTATTACTGACCAGATTTCCAAGCAGACGGTTGCGTCTGTATCACAAGCTGGTAACACAACAGCGCTGGATTTCCTGCACAGGATTTTTCTAGAATATAGCACAACTCCAACAACAGGGGCTCCTGGTACGCAGTCATTGACATTTTTACCACCATGTCATAGAACATGGATAGCTAAAAATGATCCCTCACGTAATAGTTATTAGTGACTATTACTGTATCGCTGATGAAGAATTTAACAAAAATTAACAGAGATGTACAGATTGAGGCCTTTCCCACAAAAGGAACTTTTATCATATCAAGCTCAGGTTTTTAAAATCCTTTCATTCAGTGCTTATAAACTTACTGTTTATATAAATCAAATTTAAGCCCAGTTTGCTTTGGTTTAACATGAACCAATGCCTAATTGGTTAAAGCTACACCAAAGCCCTGTTAAAAAAAATTTCAACCATCCTTGTGCACAGGTTATATTAAAGATCAAACAACTGATTTTTATAAGTGCTTTGAAATTAAACTGGTGATTTTTTTTCATCTACTAAAAAGTCATGAAGCTAGATATAAATAAGCCAATCTAGCACTGGGACCGGGTGACACTTCAGAGAAAACTATTTTTTTCCCCTCCAAGGATTAAAGTCCAGACAAGAGGAATGCAGTCCAAGAGGGCATCCAAGCCGTCCCACAGGCTGTAGGGCTCTGCCCCACTGGAAGGTGCAGAACGAAGCTTTTCCTGGCTTCTGCTGCTCCTCTGGGAAGCTGTCTGCAAACTGAGCTCATGTCTTTAAAGTCTTCTTACGCAGTGAGGATAAACCCCTTTTTTTTCTTTTCTTTTAAACTGCAGCTTAGCAGCTGACACTATCTTGACTGAGATCAGCTACAGATATATTTACTATTTCTAAGCTTTACTCTGCTCAGTGACATACTTGATCCTAAGAAGCACATCCGAGCTTAATTGTATTCTAGTTACTCCATAAATCCAAAATTTTCTTGTCTTCAGTGGACAACACTTGAGAGCAAGTCCAGTATTATTTTCTCTCTCTCCTCTGCAGTCATTGCTCTGCCTTATGGTTAATAAAACTGATGGTTAACAAATTTCTACACTAGTCAAAGTCTCAGAAAACATTGTATTTCCTTGTTACACGTACAGATCTCATTGAATACTACAGTATAAAACTTTCTCTTCAACTCTTGCTGCTGCTTACTGGGAAAGGCAATGTACTGCTTGTTAAAAATCCTTTTTCTCCTTTGTTTGTTTAGGACAGGAGACTGAATTCTGTCTGAGATGGACCATCCCCTTCACAGATCATTCAATGTTCATCCTCAAAGTCCCGATCTCTTCAAGCATATATATGACATCCCTGCTGTGGAGATAACTCACTCCTTCATCTCTACCCCAATTTCTTTAGGGGATATGAGAGTTCTACGTGCAAAACGCTCTTTCTTTTATCCTGACGTAAATGTTGTTTGTTACATAAAAAGCAAGTTCCATTGCTTCATGCAGAAATGAAAACAAAAACTACTTATAAACCAGAAGACGTCTCCAAAGACTTAAAAATCTAGAAATAAGGCAATAAGTGGTAAGTACAAAAACCGGACCAGAAGAGGGTGAAGGAAGTATCAGCAAAACTTTTATTCCTATATAGGAGAGATCAGAGCGTACTATGTCACCACCTGTGAATTTTGCTGTAGGGATTACATCTGGAGCTGAGTCTGAAGGAAGTTAAGAGAATAAGTTTCAAAAGAGTAAAGTGACAGCTTAACGACCCTTTAAAGAGAACTCTTTCACTGGATAATGGGTGGCAAAGAACAGGAATGATTCTTGTTGAGAATTTACAGCAGGTCAATTACAACCACAACTGTCAGCAAAGAGTAATGCAAGGAAGCGATCGGATGATTGAGAATAAGTCAGGAGGAGCTCTCTCTCCAGAAGGTAAGCACTTTGGTAGCCTGGAAAAGAGAGCGCTAGTTCAAAGATGGAAAGATGACAAAAATAGTCAAAGCAGCAATCCAAGAAAACGGAAAAAGGCCTGCATTTTCAAACCAGCGAAGCAGACTTGGCATTATGTCACTCTCGATGCCTGACTATAAAGGAAACTTGGTTGCTATTTAATACTTCGAGAAGTTACTGATACGCAAGACAGGAAACCACAGCCTGGCAGAGCAAAAGCTCTATCTCAGTCAAAATTGTATCTACATAGACTTATATAATAAAGGCATAGTTATGATGACTAATGTGTATTATCCATTTAAGGGAAACATACTTACATGAAAATTATAATTACAAAGCAACTCATTAAAATACAGGAAACGTAAATGTATGTGATAAAGCATCCCTAACTTTTGAAAGTATCAAAACTAATGCCTCAGCTAACAAAACTCCTTTAACTTTTCAGCTGTCAGAAATAGGCACCAAAGAACATGCCTAAACTTTAGAACATTCTTTCTCCTTTGTTATCTACTAAAATCCAAATCTAAGATAAAATATAATGCCTACATTTATATAAACAAAGATTTGGGCATGCTAGGTATAATCACCCCAACACTGGGCTCCATTTAGACATTTTGTTTATGGGGATAACCTAAGGAGGTCTTATTCTGCCCCTTGGAAAACTGGGTGCAGGAGGAGTGTGTTGAAGGAACACGAGCTGGCTGGCAGAAGGCTAAGGGCTGCTAGTTAGAGTAAATCAGAGCAATTCTCAGGCTGATCTCATTTGCACTGGAGATTGACTCAGGACCCGCCAACTACAGCATCTCAGGGGGTCAAAGGTGGTCTAAGAACTCTAAGCTCTACCAATACATAATTGGCCCTCCTATTCTCTTTGGGAGACACAATTCTCTACATCTTCACAGATTAAAAAATAAATACCAGCTACACACTTCAAACAGATTAGATACCAAACTTCTGTAAATACCAATTACAAAATTGCAGCATCTCAAGATTTCACATAGCTCCTACATATACCAATATAAAATATTTCTCAGAATTACCCAAATATTTACTATTATTTGTGCAAACACAAATGCAACAGAATATTCGGTGCAAAATATAATAACAATATGAGTTATTTTGAAACTGTTCCAAACATGCATAGGTATCTTCATAGATAATGAGAAGGGCCAAACTTAAATAACTAGTATCTTAGTTGCTAAATAACTAGTATCTTAGTCAACGGAGAAGCAACACCACCTTTTGGATAATTCTAAATAAACTGATAAAAACTGCAGAATAATTATGCCTGGCAAAGTGCACTTGAGGGGTCTTAGCTTTGACTACTATCATTTTCCTTTGTCTAATGGCAACAGGAGAAGATCTGCACTCCTTATTTTGCTCAACAAACCATGTTATCACTAATTTTAGCTTTATCTTCCAACAATTTCTGTTTTAACTAGAAGTCTTCTTTAGCAGTAAGATTTGCAAAGTCACAAGAAGCCTTTGCATATTGCACTTCAACTGTTTAAGTACAACCACACAAAGCATAGAACAGACAGGTTAAAAAAATACTTGCTTTCAGAAATAATGAAAGATATTCTATAAGTGAGTATCTTGTCTTATATTTCAAAACACCTGCATCTTGCAGTATGATTTATACCACCATTTGAAAGTTCAATCCATAAAACACATTAGCTTACTGCATATAAGATAAATAAGGACAGTTGAAATTATATTTATACATTCCTTTAAAAATGGTATTTATATACAACTGTAGAGAAGAAAAAGATATGTTCTGCATTTTATGCCATAGGAACGTTTCATACCAATTACAACTTGTATTACATCAGAAACACAAACAACAAAAGACTGGTAGCAAGCAGTAAGACACTGGACATCAGGATTTTCCATTTTTTTAAATAAATAACACCCCGATTGGCTCATTTAAAAGGGTGCATGAAGTAAAACAGTAATGTTAAAACGAATATACAAACGTGTAAAATAAACATAATTTTCAAGACAGAAAGGCACAGCTAATCAAGACAATGCAGAGTACATGATTAACATGATTTGCAAAATTTATTACTAAGCTTCTCTGTTAAAGGTAATATTATTCAAACTACACCATCACAGTTATTGCAGATTAAAGATTTCAAATTAGCTCCCCATGTATATCATTATTGTGAGTGGTTGCATTTTATCTGTCTAATTTTAAATTACTGCAGGCAGATGAAAGTCATCTTAAAATCTGACTCATAATTTAGGTACCATACCACTAACCTTAACAGAGATGCTGGCTCTTACACAGGTACAACACTATTCTCAATGTAAACAAAGGACACTGGCATGCACCCCAGGCTAAGGATGTCAGCATTTTTCAAACACCTTTCTGACTGTTCCATTTTATGGTGATGCAATATGACCTACATTTTCAATGGCCAAAGAGAGACAGAGAGACAGAAAGGGAGGAGATAGAGAAAAGAAAGACAGACAGACCTTTGCTGTCCTTATCCTCCATTAACTACAGCTTTAACTGTCCCTCACGGAGATGGTAATGGGCAAGAATAAAAGCAGAATAACCTTACAGTAAATTCTGAATGAGAAGCTGAAAGATAGGCTAGTATAAGAAATAGCAAGATATTTTTTTTTCTACAATTCTGTGAACAAGTACATAGTAATACCCTCAACAGGAAAGAACAGTAGAATCAATAATTTTATAATCAGTTGGCAGTACAAAGCTGTCTGTAATACAGATGCTTATTTTACCACCTTATATTTCCCATCATGTTCCTACCGCTTCATTTCTGTGTATTCCCTTTAGATCTCAAAATGAAACACAAAATAATCCACATCATTATCGTCATTTTTACAGACAGAGAAATTGAGGAAGAAGGAGTGATTTGCCCACAGTTACTTACCAGGCCCAAGGCAGGGTTACGAACAGAAAGCATCACTCTTCATTATCTCTGCACTGTGCAATCTATTAGGGACTGTGATACCTGTCATCCTAATACATAATCTTGACATAATACCCAAATTATCTCTATCTTGTCTTTCTTGCACATGAACTTCACATAGAAAACTGTACTAGATTACTGCTAACTCTCAGAAAGCTTTCAGTCACAAACGATACACCAGATTTCTCAAATTGGCTCTGGAAATGCACTTGACTGTTAATTTTAAAACTCGGCATAAAATGCCCGTGAGTATTTTTCACTATAAACATGTAAAAATAAAGACCTAATTAAAGCTTTCATTGATTTTTCATTCTTCTGCAACTAAGGCACCTTTTCTTTCAAAAATCAGCAGTTTTCCACAGTTAAACTAGTACATTAAGAAATGAAAAGCTTGTTGCTAGGGTTCTATTGTGCAAAAATCAAGATCATCTGATTTTCAGTTACTCTTTTTTAGTGCAAAAAAATGTCTTGCAGAATATTTTCAAAGCCCTTGCAGGATCACAGCCCCTTTACTAAAGCTGGTAGTTAATACAACAAGCAATGTAACAGTAAATCATTTTCATATTATTGAAACTGAAGGCCAAGACTTGATCTTAAGTGTACCTCTGTAAATCCAGAGTGGCTCCAGCACTTTCCGAAGAGTTTCTTGGGATTTGCACATACATAAACAAGACTGTAATTTGGCACTGCGTTTGAAACCAGAGATCAATAAAATATATAGATTAATCCCTGGTTTTGAACTGTATTTATTACAACAATTGCTTTCTTATCAAGCAGTATTCATCTCATGAAGTGCAATCATCCCTGTTGTTCCTTTGCTGGAGCGCTGCTGCCTTTTCTAACTGCAATGTTACATCAAACTGTTTAGTAGTGACGAGTTAGGAAGGCAAACAGCACCTATACGAAGAAAGGGAGAGGAAAAAAAATCAAAGCTTATCCTGCTTTAAAGAGAAGAGACAGAGTGGAGAGTCAAGAGACAGACTGCTAACAGGTATGATGGAAAGGTATTACCTGTAAAATTATGGGAAGGAGTTTAGAAATTAAGAGGAGAGGATGGACACGGGAAAGGGAGGATGGGGGGCAGGGGCTAGTGGAAGACACAACGTCTTAAGCAAAAAGAACTATTTCTCCAGCAACACATGCCCATGTGACTGTGAGGAAATCCTCATTTGTTAAAATGAGATTACAATCACACATTCCTCCACTCCTATTATCCCTGGTTGCACCTTGGTCAATCTATTTTAGTCTTTGAAACTTAATTTAGTGGGAAACTGGTATTTCTCCCATTATAAACAAATTTATTTCTGTTAATCTAGGACAAAGTCTTGCTGATATAAAAGAAATCTCTTCACTATTGTTGGCATTACTAAAGCTCTCTTGTGCATGTTTCACTGCAACATTTTCTCAGTTTCTCTTATTTTTTGCCCTTTTTTCCCTTTCTTTCTTCATAGTATCTCTGTTGCAGTTCAGAAGGGAGAGAAGCTGAGGTGACACTTTTATTGCTGTCCAACACCATAAAAATTCCAGCTGGAGAAGCCAACTGGTGCAGACTTGCAGGGTCCCAGCCAAGCAACCAGAACAATCCTTCCCTTTGCCTACCAGTGACTGCCATCTAGAGTCAGAGCACACTGCCTCACATGAAACACAGTATTGGTAACAAGAAGGAGAAAAATGTTAGAGCGACGAGAGAAATGTTAATCGCACCCCCAAAAAACCCAAGAACTCACACTCTAGAAAGTTACAACTAGCTTCAAAAATTAAATTATTCCGTTTTCTCTTCTTAACACGCCTTCTGACTTATGAGCATTTGGCCCATGTCTCTCTGCTTTTCTCCAAAACCTGCAATTGCGTTTTGTTATAAACACTTAAGCTGTACATGTGGGGAAAATACATATAAAATAGCACTATGCTGCTTTTAAAATAAATCCTGTGTTACAGATTGTTTGCTAAGAAATATGCTAGGCCATGCTAAGAAACTCTGTACAAAATTTCATCATCAGCTGAAGATGCAACAGTCACCTTTCAAAGACTGCCTGTGTAAAAATGCTGACAAAGCTTTAACATTAATGACATTAGAGATTAAAAATGTCTTTCTAGTGGCTTCAAACTTAAATTAAAAACCTTAACATTTTCATTTTAAGAAACGCATTCGTACTGACCCAAATATACCAGTGGCTTAAATGTCTACAAAAGCCTACCCAAGCCAACAACACTTCTTACACACTGTAAATTTTGTAAATATTTATATATTATATTAATTCACGACTGTTTATTATACTATATAAAAATCATATGTTTTTCTAACTACTACTACTTAAAGTAGCTATTAATAAGGCACTCAACAGTCAAGCATTAATCAACCAACCACTAGATACTCTTTAACTGAATAAAAGAACGGATTTTTTTGTTATTATTTACCTGGAGAATATAATAATTTGCATTTTAACATACTCCCAGTAGCAGTTACCTTCTCTGCAAACCATACACAGATATGAAGCTACAGCTGTCTAAGTAAGTGCTAGCATACTCTTTAGCTATTAAAATCATTTATTAGCTATGGCTCATAATGTCTTGTGAAGAAATCAGTTCTCCAGTTTCCTCACTCTTCTGCTCATGGTCAAGAAGACTGGTAATGAAGCATTATAAAAACACAAGATTTATTCTCACATTTATCATTGCAATAGACACACAACCTCCAGGTCACACAATATACCTACTTTTACTGCTAGTCCCACTAAGAAATTTTTTTCCTGAGAAGATACATATTCACAGATAAAATGAAATTACGTGGCATTACAAAGCTTGCTGTTGAACATGGCTACCTACATATGAACCAAATGTCAAGCTGTAGTGTACTGAAATCAGCAATTTGTACCTCGTGCATACACGCAGCCAGCTGGAACAATTGCTCATTCCAATACACACTCAGGCCACACTTCTTCCCTACAAGGCACTCCATGAATCCTCTTATTTTTTTCCAAGTAGAATAACAATTCAACAACTGGCCTGGATGCAACATTACAGCAGAGAAGAGTATTTAAATGGGAGGAGGACTATACTCACTATAGCATGGTCCTGGAGGATGACAGGCAAGAAACACCCTGCCAAAAAACAAACCCATTGAAAAATATAACTTTTACTTGACAACTACTATAGCCTTTCTTACAGATATAACAAATTCCAGTTGAAAGAACTGTTAAACAGGTCACAGAGGTGGAAATAGGTTTCAGCATGTATCCATTACATACTCTGATCCTATTAAAATCTGTGCAATGTGTAGAGGTCTGTTAACCAAAGGAGAGATGGAAGGAACCTCCAAAGGTCAGACAGTCCATCACTCAGCCCCAGGGCATGATAACTAAACTATCTGGTGGGAACAATACAGGTAATCGAACCTGTTCTTAAAGACCTCAGACGATGGAAGCACCACTGTCCCCGCAGGTGATTATTCCAACTTTTCAATACTTCCACTAGAAAACTGTGTTTGTCCATGCTAAATCTTCTTTGCTGCAATTTGATCTATTTCTTCCCCTACCTGCCATAAGCCCCCCAGCTTTGCAATGCTCTTCGATATATGTCTTCTCACTCTCTCAGTCCCCTCTTACTTAAAGAATTGCCTTCTTTTGGCACGTGCTTATGCACCATGTCTTTCAGATCTTCATACAATTACACTGGCGTCTCCATACTTCCTCTTCCCTAATTTCATTCAATACAGACCCTGTTGTCCTGCCTGTGTGCAATTAATTAAAACTTTATCTCAAAACTACAGGAGACTGAGCGGTCTGATTTTCAGAAACTTAGGAACCTTAATAATGTATGGATTTTTTTATCTAACAAAGTTTAGGAAGCTCAGCTGGAACATAGTAGGCACTCCTTCCATATGTAGTGTTTTGTACTTACAAATAAACCAAGCAAGAGTATACATGATATTCCTACCACTTTAAAAATACAAGTCATGTTCCTGAGATAATAAAATGTCATTATTGTGGTGTGAGCACAAATATAAAAAAGAAGTTGGCCCCACTGCCCTGCAGCAGAACTATGCACTTTCCTGTTGATGTCAGAGATGGTGCACAAAGAAGAGCTGGTAAAGCACTAGAAACACAGAAAAATACTTGCCAAATGGCAAGAAAAATTAAAAGTCAAAAGTTAATCTGAAAATATTAAAGTAAATCTTTGCAAAATATGACCACATAAAAGTGAGTTTTTTCTTTATATATCCTCCAATATTATATTTATGTGCATAAACTCTCAGTTACATTTTCTATTTCTGAAGTATTTCTAAAGAAAATTTCACTCTTAAGCTTTAAGCTCTCCGATAACAACAGACAGCTATATCACAGTCTCAACATTCCTCCTGACAAAGACACTTGCCTGGGAAGATCTTTGACTTGACATCAGATGATTTTTGGCAAAAAAGATCATGGAATTTCCAATGACTCTTTCCTCCTTTCTCAACAAATAGGATAATGGAGCCTAGCAAAGTCTGGGCCCTGCTGACAACTGGATTAGCAGAAATCATTCTTCCTTAACTACAGTGACACACAGTTAAATTAGTATTTTCCTATTTCTATAGCTTTGTCAAAAAAAATTTCACATTTTGATGTGAATTACTGTAATACATTTGTCAACCACAACAAACAGTCCTGTACCGTACCCATACCTACTAGAAGCTGTCTTGTGCTAGGGCTACCCGTTACTTATTTTTCCCCAAGCAATGACAGTATTGCAGCTGCTTAAACACCACCACCTGCACAGAAGCTAACAGAGAACAACTGCTTATTTAAAGATGGCTATACTTGCCGAATAACTTGAAGAGGCCTCTCCAAGAGAGCAACACGTTCTTACAGCATCCATCTCCACTGAAGAGCAACAAGGAGAACCACCACCAGAAAAAAGATACAGAATAGCAATTATACTCACTGATACTAGCAGAAAGAGAAGAAAATGCAGGTTGCAAAATGGCCGTCTTAGAGTTGTAACTCTCTGTGCCAAATTTAGTAGGCCAGTCCTAGAAAGACAGGATGGGGAACAGACTCCATAAAGAGGCAATTACAAATAAAGATTTGATAAGAATAATCCAGTCTTTAGGAAATTTGTCACCTGTATTATCATGACATCACAAGTCTACACCAACATTTAAGAGGACTAGTAAAAGTTCAAAACCCCTTCAAGAGCTTGCAAGACAAGGACAGACTTCGTTAACATAAACATTTGAAAACAGCAGCTCTTCAGCTATTTCCTTCCATTTGTTTGATGACATAAACTATAGTTACTGTCAGTTGCTCCTGTTTGTGCAAGTCTTTCACGTAACAACAGGAAAGAAAAGCTTTACCAGAAAATCTGACTGTAAATATCCTCCTATTCCAATCCGGGCCAAGTGTCTGCAGCTTGAGTACAATTTAGGTACTTTTAAAATTAAATTTCAAATTCATGACCTTTTTTTTTTTTTAAATTTCCCATATGTTTTATTTTAATACGTATGCACACAATTTTATTTCAGGATATGTTATTGTTCAACACCATCTTAACTTTACATATATATATATATATATATATACACACACGCACGCACACACACGTACACCAAAACCACAAGCAGATCTCAAAAATGAAAAAAAACAACAACAAAACAACCCAACCCATAACTGCCAAAGCGACACTGGAATGAAACTGAAGTGAAAATATTTACAATGAACCATAAAATCACAGGTGCATACTTGTAGTTATTATTAGCATGGCTTTGGTTTACTCTCATCTCTTACAAGTCAATCTTTATTCAAGTTATACAATCTAATTTATCTGCCTTACCTCTTTTCTTAGTTCAATTCCCTCCACATATAATCAATATTTAAATTTTTATTAAAAATAAAGGCAAAAGGCAGAGAACCAAAAAGAACTCGTGGTTTTCAAACATTCTGCACTAACGTTTTGCAAAAGAAAAAAGAACAAGCAAACCTGAATGCTTGTTTACACCAAGACTCTGCTAAAACATTATTATAAGAAAAGTTACCTTGGGAGTTTTGTAAATACTATTAAGGGAAATAACATTTTGGGCTTAATGTTTTGTGCACACATATAGCCACTTTCATATCTCAACTGAAAATTTACATATATATATATAAAAATACATACATATACACACACACTTTATAGATAACTTATTTTGTGTCCAATTTCTCTTTTTCCCAATGTTTGATATTAATTTTTCTATTTACCTTTTGGAACTCACCAAAACAGTTTATGAAGCAGATTATTTTATTCCACAATTTGGTTTTTTCCGTTTGCCTACACTTTCAAGTCCAAATTCTCTCCCAGCTTGCAAATAAAATTTGGAAATCACTAGGAAGGCATTCATACGTCTTTGAACAGAATCTGATCTGCAATGCAAAAATTATCTTGCATGTTCTTCTCTTGCTCTTCTGAAACTACTAGCTTGCTTTTATGGATTATTTCCTTCAGTATCTTAGTCCTCAGTCATCTAATAACTCTGTGCTGGGCTATACCATCGTGTTCAGTCTGTCTTCCTGACAGCAACACCACCTCATACTAGTCAACAGCCTGGTGATTACAAAATTCACTCTGATGGAAAGAATTATGGGCATTAATCCCCTCAGGAAGGAGGATAGCTGGGTTGAAGTCTCCCACACATGTGGTGAGCAGTCTAGCGGATAACAGCTCTGCTAATGACGAAAAGGGAACCAGAACCATTGCCACCTCCTGGGTTTTGAAAGCAAAGATTGACCTTTGCTCCCTTTTTGAAAGAAAAGGCTTATGATCCTAATTTCAAGAGAGCGTGAATCCAAAATGCTCCCTAGAGAAAGGTGCTTAGCCCTGGATATAGGCAGGATTTAAGCACATTCCTACTTTGGCTACTGCATAGAAAATGTGCAGATTCATCATGTCCTTCAAGCTGCTCCAGCTGGTATCATTTTAAATGAAACATCAGCAAATGCTAAAGCATTTGGCCCCCTCCACCTTCACGGAAACACGACCCAACAGGCCTCAGCCAAAACAACCTTCCTTTTGGCACAACCAGCCTGAGAAAGGTAAGGAAATGCCATAACCTGGATCTGGTAACTTCTGGATCTGACAGTCTCTGCTGGAAAAGACCAGTTATCTTCTCATCATACATTTCTTGAAATATTTGTTATAACCATCTGCTTTGATGGCAACTGAAGCAATAGTTTAGAAGCTACATTTGGCCTACTCAAAAAAGAAACTGAGGAGAGCGTGCCTTCCTCCTAAGGACACAACTTCTCTTTGGGGTTATACCCTGCTTCTAGCCACTATTGGCAGGATAACGATGGTCAGAAACAAAGTTCAGTGTTTTCATTCAACATATGACATACTAAAACCTAAAACTGAAGAGACATCACCAAATCGTGTGACCATGCCTCCAATTATTTCTGTTTCACTGCTCAGGCTTGTACCTCACTCAGAAGTCAGGGGGTGAGAACATGCTTCGGTGTATCATGGTTTAGGGGAACTGTAAATTGTAGCTGCGCTTAAACACTACCCACTGACAGAGTTACTTTATTAAAAGAAAATAAACCATAAAATCATCCAAAGCAAAATATAAACCCAATTTAAAACAAGAAACATATGTTTATCAATATAGACCTGATACTCTCTTTCTTCATCTTCTGAGATAGAAGTGTTTCTTCCAACATCTCTCCATGATGCGGCCAAGCTCAAAGCCTTGTAAAATTTCTAGGTCTTCTTTTACAGATTTGGATTGCTTTTAAAAAAAAAAAATAAATAAACCAAAACAAACCTAACCAACTTTTATTAAACTTTGAAAAGCTGACTCAGAAGCTGCGCAATAGCTCTGATTCAGCTTTCTTAGCCGAGTCAAAGCATCTGGCCACGTGATTCAGAAAACGCCGCTCTGAAGTCGGGCAAGAGCTGCTTTCCAAAGGAGGAAATGCCTGTTTTCCCTTGTAATCTTTGTGCAAAATTTCCTCAGCAGCACTAACAGTTATTTATTTAAACATGATACAAGTAAACACGATATTCACAACCCTCTTGTTGTTCATCCAATGTTTCAAGCCAGTTAAATACAAACATTTACCATTTGGCCTGATGCCAACAAAGACAAATTCTTCTTCTCAGTCAGTGTAAAAACTTCATTCAACGTCCACCCCTTCCTCTGAAAACTCTGGCACACCACTGATGATCTTCAGAGCACAATGTAAATGCTACCAAACCCATGAACTGAAGGATTGGGGAAGGAAAAATAAAAATATGCTCTTTTTTATTAAAAAAATAAAATCAAGCAAGCCACACTGAAAACATCCTGTCAACAAACTAAGACGCTACTAGATAACTGACTAATCCTGCCAAAAATAATTCCAAAAGAATAAATGGCTGCTTCCGTACAAAATACACGAAATGCCACCATAAAATTACCTGACAGTCACTTTAAATCACAGAATGCAGACACCGTGTGGGATCTCCGAGGCATTGCACAGGCAGCTGAAGTCTATGGTGCTAACAATTTTTAGATTAAAAGAAAAATCTAACCATTTAATCTATCTGGCAGCAGCTTCATGAGACTGAGTTTCATGAGATACCTGTTAAAACACCTTGACTTTCTTGCCCAGTGGGAACCTACCAAGTCATTGGGAATAGGTACCATGACCCAGTGTACCACTTCTAACTTCTGGTAATTCCACTGCCTCAGTTAAAGCACCTTTTGACATGCATGCAAGGCATGCTTTCATTTGCGGGGCGCATCCCTGCACCTGTAAGCTCAGTTTTCTACATGGAATACCTATCACGTAGTTTCCACTTGAGTTTGACACGCTTTCATAAATTAGTGACAGATCACCTTAAAATGTATAATAATTGATCTTCAAGCTTCATAAATATTCAGTAGGATCCAGATACGAAATGTAGAAAGCTGTTACATAATTCCTGCGAAGATATCTGAAAAAGGGCAATATCAGAATGCAACCTATATAACCTAGATTAACCAAGAGACAGAGCCCTTACTTAGGAAAAAGTTATTTAAAGGCATATATATATTTAAAGGATCATGCAGCACTATTTTTTTTTAATTACTAAGATAAGCTTCTGTCTCCCTTCATGAGAAAAAATAGTACTAAGAATGGAATGTCTTTACAACAAACACAGTATTCCTAGTACTTGTATTTTTCAAACTGCTTCTGTCAAAAATTCTGGAATTTCACATCCTTCTTTCAGTTACAAAGTGAAAAATAAGAAATAAAAACAATCCTGTAACGCACAACTTGTGGTTACATTATTATCTGATAGAAGCCTGGTTTTTGAAGTATGGTATTAACAGTACATTTAATCAATCTTGGTAACACAGGCAGTAGACAGCAAAATTGATTACTGTTTGGATAATAAAATGTTACATTCTTAAATTATTATTATTGCCACAACAGTCGCAACAAGTATTTTCACTCTCCCTTCTCTCGTTATGTTGTAATTCTGTGAAAATGTGCTAGCTCTGCAGAAACACAAGGGTCCATGTTAGGAAAGCTTTTTACAAGGCTAAGAAGCACATTACTTAGCATCTAAAATAAAAAATATAACAAAATAAAAAAAATTTAAAAAAAGAAAGAAACCCTACTACTTTTTTACCCCAATCACCAGATTGAAAAATTTCAGGTTTATCTGCCAAAAGTGAATATTTTAGTATCTGCAGAACTATACAGCCAGTGTCTAAGAAATTTTACAGAACGAGATGACAAGCTCTTGAAACACCGATGCTAGTTTTCAGTAAACACTGAGGCTAAAGAAGACTGCAAAGAAAATGTAACACTCTAACATAATTTAAAATGAGAAAACATGGTGATAGCAATAGGTTAGCTTGATATAAGTCTTGCACAAAATCATGCTACACAATCAACAACGAAATAAAGGACAGCGGTAAGAAGTAATGCTAAACAGGCTTACAGAAAATAGGTCTTGCTAAATAAATTTGGTATGGCTTTCTGACAAGAATATAGGTTGGACTGGATAAAAATACCTTGTAGTTTCTGACCTACTATACTTAGATCGCTGTAAGATTTAGTGCCATGCAACAGTCTGATTTAGAAGTTATTCAACACGAAGAAAACCTGGAATCTAAAACCACCTCATAAATTATTAGGGAGGCTTAGGAAAAATATTTTAAATCCACCTCATCAATAGTTAAGGCTGTTTTCTTAGCTCTAAAAATCATAGCTCATTACAGCCTGGAATACTATAAAAAGCTTCTTCCCCTTTAACTTTTCCTGCAGTTGGAAAAAAAAATATATATACACAGTTAAAGAAAAGGGGACGAGGTATAAAGACACTTTAAACTTTGACTCTCATAGATTTTTTTTCAGGAAAGGAAACTTCAACATTAACAGATTTCCTCAATAAAAAAAAAAACAAAACCAAAACCTGGTGTACTTAAAAGCCGTTTTTTCAGGGAAAAAAAAAAGATACTAATGAAAAATCTGAGACAGTTCCACACACGTGTAACATCTTGCAGTACTAAACTTACCTAGCTTATACTTCTTGTATCCAGAGTCACCTGGAAACATTACAGAGGATCATTTAACACTTTTGACAAGGACAGGTGTGCAACATATTATTATGTATAAGCTGCTTCAGGGTCTTACCATATGGCACACATAAAGGATCTCAAGGAAAGAGGGAAAACTACATCACATTTAGCTTGGTTGAAACCTTGCACACACGGGTATTTATTCCAAAGAGCTGGCATGGAGTAAGGTGCTATACCCTGTGCAAGACATTTTTTCCTATTGCATGAATCTCCAGTACTGATGCCTTAAGGAGGGCTCAATGCTACTCAGTATTTCTGCCAGTCAGTGGAAGGATTATATAAAAGACTGTAGCTGATACAATCTGCACAGAATATGCAAACTGGTGAAGGACAAATAAATAAGAGTAGGTCAACCCTGCTCCAGAGATCTACATCATACGTGACACTGGAT
The DNA here is from genome assembly GCF_000737465.1 of Haliaeetus leucocephalus. Taxonomy (NCBI): domain Eukaryota; kingdom Metazoa; phylum Chordata; class Aves; order Accipitriformes; family Accipitridae; genus Haliaeetus; species Haliaeetus leucocephalus. The sequence continues at coordinate 8,553,341 of NW_010972438.1, forward strand.
TAATGGAAAAAACATGCTTGTATACAGCCCAGTGCAACACACACTCCACACATGTGAAACAAGGGTTGTTTCATACTTACAAGATGAGGAACTCTACTTGGAAATGGAGCAAATCGAAAGAAGACTCCAAAGACATAGTGAATACTCAAGTGCATATAGAAACCCAGCAAGCTGGAACCGGCTTCCTGGGCAAAAACATCTCGTGGATGTTTAAAATGGCAACATAGAGCAGGAAAGAGAACAGGCTATTACATCAATACGTAGCCTTAGTGAGATTCTTGATGATGTATTTACCAAGTTCTACTTCTCATTCTAAAGCAGAAAAATTAATGAACATTGATGATGCCTGAAAGCCCTGTCTTAAAAAGAAAAATAATGGCTTTGTTCTCAAAATTGTTCTTACGAGCCTAAGACCCAGAACAGAGAATTTGTAAGAATCTTGTAATTAGTAACACGTATGAAGAACAGCACAAAAGTCATTAAATATTATTAACTAATCATATGGACTACTGTATTCTAATTACTCAAGGACTTCTACTTGTCATTGTGGAGAGTTTAATAAGACTATCTGACCAACACTGGAATGATGAACAAAAAGTGAGAAAAGATCATATTGGATTAAATGACAGAAAATAACACAAAAGTATTCTAACATGACTAAATAAATAATTGTGGGTTTTCACCTACAATAGTCTTCAGTTCAGATCAAGTTCTCTCTGTGGTAGAAACGGAAAGGACTCAGAAAACTAAAAGGGCTCAGAGAAAGGCAGAAAAATTTAAGTCTTGATAAGACTGGATGCTTCAAGATGCTTAAGACTTCCAAGAGGTAATCAGTGGGTAAAGAGGGAAAGGCAGCAAGAAACCACACTGTATACAGTTTCTGTAGAGAAGTTCAGCTAGGTCATCTTCTCACCCTTTCACAAAATACTAGGGCTATATCATAGCGACCAAAGGCTTAGGAAAAACAAAGTTTTTTGTCAAACCAACTACATTAAATGGCAACAAATTCCGAGTTCATAAGAGTGAGCGTTTTCAATAGCGCTTAGTAGCTCATGAATTCATGGCCCGTTCTTTGGCCCAAACTTTGTATAACTGAATAGAGAGTTAGGCTTTCACATAAAATTATATCACTCGCCAATCACATAATAATACATACAAATTTCAAGAACAGAAATCACTTATCCAGGTTTTCTATGTTAGAAACTCTTTATTTCCAAAAGTTCAGGCAGAGCTTTAATGACCACTCCCTGTGATGCTTTCCCAATAGCACCTTCCCAAGAATCTGACCAGTTGCCTGTTGAAGACAAAGTACTGGCTTGAAACAATCTACAAATGTGTAAACAGCTGTTAAATGCCACTACCCAGAACAAAAAAGCACCTCAATCACTCACAGCTCTGAAACCAGGAAAGCACAGATTATACCACACATTCACTTTGTTCTTTTCTTACCCTGGTTTTCCCCAGGACCCTAAAATTGTCAATACAAAGTGCTGAGCAGAACAAGCTACTTAAGCGTCCAACCCAAAACGAAGAGGAAATAGGAGGGTGTCAGGCTCTGGACATACGTCTCGTGTACCATGATACAGATATACAACGATAACGCTGCCAGCTTTAGCACTGCCCAAGCGTCAAAGCCTGTGGGCCAAAAGCCTAAAACCCAACGCTTGGCATCGGTAACACCTCAACATCTCTTTTCCCCAGACACCTCTAGCCCTTTTTTCCAGCGCCAGCTTAGTTTTTCAGGGTAGGAAGAAACAACTCTTGCTCCCTCCCGCCGGCGATAGCCAAACTCGCCAGGAAACGCATCAGAACAACGATTTTTTTGGCGCACCCCGGGCCCTGCCGCTCGTCCTCCCAGCGCTGAGCCCGAGCAGCGGCCCAGGGGAGGCCAGCCCGCCTCCCTCACGCCTGGCGCCGGGGGCACGTCCTCCGCACCCTCGCCCA
>NW_010972438.1:8556238-8569247 GCF_000737465.1 Haliaeetus leucocephalus
CCCCGAGCCCGACCCCCGGCCTCTCACCCCGCAGACGGGCCTGCATCCTGGCCCCGACCCCACAGCCCCGCTCCCGGGCCCTTCGTGCCGGGGCACGCCCGGGCCTTGGGCGCCCCCCGCCCCCAGGCCTCTCCGCCCGGGCCCCAGGGTCCCTCAGCCCCGCGGCCCCGGGACGCCTGCCGTTGAACAGATCCTCCCGGTTTAGCCCCGGGAATCGTTCCCTGAAGGCCCGGGGTGAAACCCGCGCTCGGCCCTGGGATGCGGCTGCCCCTTAAACGGGAGTTTTTCCTCAGATGAAGTTATCCGCAAGCGGCTTCTGATCGATGGCGACGGTGCTGGTGACGACAGGCGGATCAATTTGTTGGTGAAGAGTTTCATTAAGTGGTGTAATTCCGGATCTCAGGAGGAAGGGTACTTGTTTTCTGGGCTTTTTTTTTGTTGTTTTTTTTTTTTTGTCTTGCAACTGATCGGCTTGCATTTCAGTGGAAAACTGGGCTTGATCCGTTTTGAAAAGATCCCTGTTAAAATGTATACATCTGCTTTTCAGTATGCCTCTGTGGTGTTTCCAGTACAAACGCCAAGCACTGTGGTAGGCGATGAGGACTAGAGACGGGTCAGAAATTACTGAAGGCTGCAGGCTCTATCATGAAATCTGCCAGCGCCGCTCCAATGCCCTCAGGATTGTCGTGCCGCTGCGTGATCCGTCCAGGAGTCCCGCTATTGTAACAGGATCATGACTCGAATATTTTAGTTGGCAGTTCTGCATTTGTTCTGTTAGGGAAGGGTAATACTGCTGGCATTTCTGCTGCTGCGGTTCTCTTGTTTTTAAAAAAAAAAAAACAACAGGCTAAAGTAGTAAGAGATGAGTGACAATGTGGTGTTCTGCTTTGGGGTCCGTACAAGTACCGGATATAAATTCCTGGAGGACACAATATAACGATTGTGTGTACAGAGAAGCACTGCTGTATTAAAATACTAATCTCGGTGGTCCCAGAGTCAGCCCTAGCTGGAAAGTTTATAAGCCCTGGATCAATCTGCCCATTGCTTTAATACACACTCTACACCTATAAGGACATGATGGTGGAATTAATGGGTGCAATGTTTCTAACAAGAGTTTCAAAAAATTATACATTGAATCTTGGAAATATTTCTTTAATATTCTTTTTATTTAACTGTTCCTTACGCTACATGAGGCTTTGTTTTCTTGTTTTGTAAAGGTAGGGGGTATTTTTATGCTGCATAGGGATAAATATCTTGTCTGTTTTCAGTTACAGCCAGTACCAACGAATGCTGAGTACTTTATCACAGTGTGAATTTTCAATGGGAAAAACTCTTCTGGTGTATGATATGAACCTGAGAGAAATGGAAAATTATGAAAAAATCTATAAGGATATAGGTAACTATGAGAAAATATTACTGGTTTCTGTTTGACAATTTCTCTTTTATGACCAAGCTTGAGCCAGTTCTGGTGAGCATAATATATACCTATGATGAGTGGTTTGGTTTTTTTTCTTTTTTCTTAATTGATAGCACTCAAAACATGTGCTGTAAGCACCTTATCAGTATATAAAATACAAAGAAAAGCTTTTTTAACCTATTGAAGTGTATGTAGTTTTGAAGCTGATGGAGCTAGCAGGCCACTATGTCATAAATGGCTCTTTATCTTTTCCTAATTTAGCAGAATGGCTTGTTTACATGTATTATTTGATTTTAATATAACTCTGTATATCTTCCTTTTTTTTTTTTTTTTTTTTTTCAAAAAAACAGTATAGCTGCAGCACATGAGAAGATTTCTGAATGCAAAAAACAAATCCTCCAAGCAAAAAGGATTCGGAAAAATCGCCAGGGTAAGGAGCAATATCTGTATTTACACTGGTCCGTTTCATTATTTTGTTATTTTTTAAAATACATTGTATCAGAAAATAGATCCCAAATTTTTGAAAGTGCAAGGGAGTATACTGACATGGTGAATACTATAGTTAGTCTGGTGGGTTCCGCACCCACTACTGAAAGTTTTTGGTGGATGAGGCAGGCAAGATGGAACCAGTAGATCTCAATGACGTAGAACATCAGGAAAACCTAAAAAGTTCAGAGAAATGTTTTCAGGCCGAAGAAAAACCCCAGAAGCATCCTATCACAATTCAGGTGTCTTGAGAAGAGCTGAAGCACATTGTTAACAGTGAGACAAGAGTTGAAGATGCTTACACCCAGCACTGAGGATCATGCAAGTGTATTCCTTCAGCTCTTAAGGGAAAGTAATGTCTTGGCATACACAGGGACAGTGATGCCAGTTACACACCCAGCAACTCTGTATGTGTCCTTACTGAATACCTGTTATGGGAGGTGTACTTTTTCCCCTAGTCTTAAAAGTATATGCTGATAATTTAAATTGAAGCTTGAAGCATTTCCCTGTGGTACTGTCTTATCAAAAGATTAGCAATGATAAGAAGCAAGAATTTGTTTTTCTTGATAAATGAAATGCAAAAAGAAAATGATTAAAAGTATAACAGATGAAACGTTTTAAATACAACCGTTTGATCAATTTTTTGGATAATTGTAGACTCAACTGGAAATTAAAAGAACCTTAACCAGTAGGAATGTAGAGTTCTTAACATCTTCACAAACATAGGCCTGAAGTGTTTGCTTTTTGATATGTTCTGTCCAGCCTGCAGCACAGATTATTCCATGTGAATGAGGTAGTTGGCGTATGTACAATCTTACTATCAGGAAGTGGCTGTTAGATGCCTGTAAAACCATGATGATGTTGCTAATGTGTAATACAGTTTAAAAAAAATAATCCTGTTGTTTCTCATGCAGCATTTTATACTTTTTTTCTAAAAATCTGAAATGTTTATGTGTAACATCTTATCAACACTGTTTTCTGTACATATAAATTACATTGTATCTAAAACCAATGCTTATGTATCATATACAAAAGACCAAGTGCTAACTAAAGGTCATGTTTTCTGGCCTTATCCTTTACGAATCACTAGTGCTGAGTAAGTTTGACTAAGTAGATGATGGCCTACAATCATATCTGTAGTTTATTTAAAATCTCTTCTGATGTAATCATCTACTTTGAAATGTTATAGCATGGCAAAAATTATACATATTTTTATATATGTATATCTGCAGGTACTTTTTTATATATGTAAGGTGTTGTGTACAAATTTGAAAAACGTTAAAATGGTTTTTCAAGAAGGAGAAAGAATCTGTAACATTCTACGGTACCTGATTTTTGGTTCTTGAATCTATACTTTCAGAATTATTTAGACTAACTATTTAAATTTCTTTCAGAATATGATGCATTAGCCAAAGTCATACAGCACCATCCAGACAGACATGAAACACTGAAGTAAGTACATCAAATTATAATAAGCCAGTAAGCTAGAAGTCACCAGATTTGACAGTTCCTTGCTTTCAGTTTGACCTTTCCTTGCTCTGATGTAATTTCTTTTGACACAAGAAAAACTTGGGTTTCGTTTTAAAATTGTGCCCTTATCAGCTTTCTTTAATTAATCTCCATCTGTGTGGATTCAGACACATTGCCAAGTGTGTTTATTTGAATTTTTTTCTTTCTTAAGGTGAATAAGTGAACTCAGATGTAAATGCACATCTAATGTCAGCTTACCAGGGATGAGTTGCTCAGAAAAGAGAGGTAGTGGGGAAGTGCTGTAACGTGCGCCAACAAGGGATTCGGTAGTCGCGCAAAATACATAATACACAAGCAAGTAAGGTGGCATGAGAGAAAGCAGGAGAAAGCTCTTAGGTTTTCTTTATGTTTTCCTTATAGTAGTTGTTCCTGCATGCCCGGTTATAAATTACTATGTTGTGTACCACAATATAACCTGCCCTGGCATGCAGGTTATACCTACCTGTTGTCCAACTTGTCTTGCATGTAACTTCCAGTATTGCTTGTGCCATTGTTGGATTCGGATCACTATCTGTGCTTTTGGGTCATTTTGCGCAGTTGTGGGGACATAATCTTTTTAACTTTATCAAGCTACAGAAGCATTCCTGGACTCATTGCATCTTTGAGTTTGTTCTTTTTAACCTGATTAAAGGGGTAGCACGGGGTTACTGTTTTTATTTAAGCTCAGTTTGCACTTACCCTGATGCCTACTTTCAGCGAAATTGCAGAGGGAGGCTGTCTTTTCATGTTCCATGGCATTTTACAGGAAACGGAAGATTTTTTTGTTACATTATTACCCTAGGAGTAGGAATTTTCTAGCTATAAACCACTGAGAATATTTCACACATTTTTTTCTTGCATGTTGTTTTTCTGTGCCTTGATTTCATTACCACAACTTTGATTATTACAGGCAATTCTCATGAGGCTTGACTACTTCTTACTTCATTAGTCAGCATGTGCTGTTTATCAAGTGAGGCTTCAGAATAAAGAATTACCAAGAGTGAAGTTTTTCAGATAAGTCAACTGATTAACAATGGAAACAACTAAATGATAATTTTTTTTTCTTAGAAGATGCCAGGTTGTTTAGGTTTGGAGGGGTTGTTCTAGTTTTGCTTAACGCATCCAAGCGCAAGTTTCTTGAGCAAAGCTAGAAATGGTCGTAAGTTACGGCTAGTAAATTTGGCATTTTGTCTTTTCTTAAAACTAATTTTATCATCTCTTTAGAAGAGTATGTTACAGTTAGAAATACCAGTGTGTTTATCCACTGGAAGAATGGCTACAATGTATGCCCTTTTGTCCTTAATCCCTCATATCTGTAGTCAAAGACACAGGCTTGAACTATAACAGAGTACGATCCCCCATTTTACAGATGGGGAAAGAGGACACAGTAACAGAATGGAGCATTTTTAAAGGGACCTTGGCTTGTAGGTATTTTAGCTTTAACTGACCTTTCCAAGTGTATAGACTTTAAATATAGGAACCTGACGTAGTTTTCATCCAGTGTTTTAATTACAAGGCTTCCTTTCTCTCCAGTTTGAGGAAAGTATACAGAAAATCGTACTATGACCCAAGAAGGACCACTCTTAAATCAGAACGGAGGAAGCCTCACTAACAATATCACACTTTCCATGGAACTCTTAATCACTAAAAACTCTTGAGAAAACTTCTTGCAAGGAGAAATGTCATGGTTTATTGCAAGAGTTACATTTATAGTTTTTGCAGGTTATGTGGTAAAATAGGACAAAGTTCAGAAAAAAACTTTCCTTATGCTTTTAAGAGACTGTTTCTTGGAAAAACTAGTCACACAGCACAAAAGAAGAGAAGCTGTTATCGGCTTAGTCACAAGGTAAGGCACAGGAGCCAATTCAGGGAGTGACAGGAGCTGAACTACTAAATGGCAGTGCCCACAGTGTAATTAGACGTAGTATCAGAAGAGCTGTTAAGAAGACCAATAAATGACACTGAGTCTTAGAAAAAGAGATACAAAAAATGAGAAGGCTAGGCAAAGATTCTCTGGAGTGGAAAGTAAAAGAAGTAGAATTCCAGATGTAGCTTTGGATGTTACCAGAAGAAAATTGCATGTCTTCTCACAGTCTGCTTATACCTGACAGCACGGCGTAAACAGCAAGATTTGGCCAAATGGAAGTCTTTCAGAAACTAGAAACCAAATACTAGCGAAATCACTGTATAAGCCTATAAGCTGTTAGCCTGTTTCCATTAAAGGGGGGGATAATGTCACACCCAACCCTCTTTCAGGCATTCCCCTCAAGGTACCAAGCATACTGGCTCAAAAAAAGACAACACCGTCAGGCAGCACTAAAACAGATCTTTTTTCCCAGCCATCATGAGATACTTAGGACTGGAGGCCATTTTGTGGTTCCCTGCCCAGACTAGTTGCAGCAGCTGTCAGTGCTTCAGAAAAAAAGAGGTTTATTTCCTTGCTGACCCCTGTATGGCTCCGCCTGCTACTTAATCAGGGATGGTCAGCCTCAATCCACTTCACCTTTAGAGAAACAGATTGTTCTCATTGCATGGAGCATAAATTATAGTAGACATTAGAAGAAAAGTAGAAGGGCCAAAGCGGAGGTTTGAGTGTAAGAGTTGATGCTCCATCCTCATTTGAAAGCTAGTGTACATTATGGTACCTGTTATTCTTTGCCCTACCTCAAAAAAGATTGTGGTGGTCCATGGTGGGTCCAAGTGAGAACAGAAAACAATCAAATGCTTGCAGAATGATCCTGAAGAGGTGTTGAAAGATGATGTGTTTCAAAAGGATATGAATAATAATGAAGATTATAGGTGTTGCATGTTTCCTCTATCTCTTAATGCCAGAGGCAATCAATTAAAATAAAAACTGGTATTTGAGAAGGAAATGAGTATTTATATGGATCACAGCGTTAAATTCTGTGTGCCAAGGCTTAAGCTGTATCTTGTAGTTTCATCAAAAAAGTGGATTATTCTATGTATGCCTATTGTAAAGTCTACATGTTATCCAGTACTCTGTCTGGTCAGGCCGTTGTTGGAGATGAGGTACTTGACTGTGTTTGGTCAACTGTTGTGTCTAAGAATTGTTGTGTTTGTATGTTGGGTGTGTAGGTTTATCAAATATGTTGTTCTGCTGATGCTATGTTTTTATTTAATCTATTCATGTCAACATAAAAAATCTGTGAAGTAGCAAACCCTCTGAAGATGCCATGGGTCTTTAATGTAATCCACTTCTTTAACTTTCATTGTATGGTCTAGTTAATAATGTGTTTGAGACAGGACTGAATTGTTACAGTCCAAATGCCCAGTGTACAACTGTATTCTAGCTTGGAGGCCTTGTTTCCTGTAAAAGACCTTAAATTACAAGTTTATGACATAATAGTTTAACATTTATGTGAAGTGGCCTTACCTCTATGCCATTTCATTTGTTATGCTTTGTTTACCTATTTATTTAATGGTTCTTTTTCCTCTACTTAGTTCAAATCTATTTTGCAAGAATTTTACAGAACTTTTTAAAAAATACTGACACTTTATTTTCAGGCAGCTAGAAGCTTTGGGAAAAGAACTGCAACATCTTTCTCACATTAAAGAAAATGTCGAAGATAAGGTAGGTTTTTCATAGAGATTGTTATATAATAATTTATTAGGAACATAATTAATGGAGCATCTGCTCTGTATGTGCTCTCTGTTTCCTAAAATACATGTTTTATTGTTCCAGCTGGAGCTGAGAAGAAAGCAGTTTCATGTTCTCCTGAGCACCATCCATGAACTTCAGCAAACCCTGGAAAGTAAGTGGTGTTCTTAGGTAATATATATAACTGGGTTGGGTTTCAGTGGATCAAAAGGAATCACAACTTTCCAGCAGTGTGCTAAGCTATGTGCTATTGAGGTTGGTGAACTCTTGCATCGGCAGCATTTTTTTCCCAGTAGTAGTCCAGAGCCGGAGACTGCTCAGAAATTTTTTTCTTCTACAAGCTAGCCACTGTGTCATTTCCTGATTAGCTTCAGATTAATCTGTAGGCAGCAGACTTCTTTAAAATATGGGGATGGAGAATAGCAATGTGAGGTCGGGTTTTTTTTTAAACAGAAAAAGTATATCTTACAGAAGAGTATTCTTGTGCATGGTTTCCAAACCTATTTGTATAATTTCTGTTTCGGTAGTTTTGAACATGTCACTGCCATCATGGTATTGTTTGAGGCTTTACTAAAAAGAAATTGGAATACAGGAAAGCTAAATGACTTACCTACTCAGACAGTGAGTCTGTAATAGAGTAGGGACCAAAACTGTCATATGCAAGAGCTAAATTCAGGAATTTAGTCAAACTCATCTTTTGTCATACAAATACTTAGTATTTTCAAATCAGCATTTACTTTTCATGCTCTAATATGGATAATATTGTTTTAAATATTATTTGCTGGATTTTTGCCAAGACAGAATAATTGGTATAGCCTTTGATGTGACCTGATTAACATACAGAGATGGCTATAAGAGCAGACTTTCATTCTCTAAGGCCATCTAGATCTTCTTAAGCAGAATGAACTGTTAATCCTAAGTGCACTTTACCAGAAGGTTATTGTTGTTATGTGTTACTAACACTTCCTTAAGTATTAGTCTCTAAAATACATTTTCACATGAATGTATAGATTACCTTTCAGCTTCTAGTATTTTGTGAAGGAAGTAACATTTTAGTGGAAGGCACAGCTTCAGTTTGAGATAAACCGTTAATAGGCAAAGAGAAGGCATGTAATTTGAAGCAATACAGTACTTGTTTGCTTGAATTGATACTATAGGGTTTACTCCATGTTTCCTGTAATAGCTGTTACAGATAACAGCTTTAAAAACTTGGAAGGATTTTTTTTGTTTGAACATAGCATTTTATATAATGAGATACTCAACTACGCATTTAAGGCAATCAACATAAAATATTTTAAGTGGGACACAGCTCTGCACTATAGTCTGTAAATATAACCAAGCATGTTTGACTAACTAATATTGAATTTTAGATGATGAAAAACTTTCAGAAGCTGAAGAATCTCAAGAAACCCAGATGGAAACAGAGACCAAACAGTAGATGTAATATGAAGACTGACTATACTATTGAAGAACGTCCAAGTGTCTTCACTTGTGTTGAGACCAACAGTAAGAGAGACAGAGCCAAAAAAGTTTTCTACTGTTTCTGTGAATTTTTATACAAAAATACTTGGTTTGCTTATGCTTCAGGGCAAAAAAAAAGTTACAGATCTGTGCAGACAAGCACTTTGTGTTAATCCACAAACTTTGTAATTTGTGACAAATATATTTTGTTTTACAAAGGATGAAGCTTCTGCATAGTACTTGTGAATTAAAGTGTTTGCAAAATGTTGTCAATAAAAGGTGTCTACAAGGAGTTTCCTATTTTTAGTAGGCATTGAGCCTAACAGTAATGGCTCCTTTTCTTACTTGACATTGGACTGAGGGTAGTGCATCTTTGCCTAAGTCCCAGCTTCCATAGACTAGTCCAGATGGGATCTAAAACTGAAAAAAGTAGGGGCTTAATTTTTCAAAGTAGCTGCCATTTTAGAACTTACCTGTGACTAGACTAGAATTTGCTAGTTTCATATAAAACAAATTACTTCTATAGAATTAATGCTTGTCAAGGGGTGGTAAAACAACAAAAATCATACTGTACTAGCTTCATTTTTTTCCTTAAGGTGATGCAAAGAACTGCAGTGATCTGAGCCTCGCTATGCTGTGTTCTGTGCAAGCACATCAAAAGTCACATTTTGAAATAACACATTTAAAACTGCAACTTAAAAGCTTTGTTCTTGTAGAACCGGGAATCTAATCCTGATACCATTTATAATCTGCTTCTGGATTTTATCTGTCAGTTGGCTATTATGAAATACATCATAGTTCCTGAAACAGATGGTGGAACCCATCCTTTCTCATGATGACAAACCAAAGCAGTAGAGCGGCAATCATGATGTTAAAGAATCTCAGATACTTTTATTATTAATAGGGAGCATGGAATCTATCCACCTGGATCATCCCACAGTTTGAGCAGTCTGTTGGGAGGTAGGAAATACAGGTTTCAACCTTCCCAACAAGAGGAGAGAATTGAATTATGTTCTAAGCTTTTGTAAGGTGGGGAGGAAGGAACAAGGGGCAGCAGTAGGTCCTATCACTACCTGGTAGCCATGTTCTAAAACACCTGTTACATCAAGCCTTCCAGTGGTTTGGGTAAAGGAACACATTTTGGATCTCACTCAGACCGAGTCATAAGCATACATGGTTGAAGTAAAATAACGATGTTATACAGAATAGAGCTGCCTCCTCAAACTAGGTGCCAGCTGAGGGGGATTTCCAGGATTGTGACTTTGGACTTTTATAGTCTAAATGCCATATAATTCCCATTCTCAGTGGCTGCGGGTCTACGTGCGTTGGGCTGAACAGACATATCTGAGCTTGTTTTGCTTGCATTCCAAGTTTGCAAGGCAAGCCAGCTGAACGGGAAGTCGTACAACTTCGGTAGCGCAGTGCAGCCCTGGACTAATGAGCTGTCAAAAGTCTTCTAGTTCACAGCTGGTCAACTCGGAACACAGGGGAAGCTCAGGTTTGCCTGATAGAGCCTGTGTAGACATGCAGTGCTTCTCATGCACTACAAATTTTGCAGATTGGGGTGGGTGGGGGGTGGGTAAGCAAACAAAAGGGATTTAATATGAAAAATACACTGTCAAAAAGTATTTAGTGTTCTGTGGTTTTTTTTCCCCTCCTAACAACAGTGAATAGTAAAATACATTGTAAAGCAGCGATACTACATTATTGCCAAATTAGGGAGGAGTCACTTTCATGAATATATCAATTATGAAGACCATAAATGACAAAGTCTCAAGACACATTTAAAGCATATTAACATTTTTTGTGGTTGAAAGGCTCTCCATGAGCTGCCTGGATTGTATTTTGGTGCAGAGGTGGATGACATTTACCACCTAAAAATGGTTTCTGTAACAGCATTGTCATGAAAAACCTCAAATTTTTCCATTCATTGTTTACACAGTTCTTTGGAAATTACTTGGATCACTCATGTATCTTATTTCAGAACTTGCGCTGCTCTGTACAGAACCTGACCAGAAACATGCCAATGTGTGAGTCTGTCCCTCTGGTAAGGAATACATACGCAGAAACAAAAGTTGTACGGAAGAGAAGCAATACAAACGCACAGCAAAGTAAGGAGTATATTCTAGTTTGAATTACAGTGATGCAATCATGAAAAGCCACTACTGCCCTAGAAAACCAAGTCGCCCTAGCACAGTATGGCAGCAAGAGAATGATATTACCATACTGCCTTGGAAATCAACCAAAAAAAAGCGACATCAATTCATTGCAAATGCAGGCTCAGTGGGACGTTGGAAATCTTTGCTCCTATTTTTTTCAGTATTTATACCTCTAACCTCTTGCACATTAGATTTGTGCCAAAAGAGAAACAAAACCAAATGAAACTCTAATACCAGGCAACATTTAACCTGCTCTGTTATTAAGCCCCAAGTTCTGGGTTCAAATCTGCTGCACATATGTTGAAGATAGTTATCTGCATCTCCTTTATTCTTCTGTTGAACGTTTCTTTGTGTTGTATTTCCAAGGCACAGATGATAGTCACTGTTTCATCCCTGCCTGGAAAGCTGTCCTCTATGCTGCTTCTGCTTATCTGCATTGACTCTAAATGTACAGGTATAAAAATCTGTACGTATATAAACTCAGGATCTCAACAACCACACTATTTAAATAAGAAATCTTCCCTGTTCGTACGATTTGCCTTGTCCCTATCTGAGCTGAAAGATTATTACGTGTCTAAATGCTCCATCTTAACGCCATTGCCATGTGGATGCAAAAATACAAGTAGAAAGATGCTGAAGCGGTAAGCTGACATTTTCTACGCCGGGACTTGTTTTTCTGTCCTCTCCAAACAAGAGAGCGGTAGAGAGTGGAGCATTGGACAGAATTGGTAACTTTGACAGAATTTTTTAAAAGAGATTTAGCAAGCTCCATGGAGGGATGGGGGAAGGAGGAGAAAGAAGGTCACGGTGACACGCTGCCAAGTGATGGCTATCTCTGAAAACATGGCAATTTGAAGACTGCTGCTGCCAGCAAAGAAAATTGCAAAAAATAGATCCCAAAGATTTACGAGATGAGATAGAAATTATGAATTATTTTAGATACTCGTCATGTAAGTGTTCCAGCTGTCACAGCTGACTTGCACCATCTTTTCCCCCACTTCTTTTCTCAGGTCTCAGAAGGTTCTTTTTCTGTGTGAGTTAAAAAAAAAAAAAATTAAAAGAAATTCAGAAATACAGGCAAGTACTGTTAGTTTTGCTCTGGGAACCTGTGTAATTTTTATTTTCTAGAATACATGCATTAGGGAAATCCTATACTAGTGTATAAACCACTTAAAATATATACATACAACAGACCCCAGGGAAAGCAAGTTAGCAACAGAGAAGCGCCCTACCTTTCATGTTTCACCCTGATTGTCAAATGTGTTCTTGGGCTACCTCAGCCTTCATTTCCCAAGTCTATTTTAATAAACGTGATTATCTGTGTTGCAGAAGTCCCTAGAAGCGCCGCTCGCAGCCCAGGGCCCGCGTGTTGCTAGGCACTGTGCAAAGGCAGAACAAAAAGGCCGTTCCTGCCCCCATGTACCGGGCAGCACCGCAACAGCCGGGAGGCAAAGCCAGGCTCGGAGCAGAGCGTCCTGAGCGGAGCGCGCACCGCAGCCTGCCTGCAAACACCCCGACGTTCCCCCTGGCCTGGCGTGATGCACCTGCCTGCTGGCAGCGGGGGAGAAGCCAGCGGGAGCCGGCAGGGCATCGCTGCACGAGGCTGCTCGGTTATGTGCCGAAGGCGTCTGGGGAATGGGACGCCGGGGCTGGGACCCAGCGCATCCCCACCGATGGGACTCAGCATCCTCACGTCGAGGAGCTTCCCAGGCATTCAGGAGTAATTCTAAAGCCAGGGGTGGAGCGTGCCGTGGTCTTTGTCCAGGTTAGCAGAGTCCTGAATGGAAGGATGAGGGGCCTTACACCTCTCTGCAGGGTGAAACGATGGAGGGCTTCTTTCATAGACGGAGGAGCTCTAGGTCTGCCTTTGCCAGAAGCAGAGAGCTGGTTGCGTTGGGCAGTCGCTGCCGGCGTTGCTGGCGTAGTGGCAGGAGCTGATATTAATCGAGGAGCCCATGAGGAAGGAACTCTGAAGCAAACTCGGTTTTCTACATTTGTTACATTGGTGTTTCGTGTAGTTTTTGTGTGGGGCCACAAACTACCGCAGCTGCCGGGAGCCGGGCAATCCGGAGCTGCCAGCGAGGTGATGCGCCGCCTTACACCACCCAAGGGTTAGGCCCCGTGGGTTTATCGACAGCTCCGCAACTCGCACCCGAAATGATTCATCGCGGCGCAGACCAGCGCCTACGGAAGCATGGCAGAGGCAGGACGAGTCGGGGAATATTTCGTTTCCACCCCACTGGCGCAAAACTTTAATTCCAAATTCCCCGCTTTCCTCCCATCGGCGCAAAACTAATTCCAAATTCCCCGCTTTCCTCCTATCGGCGCAAAACCGGCAGCGGACGCTCCGCGCCCGGG
>NW_010972438.1:8569257-8612636 GCF_000737465.1 Haliaeetus leucocephalus
GGACGGGCAGCGGTGGGTGCGTTCCCGTCGCTTCCCCGGCCTCGCGAGTCCTTTTTAAAGCTTTTTTGTCTTTTTAAGGTTTGAATTTCCCCGGCGCGCACAGCCCCACCGCCGTCCGCAGCGGTTCAGAACCACGGAGGGGTTTCTCTGCTCACCCGCCGCCCCGCGCTGGGTTTGCAGCGCCTCGCCTGCACCACCCTCGCTCTCAAAGCCTCTCCTAAAACGCCCCGAAATACATAAAACGCCGCCAAGGAGCAGAAGGCGCAATGCCGAAACCTTTGCTCTGTGTAACGCCCCGTGACGTGGCACGAGCAGACGGCCACCAATGCTTAATTTTCCTGCTGGTGTTCAAGAGCAGACAGACACCAAACCCTCCGAGCTGCCCCTCGCACGCAAGGGTGGGAAGAGCAGAAGACCCTGCCGGTGCTCGCAGCAGGGGTCAAGCACCCTCCGGCGTGCGAGGCTCTCCTGCCTCCAGCACACCCGGCCCCGGCGGCCCGAGGGCAAGGCGAGAGCCGTTTCGGGATCATTCGATACCAGGATGCTCAGAAGTTGCAGCATCAGGGTGCGAAACTTGGCAAAAGTTTACTAAAAGCATTATACTGCATGAGGAGTCCTAAAATAGTCAACGGCCCAGACACACGCGTTTTTAAATTGCTCTCGCATTAAGGAAAAACAAAAAGCAAACCCACTAAACAACCTTTTTTATGCTTTGCCAATTCGCTTGCAATGGAAGAGTCACCACCAAGAGAATTTAAAAAGATGGTCTATCTCCCAGGAGGGAAGGATCGTGCTCTTCTCAACAAAAAACTGTTTCATCATAAGTACATGCTGGAAATAGCAGCGTGTACTGCATGTAACATTAGGCCCCGCTAGTAGCCCTTTTGGAAGAAAAAACAACATATAATTTATGAGTTGGCAGGGCAAGTTGTCTGCAGACACCTTCCCAATGACTCTTACATCACTACGCTTAAATCTCCTTATGTGAACCTAAATGAAATTCATCTTTACATTGAACTTGCTGCACCAAAATCCCCATGCATTAGCTCCTATTCCAAAGAAAATATTTTCCCTAAAGCCTTGTATTGTTGCTGAAAAAACTCCCAAACAACACTAAGCTTCAAAGCTGAAACCAAAAGCCTCTTGTTGCTTACCAAGCACAAGAGACAAGTTTAGACACAACACATGGAAAAAAACACCACTGTCCAGAGCAGCTTCTCCCAGTCACATTCAGGAAACTTTTACAAGGTGGTGGAGATTTGAAGGGGGAGATGTTCTAACTTATTTGAGAGGAAACCCAGAAAAAAATAATTCATGTCTTGATTTCTTTCTTTTTCTTAGTGCCTGTTAGCATCAATATCTTTTGACTTACTCTGCATGAATTCCCAGAAAGCTTTTGGATCAACTCTGCTTCGCTTTGTTATTGTGACTGCTGGGACCGGAGGGCTGTGGAGCACTGGGGCCACCACCCCTCCCAGCCAAGTCGTTAGTGTCCCCAGTACCCAGCAAGGTGTAAAACCGCAGCAGGAACATCTCCCATAGTGGGAACATCCACTACCTGACTACACATCCACGAATGTCCCGGTGTTGGGAGACAGGTAACACTGGAGCTTTTCCCTGGGCTGGCCGATAAGTGCTGGTTATTTTTCAAAGCTTGTAGAGCTGTGTGAAGTCTCTGCCCTTCTGACATACCAGCGTGACATTTTTTTGAGGTGACTGGAGGAGTGATTGAAGGCAAACTGATGGACCTGATGACAGAAACCTTCCCTGGGAGACCTGTGCCTCGGTCAAGTAAAATGTGAGCATCAAAACTATTTGCTGGTAGTTAACAGCAGTGGGATTCACTGAAAGAATGAGACAACTTCTGCATCTCAGGACTCATGCTGTCAGGGGCACATGTTCATTCAGTTTCTCATATATAAAAGCAGGTTCTTCCCAGCGCTTCTTGGCACGTTCATGGAGAGAACAAAATCCCCAGGCCCAACCTTTCCTGTCCCCATAAAATCCAACAAAGCCAAGGGAAAATTTCTTCCTGTACATTGTGTGGGCTCTGGCAATGCCCATGGGTCCCTTTACTTGTGTACGTGGGGCAGAGGTTGGCAGCAAGGGGGGATGGGGAGCCAGGCTGGCCGCACGGAAACCCTCTCCAGGACATGCCTGAGCACAAAGGCTGTGCCGAAGAGCTGGGGGAGCAGAGCAGTGTATTTGGGGTGTGTTTAGGTTTGACTTTTCAGTACTACTCATTCAGAAGGATGCCATAAGAGACAGCAAATCCCTCTTTGAATAGACAGATTATAGTCATATTTAACTTGTGCTTAAGTTCTCTCCCTTTCTCCTCCTTACTCCCTAACTCATCAAACCTGCCAACTGCTTCACTAAGTACACCAAGCAATGACAAAGGATCTCAAGGCACATGAGGAAAAACCCTCATGTAATCTCCTTGCTCCAATACAGTAAATAGCCACCATACTTACTGAATGTAAAGAGATGGAAAAAGGGGATTTGTGTTCCACTGCAGCATTGCTCAAGACGCAGATAGAGGCATTCGCTAAGCTTGACAGGACTAAACCCAGACCCCAATCCTCCAAGCGCATCATCTAACGCTGGTACGCCTATACCACCCTACAGCAAATAACGTAATATGCAATAAAACAAGAGTTCATGTGTATTTCAGGCCTCTCACATAATGCTGGTTTGCAAGACATCACATAAGGGCTGCAGCTGGCACCCAACAAGCACTTCTCTTTGAGGACAGAGTGGTGGCAGGTCTTAAGAAGGAAACAACACTACTCCTGGGATCTGGGTAAGGGGCTGTGCGGAAAATGATGCAGGGAGGTTACAAAACCACTCAGATAAAACAAAAAAATCAAGTGAGAAAGAATAAAAACATCACCGTGTGGGCAAAATCCTAAGGAAAGCAAAAGGGTGGTTTGGCAGCACAGCATTTCCACAGAGTTTCGACGGCAGGACCAGCAGAAAGCCCTTGGCTACGCAGCGAGGGACTGTGGGCTCTGCCCGGAGCTGCCTGCTCCCCGCTCCCACAGGTCTGGGCTTCACCAGTGTTTACTTGGCCCATGGATGCTTTTTAATCCGATATCATGGGTTTTTCAAGTGTGCCAATTCCCGCTGTAGCCTGCTGCCAACTGATAGATGGTTTATGCCATTAACAGCGCCCGAGGATGAGAATTGCTAAAGAGCAATGGGAATATTTACTTTCTCCTGCTAATGCGAGTCACAAGCAGAGGACTTCAAAAACCTCGTAACCTGTATGCAGCCAGCTGCAGGCCAAGCCTGGATGGGGGCAAGAAGAAACTGCAGGACACAGCTCCATAGGGAGAAACAGCTAAAACATAACAAATCCTCAGGGCAGAGTGCTCAAAGACAGGCTGTAGCATTAAGCCACTGCATTGCCTGCAGGGAGTGACCACGTAAGAGATGCGAGCCAGTGGGCTTCTTTTCTTGGAAGAGCGGAAAGGATTAAAAAGAAGCAAAAAGGAAAAGCAAAGAAAATGAACTGTGAGCTGATTGTCCCTGCCTTATTCCCATTCTCCAGGACTAGACTTATAGCCTCTGTGTGTGCACATATATGCACACAAGTGCACGTGTGCATGCAGACACACACGACTGCTACTGGAAACCTTGCAGACTGCCGGCTACACCGTACAAAAGCACTTCTGGAAGCTTAAACTGATTAAATCAATACACACATCTCAGTGGCTCCTCTTCTTTCTGACTGTGGCTGAAAGCCTCACGCCCATCGCTACCACGGCTTCTTGATCGAGCCAGCCCAGACCCCCCTCCACTTCTTCCACTCCCACGCCTCCACCAGCGATACAAACACAGAGCCTCAGTGGAGGAGTAAATACTCGCTATTATTTGTCCTGACACTTGGGGAAGCACTGGAAAGTTCAGCTACCTTGCTATTTCACATTGTCTTGTTATCACCCATTGTCAAACTTCTGCTCGTTTGCTTTAGAATTGCTCATCTCTCCGGGGAGCGGCAGGGGAAGAGACCGGGCACGCGGCGCAGAAAGCAGCAATTTCACTGAAAAATAACAGTAACCAACCAAAATGAAGTGATTACATGGATACATCAGTGCAAATGAGACAAGAAAGATTCCCAGTTGTGTTATCCCCAAATTGCTACCCGCCTGTTGCTGTGCCTGCGATCAGCCGCATCAGCTGCAGCGGGCCAGGTTCAGCACCCGGTCCTTCTCCTGCTCATTAATTTCAGCAGCAATTCCCAGCAAGGGCAACAGGAGCAGGTTGTGTCTGTTTGCTAAAATGCTGTAAAGCTCCTTGGATGCTGCGCTCAAGCCAGAAAGACAGTGAATCGCTCTGAGGTGTCTGTTCCCGGGGCTCCACAGCAGAGTAGCTCCCGGTGTGCGTGCAAGGGACCTGGCGTGCGGGCACATTGCACCGATGCTGCGCGTCCCTCCTGTCCCTCCTGCACACCAGGTGACCTGCTTCTCTTTGCCTTTTCTTAGCTTGCAGGTGAAGGCAAGGTACCTGAACTGGCCGTACAGGATCAGTCAATGATTTAGGCTGCAGAGAATCTTTGGAGTTCTCTAGTCCAACCTCCTGCTCAGAGTAGGGCCAGCTTCAGATTTAGGCGAGGTTGCTCAGAGGCTGGACCTGGGTATTTGAGTGTCCCCAGGGATGGAGGTCCCACAGCCTCTCTGGGTCCCGATTCCAGTACTTGGCCATTGGGAAATTTTTACTTCTTGCTGTCCAACTGACGTTCCCTTACTGGCCATTGTGCCGTTGCCCCAGGTCCTTGCGGCTGTGGGACGAGCTGGGCTCTGTCACACCGCCGAGCGGCATCGCCTGGATGTGACCTCCGCGCCCCAGCCCAGCCGCGCTCTCCGGGGCTTTGCGTGCCAGGATCTGGCCACTGAAGTTAGCGTGCAATTCTGCTACTGCTCATTTAGACAAAGCATTGAACAGGGTAAAAAAAGCTCCTCTACTGATGGTGCTCCAATTTTTTTGCAGCAAAATAGGAGACAAAGAGTTAGGGTTTCACGTACGATGGGAACCGAGCTCTCGGACAGCATTATTGCCTCCCTGCCATCAGTGCGGCCCCTCTGGCTTTCCAGCAGCCAAGGGAAGAGAGCAACCCCAGCATTTATCATGTCACATCCTACTCTGCCATCAGCCTGGGTGGCCAAAAACCTCACCCCAAAACTTTTCTTTCTGGAAGCAGTTTTGCCTGCAGAGCTGCCTGCTGAATACTCACACTGTGCATCACACCAGCGTGGTACTTTCCTCCCACGGGTAGACTGACATGATGACCATATCCTTTCCAATAATATTTTATTTGAAGATCCCGAAGAAAAATAATTACTCATGCTCCCCATCAGAAAGCCAAACAATTACAGTGGCGAATGATACTGTAGCAGTGCCTATAATTAAGGAACTGCCAGCATTTTAATTGTAACTAGTATCTTCAGTGGCTGACAATCCAGCTGTACAGCAGACCTGTTAAAAGCGAGATTGCCAGTTCCAGAGTTATAGACCAGCAATTAAACTTTTAGGGAGCTTTTCTGTACTTCTTGCTTACTAAGATGTGTTTCTTGCCTATCAAGAGCTTTGGGGTAATTTCAGTAAAGTCCTTGTGTTAATGAGTAGTGGGCTTTCCTTTAACTTTCAGTGATTCCTCTGTCACAGCATGGGGTGGGGACATCCTGAGGCCAGCAAGTGTCTCATTAGGCTTTCTCCCATCACGCTGAAGCCGACACAGTGCTGCTTTAACATTTTCCGCCTTCAAAGCGCTGGGCCAGTTATTGCTCAGTACCACCAAGGAGCTTTGCTGAACTCTGTTTAGAAGGGGCCCTAAGTACCAGTGGGGATTTATTTAGTTATTACCTAAAATTTAAAAATACATTTTAAACAATAAAACTTCAATACCCATAAAGAGACTAAGAACTCACCAGTTTGCAATATCAAAAATATTAAAACCAACATGAAACTTGTCCCTTCCCCAGCTTCTGCTTCTAAGCCACTGCAGAACCAAACTGTGGTTCACTTTATTTTTTTTCTTCATTCAGGAATTCAGACAAAGCATTCAAACTTTGCAGACACGGAGTCCCTCCGGACTGCCTGTGCCTGCAAGGGCTCACACGCTCCGAGCCCGTGCTCGATCCAGCACCGGAGCAGGTTGAGGGGAGCAGAGCAGCCAAGAGCACACAGCCATGGGACCACTAGCGATGGACCCTGAGCGTACAGGTACCAGACACACCAGCATCACCTACTTGGTGAGTTTTGTGCCGAAAACTTTCCTACCCTGCAGCAGTTGCTGCACATCCCAGGACTGTGATGGAAATACCCCCTGGTAAGTGATGCTATTAGGTCAAGCTGCTTCAAGCCAACTGAGGGTGGAAAAAAAGGATAAAAAAAATTACCAACTCTGATCCAAGGAAGTCTGCACAGACGGTGGCCGTTCAGTTGGCACAGCAGGGATCATGCAGGCATGATTTTGCTGGTTGGTCCTGGGACAGACGGGCTGCAGCAGAAAATGCTCAGGGCAGCCGATGTCGCCTGCCTGTGAGGTAGGGGTGTGCAGCTACCTCTGATCTCCGAAACCCAGGAGTTATAAACCGTGCTGGCTGGCTTACACAGCTAGCCTTGCCCTCGCTGCAGTGGGGACAAAACCCCAGCCAGGGCATGGCCCATCCTCGCCTCCCTGCCTTTTCCAGCATGGGTCTCCAGTGAGGACTGGTGTACAGGCTTTTCCCTCGTCCGCTGCCTGGGGACACACAGGGATGCTCAGGCTTTGCACGGAGACATTTGCTGCCTGGAAAATCACCTGCACTGGCATGCATTTTTGAGAACATATTTCCACCCTTCAGACCTGGCTCAAGGGAAAGGTCCCCGCAGAGCTCAGCAGAAGCAACACTTGGGAGTAAAAACCCGCTGAACGAGACGTGCTGTGTCTTAATTACACAGAGCTGGTATTCCCAGCATCGCAACACTTGCGCTGGAAGATAAGACGTGAAGCCTGTCAGGTGGGGAGCTTACCACAATGCTGCCCGGTGCAGGGGTCCCTCTGGCAGGCGAGCTCCGGAGCCCCCGCTCTCACCCACAGCCTTCTGCCCCACCACCCTGGGACCACCACGCACCCCAGCGACCCGCGACATCAGGCTGGGCAGGAAAAGAAGAGCCGTGACTTAGCAGGCAAGGGCAAGGCATCAACCCCAGCTTACGAGTTCACTACCCCAGTTCACTCAGCCAACTCGTTCCCATTCCTCCAGCCCTTGCATCTCGGCTTCTTCCCCCCACCGCTGCCTCCCTGGCTGGGCTCGCCTGCCCTCCCCGGGCACCATGTCCCCTTTCCCTCCAGCAGCTCGTTCATAAAACAGCAGAAATAAAATCTGTGCTGTTTGCAGCAGCCCCTCAGCCTCCACAGGCTCACAGGGCAGATGTTCAAAGCTTTTAGATGCTTACATGCAGAGAGAGCATCACCTACTGGGACTTTTAGAAATGTCTTGAGAAAACCATGAGACCTACGTCCCTCCCTTAACCGTGCTGAAGATCCCAGTCAGGGACCTGCCTCCGCACTCAGGCACTAAAGGGCCTTTTAAAAATTTTGACCCGTGGGCTGTCATAGGATGGAGGCAACATCCTTACACCAACAGCAGCCGCGGTAGTTCGGGAGGAGTGCACCTCTGAAAGAGGGGGATGGCCCTTTGCAGAAGCAGACATTGCTGCCTGGCCTCATGTCATTTTAAATGCCGCAAATATACTTATTTGTTTCCATTACTTACATTTTGCATATATATTTTTCTAAACCTCAGATTATTAAACACGACTGTCTATGCCGGAGAGCTCAAGTACCTAAACGTGCAGGAGTATGCCATAGCACTCACTACGACACAAATACTCCAGTTTTATCCAGGTACAGCCGAGTAACTGCTGTTAGCGTCGTGCCCTGCAAAGGGATGACACGTACATGTGCAGTTACCTGCTCTCCGCAGACCAAGCTAACCCCAGGGCTCGGAGTACCTGCACTCCTCCAGGAGAGATGAGAGTCCATCTCCCTCCTGCAAAGGATGCAGGCACCAAATGCACTACAAATACAAGCTTCTAGCAGGCACTAGTGACATTTAAATTATGATAAAATACTTTTGTTTCCTGCTTAAACCTTATGAACCATGATCTGACACCTTTTGCATAAGCTTTCGAGGAGCTGTGATGAAGGAGGGTAGATTAGCCTCAGGGCAGGGCATGAGCAAGGACAGAAACTGGGGCTTGTTCATCACTCAGATGATCACTTCTCATTCCAGGGCTAGTTATGAGAGAAGTTAATTTGAACTGGCAGCAGATTTTGCATAAAGACATCTCAGAACACCAGTCAGCCCCAACATTTGCCATGGAATTTAGTTTTCATATTACTAAAACCTTATAATGAAGTTTTCCAGTGCAGATCTTACTTCAAGCTTTGCTGCAGTGACATTCAATGCGAGTAGAGAATACACTCACTCCAAAAGGTAAAGGGTGGGATTTTATTACTGTTAAGTGTCCTGTGCTTGGCCTTAACTTCTTCACAGTATAGGACACTAAGAAACGTTGGGGTTATGTCCACAGGATTTGCAGCATCCTTCTTCTCTGTGTATGGGCCAGGACTGCCCAGAGCTTTTATGCAGGAGCAAAGCATTTACTGTTGATGATACTGGAAGCATTTCTATGACATTTTTTTCAGTCCAGAATGTATTTATTTTATCCCTAGCTAAAAGTGTTTCAGCTAGCTGTCTCCTTATAAAGATAGTTCCACCAAAGCTGTTACCACTCTTCAGAGAATCCTCCCTGGACAGGCTGCATTTCCCTTCTGAAACCATAGGCAAATCTTAAAAACTGCTTCTTCCCATTTTTTGCTAGTTGTAAAAAAACTCTCCTGAACCCTGAAGTTGCATCTTTAGTATACTGTTCGCAAACACTGAATTCATTCACTTATTCTCCTCTTTGGGTGCCACATGATTCTTATCTACTTATTTTCAGCTCTTTGTTCAAGCCTCCTATTTCCTATTTAAAAAAATAAAAATAATCAAGAACAAACCCTGCGAAAGGACTTATTTTCCTCTCTGCTTGTGTCTCTGCTGTTTGCATAGGGATGGCTTGCAAACCTGCCCTTGGCCACCTTCTCTCCACTTACATCTCAGCAGTATTTGGAGCGGAGCTCCTCTAGCATCGCTTCCCAGGCGGAGCGGGGAGATCCTCAGCTGACTCTCCCGCTGCAGTCCAGCAGGTTCCTGTACTTGCTGGGAGGTGACCCACAGTCCTGAGTGTAAAAGAGGAGCAAACAACAGGAGAAAGATTGCTGTTCTTTGCTCGCGCTCTCTAATTATAGGTAGTACTTTTACACACAGGCACAAGATGTTAATGTCAGGGAAGCACATTTCTGTCCTGTATCTTCCCTTACTTATTCTGCACTCTTCTTAGGATACAGGAGAGAGCAACTCCTACACGCAATTTATATATATCTGTAGATATATGTGAGAGATTTTTAATAAAAAGAGGATGACAGTTGCCACAGGAAATTATGAATACATGCATATATACACACATTCAAACACGTACCCTGAGCCTTTGAGACCTTTCAATTTCTTGAAGGAAATACTTTTAAAGAAGGGTGATGCCCCTCTTGCTCAAACCAAGAGCTCAGCAGCGAAGAAGGGGGTGAATATGCACCCGAGCCCTCCTCACGAGCTCTGATCTAAGAGAACACGTCATTCTGTGACGTGGGCATGTGAATAAGTTATCTTCCAGTAAGCCACAGCACAGCTGCTCTAGTAAATATGCTTTTATCCTCCAGTTACTGCAAGGTAGGACATATGGAGGGGTAACTACTTTATGTGGCAATGTCAGCATCAGCTTCCTTCTAGAGGAGGGAAGAGTGGGGCTTCATTTCTACTCTACCCTAAATCTAGCTACCAAAGAAATGAGGCAGCTTCACCTGAGATCCAGTCACTGACAAAAATACGTTAGGAACCTCAAGCTTCTGTTTTCCTCTAAAACTCCTATAATTGCCACATAAATAATCAGTTTAGTGTAGGATGGTTCAATCAATCTGGCCCTGGGAAAACGTTAAGTAATAACAGTTTTGTGCAAGCTGCAGACTAGTGTCTTTATTAAAAACCTACATCAAAGCCCATGCCTAGTCCGATCTATTCATGCTACCGCTCTCATTTTAAACGTGCTTATACACCGAAGAATCCTGACGGATTGGAGCCGTAGGAGGTAAACCAGCAGATTGAAGAGGTTAAATGTATTTCTTTACTAATGGGACTGATGCTGTTCAAAGCTCCCATAAAAATTCAGCATGAAGAGCTTCCTAAGCTCAGGGGTTTTATAGCCTTCATGATCATTCAACCTTTAAGCAGATACAAAGAAAATTTTTCTCTGCCTTTCTCTGAATATATCCATCTCCTTAAGAGCAAGTGAAAGACTTTTATAGAGAACTTGATAAAATTCCTGAGACAGCTCATTAATTCTAGTCACTTCAGCAGTGACTTCCCCACCACTTGTGGCACTCAAAGAGGTTATAGACTGCCTCAGTAAGAATGAATCCTATTCATTAGCCATTTCCCTGCACTTGCATATTAATATTGTCTGGCCTTGTTAAATATAGAAACTTATTCTCTTTTAATCCGTTTTTAACAGGCATTTTTTTTCCTAGGGGTAGCCACGAAATAATTGATAATGAGTTATCCCACCTCCAAAAAGTTTGTGAAATTCCCCAGACGGCCTCCAGTTGCTGCTGGGGAGCTGGGGCAGGCCAGTTAGCTCTGTGGATATTGTGCTTGTGATGGGAAATTTAGAACCTTTTGCACTACACAACCTCTTCGCCACTTTAAGGAGACATCATTTAATCAGCAGAACATTCATCTCTGTTACACATGTGCTTATAAACAGGATCCAGTGGTGAAAATAAGAAATAATAATCACAAACGATGCAAGTGGTAGGTGTGAAGGAACTTGCAGCAACCCCTTATCCTCTCTACAGCTCAGCTTCGTACAGCACAACCCAACCAAACACCACCCATACTCTTAAGTAACTCAAAACTAGAAAGACTTGGCAGCAGCAGAGGGCAACTTGCTACCAATGAAATCTTTATTCTACAGGGTAAAGACAGTTCTGTTAATTTATTTGACTGAAATGAGAGCTGGTTGAAATCTCTCAGCTGCGCTTTATTGAATAAAGTTTTTCATGTAAACAGAAATTTTGAAGGACCTTGGGGAGAGGAGGTGTATTGAAGAAAATGTTGCTTTCTTGGCAAGAGAAAACTTAAAACTGTGGATGTTTCCATGAAAATGAGGCCTCTTGTGCTGTTAACTACATAAGGAACAGTGTTACACCCTGAAATAGGAAATTGGATTTTCCATCTTTTTTATCAGCTTCCAAGATTAATAGCTTTACAAGAATCTAATCCTTTTAGAAATCCAGTACAAATATTTCCCTCTTGCATCTTGCAATAGCAAACTATTCAGCCAAAGTGGATACACAAAATCCTAGCAACTAATTTGAGCTAATTTGGTCATTCTGATGAGGCTGCAGGAAAAGAATTGGAGACAGAAGAATTACAGGGGAACTCTCAGATATTTAGTGGTGGCCAAAACCTCCCCCTGGTATTGGCAACGCACCATAAACCAAGAGCCGTTCAAATCCATGGCTGCTGCTAAGCTCCTGGTTGGTTGTGTGGCAGCGTTTTCAGTATTCATTATAATGAGGAGCTTCTGATGAGCTCTTGGTGCTGTTTATAGCACAAGCCCAGGTATAGCTCATTTTCTGAGAATAACTTTGGCAAAACCCCAATATCTGTTGTAGCTTTTTGACAACTTATAATTATGGTTGGAACTGCAGTCAAGTGATTTCAGACAGGAGAGCAAGTAATTTCCCAGAGTTACCCACTGGGGCAGCACCCTCCCCATCTGAACACCCGTGGAGAAGAGAACGTTCCCACCGTTCAAGTTCCTGCAGAGTGTGTGCATGAGGGGAACACGCACTTTTTTTTCCCTTCAGGAAAAAAACCTTCCATTTTTCTATCCTTTACAATCACTAGTGATTTTCTGTGTGCTAAGAATACACCAAAAATCCCAACTCTCAAGTAATGTTCCTGCATAGCACTATTCTGACTGTGAAACCCGGAGTCCCCACGTGCCCACTGCTGCGTGCTGGAGCCCCGATGGTGAGCATTGCACTTCGACATTTAATTCTGCACTGTGAGTGACCTCCACCTTTTTTATACTGACTCGACACACAACACAACCATGACAAAAGTCCTTTTCCTGCTTTTTTAGGGACTGACTTCTTTCCCATCCTCAGTACCTGTGCTGGATGCTTGATTCATTCCAGTTCAAATGCTATCGACAGTGGACCAGGTCCTCTGTGTTTTCAGAAGCCGGCCCCTCGTGGGGCTGCACAGACAACTCTGGGACAGCAGAGCTAGATTCAGCGTCCTTTAAATCAATGCTGACTCCAGCGCCGGTACAGCTGAACCTGCCCCCAACAAATTTCACCACTGTGTTGATGCAAGCCTGACATAAATGAGATCAGAAACGTGATTCATCATTTCTAGAAGCCACTTTGCTGTGTTTTTCAAGAATCAATGACACTCTCTCAGCTGAATTTTACCAAGGAATCAATTATCTACTAGCTATGACATTTATCAAAACAGGTTACCAGTGGTGTAAATCATCGTCACCTTGCTGAAGCCGGTAGCACCAAGCCCATCTGCATGAGCCAGGCAAGTAGCCTATATCCTATTAGGATGGATAGCAATATATGAACCTTGTACAGCTGACAGACATTTATGGAGGATAATTACAGAGACTGCAAGAATATCAGTTACTTTGACATGTTAATGGTTTCTTTTTAATTAGATACACAGGCACAGAGGTGATTGCAAATAATTCAGTTGTTGCTGAGCTAACATGTCTTTACCAGGACAGGTCCCCAGATGTGCTTCGTTCTGCACTAAAGACCAGTCCATCAAGTATGGGGAAGCTCTTCAAGCTAGACCAAGGCTGGGAACACCATCTGAGAAGTAAAACTGAGCCCAAGTGCCTTGTTTGCCCCAAACTGCCCTGTTTATGTGGTACCTAGCCTGACCCAAGCCCACCCCTAGCCAGAAGCAAGGTTGACATGGCACAAAGCAGCTGGTGCTACAGGGCTTGGGTGGACATGAGCTGCAGCAGGGAAAGGAGGAGAGATATTTTGGGGGGGAGTGAGTCCCTGGCAGGTCATGCTGAGCCGATTAACCCCACACATGTGGGACATACAGTTGTGCACAGCGCGCTGTTGCTCTGGGAGCTGCGGTAGTCATGCCTTTAATTATTTAAACCAGAATAAACAGCAGAATGCTTTGATTTTGTGAAGCTGGGGGATACCTGTCACTATTTGGCAGGGCTGGAGCAGGCTGCCCGGCACAGCCGCCAGCGGAGACCCTGCGGGCACCACCTCACCTCCGAGGGGACGGGGTGCCGGGTCCCCGGCCGGGGGAGAGAACCAGCAGGCACCCTCGCCACTGCGGGAACCAGTGCTTGCTATGCCACGGTGCTGGCAGCACGACCTGCTGCTCCTGCTTCAGGACCGCTGGGGACGGAGGTGGCTTTGAACAGGAGATTATGCCTCTTACGTACCATTTTCAGGATGCAATCAGAAAAATAAATAGATAAACGGTCTCTTGCTTTTGACCTCCGATATGAATGCCTCAAAGAATTATCCTGTCATTACGTGGAATATATGATTCCAACCATGCATATTTTTAATAACCATCTAGCGTTAGCAATACAGCTTGCTTTGTCAAGCTTTCAGGGCCACTGAGGAATTAGTTTGAGGATCAAACTGAAGCTGCAGGTGTCAGTGTACATAAAATGATGGTATCCGTATACGGAGACACAAAGCCTTTCCATACAGGAATATTTTTAATGTTAATTCCTTATTTAAAGTCCTTTCTGCAGACCCAACTTTTTTTCATATCCTGTAAGCCATATTTCACAGACATATGAAATATGTCAATGATAGTTCAATCCGCTTCCTGGAAAACTGGCCAGCAAAGCAGCTTCCACTTCTCTGTCCAGACACTACAGCCGTGATACTGTGATCAACCATCTTCCCCACGCTCCATTTCCCCAGGAATTTCACTTCCCCAGGAATTTCTTCCTTGCGGTCTGCAGGGAATGCCACTGTGTAAAAGAGAGCAGCAAGCTGTGAATTGGTATTTAATCCCCTGTTTCTAGGAGTAGGATGCAAAGTTGGCTGGATTTCCAGAATGGATGCTGGCTCAATTAGTTTTTCCAGTGTCCTGTAGCAATCCCGTTGGCATACATCCTCCTCTACACAGACACCACGAGAGTGCGTGTATGTGTGAGTGCAAAACCTATACATGTTTCAGCTTCTCTTTAACCTAAATGAAGATAATGGGACATTGCATGAAAGAGCCTGGCTTCACTGGGATTTAAGGAAAGACAAAACTCCCCTCATCCCCCTGCCTGCCTCCAGCAGGCTCCAAAAGAAGGAGAGCTACTTTGTTTAGCATCAGCCACCCTTGCTCAGAAATAAAATTTTCTTTCATCAAGACATACAATTACTACATGTGGCATTCATAAAAACAATGCCATGTTTAGCAATTTGTAGCATTAAACATTGAAAGGAATTTTCTCTGATGGAGTTTGACGACTTTGTCCAAAAAAAAAAAAAATTACATTTCTTTAAGCTGCAAATAGTCTTTAAAGGAAGCAGATTTAAATACAAACTAAAGTTCCCTCACACTGTGCTGTAAAACACAAGGGAAACATAATTCATTTGCAGCAGTTTTCAACAAGAAAACTTGGCAGTCTTTCAGCAAGTTTCATAATTGCTCTATTTTAAACTTCAGCTTGAAAATGCTCAAGATAGCTTTTAGTTTTATTGAAAGGTTAATTTCACACCTACAGAAAAATATCAGCTTTCCATTAGATCTAACGGAGTGTTAAATGCGAAAATTATAGACCCTTCATATAAATGTGCACAGTTTGTTGCATTTTTAACCCATCTTGCTTTCCCATTCTTTCCTGGTGGAGCCGAGGCACAATAGGTGGGCGCGCTGCCTCTGTAGGCACGATTGCACATACTTGTGTCTTATTCCTGGGTGAGAGCTGCAAGACAACGCCAGCCACGGTAATTCGGGTGCTAGCTGTACGGGGTGGTGGGCTTTAGCAGCCTACACTTGAAAAACACCCAACACGGAGGGCAAATGGGGACATATCCCTGGCACAAGTGTCGAACAAAAATGCTAATTCTTCACAGATTTATGCCAAGGTGTCTCAAAAATCACCATTGCATCTCTGGGCTCACCTTATTGTTAGAAGAGTGCAAACAAGGGGTAGTTTGCCCGTCTCCCTTCCCATCCCATAAGCTGAATTTTCTATTGGGGTGAGACGTGCCATTGGGGGCCAGCCTGCTCCTGTGGCCCCCCCTCCCATGACCAGGCAAGTACAGCTCCTTTCCCACTGGAGGGGTCAAATTAGGGTGCAGAATTAGGAAAAACCCAATAAAATATTTCTGGTGCAACGTCCTGTCCTACCAAGGTGCACAGAGCCCATCGGTCATTTGGGGTTGGGGAATGCCCCCCTGGAGCCACTCCTGAATAGTCAGAGGAGCCCCAGGAGGACATTTCCAAGCATCTAGGGCTAAATATCTTGCTATAATTATTTTGTGACACAGCCTGAACTTCAGCCTCCCATGCCCTAGACCAGGGTTTGAGAAAGTCCCTGCAAACATGATGCTTTAATAAGTTCTGCAACCTCCACTTCCCCAAACCCAGCGCTTCCCCCAGCTTCTCAGCTCAGTGCTTCCCAGTGGTTAAACACAGATAGCACTTGTAGCAGTAGTTTCAGTTACCCCTGACGGATACAGACATTTCATGGCCCCCGAAACCATCATACCTCCAAGCAACAAGTGCATGTGTGAGCATGCATGCTGCTGGAGGGGGTGGAGGAGAGGCAGATCGAGAGGACCGAGTTCACGCAGCCATATGCACAAGGAATGCCATTAGGAAAAAACATAGCTTTTGCCTTCAAGAAAACTACGATTCAGTCACTACTTTATGGGGGGAAAAAAAAAAGTCACACTGAATTTCATTTAGGTATTTTAAGTTCAATCTCACCAGAAACCATTTGTCAAGGGAAGAGAGAAGGGGGGGGTAATTAATCCCAATGAATCCTGGTACCACGGCTCTGTGCAAGGCGTATTTACAATTGCACGGTGCTCCCTTGAGCGCAAAGCGTGACCCTGTCATTGTCAGGGGGTCCTGCCTGCGGAAGGTGTTGCTCAGGACGGAGGGATTGTCCCCAGAGCTCAAGGGACGTGCAGAGCTGCCATCTCCCCCCACCCGATGGGGCAAGATGCAGCGCACGGCCACCGGCACGCCGGGATGCTGAGCCGCAGCTCAGCTGGGATCGCAGCCCACGCGTGGGCTGCCACGTCCCAGGCTCCCCGGGAACAATTTAATCGCTACTTGCAGACAAAGGATTAACGCAACAGAAGAAACAGGTTTATTGATTTTGAGTTACATCCCCTGCCGTGTGCTTCTCTCTGCCAACGCAGGGCCGTGCAGGGGGACGCAGTGCGGCACGGCCCAGACGCGAACCTCAAAGCACCTTCTCCTCCAAAGCACACCATTTCCATGTCGTTCAGGAAGAGCTCTTAGGTTTGTGGCAGTTTTGGTAATCAGTGGCAATTTTTGCTGCAAGCATTTGATTGCCAAGAAATAACCGTGGGCCTCTTTTGCTCCAGAGAACTGGCCCCGAAACCAGTCAAACGCTCCTCCCTGCCATAGCAAAGCAAACCTTGTGCATGGCAGAGACAGCCAGGCCTGCAAATAGCTTGGTCTGGACTCCTCACCGGGCAAAGAGATTTGGAAAACGGCTTAGAGAAGCAGCCTTCAACCAGGTGTCGAGGCTGGGAGCAGCCAGTGCTGAGGCAGTGCTTCCCAAGCTGTGCTCCGGGCACCTTGCCTTTTCAACATTGGCATGTCTGAGAAGTGAGGCACAGCCCTGATAAGGAACTGCCAGAGAAGGTATCAGTAAAATAGCCAGGTTTTCTTTAGCTGCTTGCTTTCTTTTTAAAGAGGTTTCTAGTTTCTCCCCACAATTACGAAAATAAGTAACTTGGATGTCTCAGATTCTCTTGTCTAGAAACAGCAGGGAAAATGTAGCTTATGAAAGAAGCTGCTGTCTTTTTCAAAAATAAGCTTCCTTTTAACATTTGCAAGTTATCAGCATTGCAAGGACCCTGGCAGGAGGTGAGCCATCCTGCAGGAGATGGATGGGCAATTGCTGAACAAAGGCTTGTGCAATTTGGCTGAGTTAGTGGGAAGTTGAAAAAAAAGTTCAGTCATCAGGGAAAGCACCTCCAGGCATCCCTCTGAATGTCCCAGGTGAGCACCATCCCTCATCCAAAAGGCAGATAACCTTTTATACAGCTCTCTGGCATTCAGTCTCTGGCCTTTAGAATTGCTGCTCTTCCGATCTTCCCCATGTAAATCATCACACTTCCCCTTTTTATGATATTCTAATTAAGAAAACTGTGATAACAGTAACTAATTATGTCCATAACACATTCTGAAGTGCTCTCTCCGCCTGTCAACACTCAGAACGGGAGTCTAAACTTTGGCAAGGGTCCCGGAGCCAAAAAAGGGTCTGGAGCAAGATGCCACTAACCTCCTGTCATTAATCTTAGATAAAGAAGTTCCTATGAACAACCAGTGATTCGTTTGCCATCAGTCTCTGGGATCCTTGTTCAGCTTTTCTGATACAGCTCAGTTACACTCTTCTAACCACTTGCTCTCAAGCATACAGTCACTGTCATTTTACTATCCCATTTTTCCTGAATAAATGATACCTGTTTGGAAGGATTGGGTATTAGGATGG
Organism: Haliaeetus leucocephalus; assembly: GCF_000737465.1. Classification (NCBI taxonomy): domain Eukaryota; kingdom Metazoa; phylum Chordata; class Aves; order Accipitriformes; family Accipitridae; genus Haliaeetus; species Haliaeetus leucocephalus. The sequence goes on from NW_010972438.1 coordinate 8,587,165, forward strand.
ACTACAAGCAGTATTTTATCTTTTAGGAGACTCTGAACTACACCAGTCCTCTAAAAAACTACTAACAGATCAGTGCGATTGAAAAGCTTCCCCAAACACACACAAAACCGTCGAGTTTTATCATCTCGATGTTTCAGCTGCAACACCTTTCCCCCCGCTCACAGAGCTGCACAGTGCAGCACCCGTGCATCAGAGAGAGCACAGTCTTGGGAGCCCTTCTTGTTGCATAGGGATTTCCAAGGTTGGGGGAATACAAGTGCATTTTAGCATCAGGAGACAGCAAAGCTCTGCAGCCCATTTAACAGGTTGAGAAAACACACACGCACACATCTCAATTTCAGAAGTTCCAGCAATTAGCAGAGACTCTCACATCTGCTTTGTTGGGACATCACCAGAGAGGTGGTGGCCAATACACCTGATGGAAGCTGCTTCAAGCTACTGTCATTACCAACACGCCTCTTCCACCTCCAATTCCTCCATCTCTTCGTCCACCAGCATCACACCCAGCCTGGAGCTGTAACTCCAGCCACCCCCCACCCCAGTCCTAACTGGGACATCTGTCCCCTGCTTCCCACCGCCTCGCCTCCCGCACCATAAAGCACTGCTGCCAGCTGGAGCCCTGCATCTCTGATTGCCTCCATAGGGGATTTTTGTATTTAAAATGATGGGGAACAGACTCCGGACTGTCAATCAGTAGTAGATAGGGGGGTTCAAGTCCCCCTATAGCATCTTTGGTCAACGTGTTTATACCATTTCCCTCCACCCCGGTTTAGTTCCTGAGAAAATCATCTAACGCACTGGATTTCATATTGCAAAAAGAGATGGAAACCATTTGAATGCCATAGCCCTGGGCTGTACCTGCAACGTCAAAGGAAACCCATCATCTTGACGAATAACGGGTGAAATCTGCAGGTATCTGGCTGTCTAGATGGTAGGGAGTGCCTCTCTAGGGAGTTTTAATATTTTAGCCGTGTCAGGCCTGTGAGTTGCAGCTTTTTGCAGTGAGTAAATTGATTATGTAGATTCATATGGTCTATGGAATACATGATATGCACAAAAGGTGGCATAAAAATATATTACAGTGCCAACAGCTTGTTTTATTTCAATGCCTGACAGGTTACAACTGACATTGAAGAGAATAGTGATGAGCAGCCACTTTGCAAGCCCTCTCTGTAAAAGGCAATTGTAGCCAGCGGTGGTACTGGTGGGACAAACCTACATGGTTTTCAGCTAAACTGTTATGATAGGGACTTGAGCAGCTCTGCAATGCGGTTTCAGATAGTAACTGGTAATGTGCTTTGTACTCTCCTGAGCTCACTGCACTTAGAGTTATTGGTTATTTCTTTTGGATGAACTTGTACCATGTCTGTGTAACACAGTAGAATCCTACTTGCCATTTAGAAAGCAAAATGTATTAAAAGGACTAGATAATGCGGCTATTAAGAGTGCTAATTTCACTTACAGTACCCGGGTTAAAAAACACGCAGCTATTGCCAAGCCCACAGGTGCAATTCAAGGTCTGAGAAACGGCGAGTGTGAATCAGCTCACAGTGAAGAGCAGCGGCTGGGTTGCTGATCAGGGCCCCCCAACCAGGTGATGCAGGCGCTCCCCGCATCTTTCATAACACCCTTTCAGAAGAAAAGAAACCTCATCCTTCTGTGCCACACGATGCACCACGAAGAGCTGCAAATTCAGACCCCCAAAAAGCCTGGTTGGATTTCAAGGGTGTTGCAGCCAAGCTGCCAGCACCGTGCCTGGACTGGGCGAATTCAGGCACCTCAACCAGCCTGTTACGCTAAAAGCTGTTTTGTGTCCGCACACTGCAATCTCTGCCCATGGGCTCTAGCGTTTCCGTGTAAAGTGGAGACAACACTGGGATGTGGGTTGACCAACACAACTTGCAAAGCAGCAGTGAAAAAATATTAGCCAGTGCAAAAATGAGTAGTTATTTCCTTTTGATGCTACTTTGCACACGCGATCAGCTGTCATGGGAGCTTTTGTATTTCATTTATGGCATTGCAAAGTGAAAACAAAATGTGGCCATGCTAGAACCATGCGAGAGACCCTTGCTCCCACTGTGACTGCAAAGCAAGCAGGTTACACCTCTGCTCGAGAAATTTGTAACAGCAGTGATGGTGCTCCACGTCCTTAGGGAATAGGGCAGGTTTGAAGGTTAAACCATGATGGGGCTCACAGGAGACAGTTTGGCATGGCCAGCAGGCTACAAAGATTGATCCATGATGACACAACACACCTGGAGGGGTTTCACCTTCTGATCCCATGCAACAAGAACAGGAATGACCATGTGGGGTGTCTCCCAGGGCAAATTTGCACTAAAATGCAGTTATCTCCTACAATAATGTTGGGGGGGAGGGGGGGGTTAGTGGCCTGGGTAGAATGGAAAAAGTGAAGGAAAAATGAAAAGAAAAAAACCCTAAGTTTCAATTGAAAGGTATTAATGATTAAAGGAAGCTAAAGAAAAAAATTGTTTTCCCCTGGAAAAAAAAATATGTCAGAACATCTTCATTTCACAGACAGAAAGTATCATCTTACTTCTAGTGCTCTCTGTTTTTTCTGAGGAGCTAGAAGTTTGCAGAATGAAACAACTCTGGGAAGTACCACTTGGTGGAAAAGCAAAGCTTTTGCTGAGAAGCCATTTCTGGGAATTTTAACCATACAATGGGACGCAACACAGCATCTGCTCCTTTGGCAAACTATTGCCTCACATTTGTTTTGGGACATCAACAGCTTTATTCATTATTAAGGATTATTCACATGCCAAGGAAAGATTGGCATTTCTGAGAGATGCTTGCAAAATCTCCATGAATTTTAGCACATGCCTCCTTATTCAAAGTTTACACCAGAAATATGGCATCCACCATCCTCTTGTCCTTAAAAATATTTCTCTCATTCATCAGCGCATGGTTTAGATCAAAACCAGAAGGCAGGAACAATTCCAGTCAACGATCTGCAAGCAGACCCTTGTCTGAAGGATACCCCCAGAAGTGATGAGTTGTTGATCACTTAGACAAAAAAAAAAAACCAACCCCAACCTGAAAATGCTTTGTAAATGAACTGCTTATTGAGAAAGAGATCTAATTTGCAGCTCATCACCTGACTGTGTCAGCTCCACATCGATTGCTGCTGATGGATGGCATTTCTCCTTGAGACTTTGGTGCTGCTGTAATGATCCCGCTCCTTGCCAGGGGCCAAGGCGTGCACAGGCTGGAGGTTGTCCCCCCAGCTTTGTGCACCTGTGGGTAAGATAACAGGCAGAAAGATTATCAAATCATAGATAAAACCAGAATGGCCCTGGTCCGTGATGAATTGTACACGAAATATGGGTGCTTCTTAACACAGATGCCCTTGAACTCCACCATACCCAAAGGAAAGCACAGCTCCTCTGTACACCAGCCCCTGGCTGCCAGCTGCCCGCAGGGTTTTACCCACAGCAAAGCTGGGCAGGCACAGAGAGGTTTTCCCTAACCACCATCCCCATGCCTGGCAGAACTGGCAAGACAGCACCACTCTCCATAGGGAAACCTGGCCAAAAAACCTGCTGAGTGGAAGATGTAGCTCACTCCAAGACGATAAGCAGCTGAGCTCCATAAAAGCCAGAACTGATTCAGAAAAGGCAATGAGAGACCCTCCATGAGCAAAGCACAGGGCTGACCCCTTCCACACAGGTCCCAGAAGGTCCCATCTGCCATAACCCCATCCCAAGAATCCCTTTTAAGCCACAGTTTCAAGGATCTTTTAAAACCATATATTTGAATATTTTCTTGCCTATAAAGGTCTGCTTCACTACCCTTTTAGGATAAGCCAGTTAACCGATAACCTCCACCTACAAAATCTATCTTCTGGCTGCAGCAAGCATCAAGACATGAACAAAATCAAGGCAGCACGAGGATATGTCTGCATACTTTCAAGCTTGAGCCAAAAGCCTGTGTTTGTAACTCTAAATGCTTGTACACACATTCACCTAGCTCTGATATACCCCTGGAAACAGCTTATTTGAGAACAGATGTAGTGATTCTGGGCTGCTCCCACACCCATTCCCATGTCTGCTACCGTACATCTCGAGCATCTATTCAGAGGCCACAGCTCCCAGCTCAGCAAATTGAGCCAACTTGCATCATCTGTGCTTTAATGTGCTCATCTGCGCGCTGCAGCGGCTCAGCAGCTGCTTTACAGCTGATTGAGATGTCTCTGCCTCTGGCAGAGGGAAAAAGAAACCCTACAAAGCCACCCTTCTTTTGAGTTAGAGCTAAAGCACACACTTATGTCAGGCTCTAAGTTAAATTACTTCATCCACTACGTAGGCAAGGACAATCTTATCCCCCCTGCACACACGCAGCCATATTAAGTGTCTCCCTCTACTTACAAGGATGCTCCATTTGCATCCCTCACCCCCAGGATGTACCTTTTGCCAGGTCACACCATTTATCAAGCATGGCACGCTCCCTCTTTCGTTGGGTCAGGCACAGGAGCTAGTATTTATAGGCTTTCACGGGCCTTGGATACCATAAATATCTTTCTGTTACTATATACAAACCGAAAGTCATTTTCAATTTGGAACAGAGCCAGGTGTAGCATGGCTTCTCCATCAGACAGGCTTCAAGTCTGTGTTCAACCCTGCAGACAGCTCTGCCAAAAGCTGAGACCCGACAGCGGTGTAGGGAAGACGTACGTGCTGTTGAGTCTCTAGAGGTACCCTCTGCGTTGATGACCACCATTTACATAAAGCTGAGTTTATACAGGGAGGGCTCCTTTACGGAGCAGTGCTATGATATTTGCACCCACGCTTTATTCAGACAGTTACTCCGGTATTGCGATACAGGCAGAAGCTGCAAGACACGCCAGGGGTGCCAAGTGTTTGAGGCCCCCAAGTAAAGATGTCCCATTGCAAATCCTGTCCCAAAGTGAATTCCGATTTTAGCGTGGGGAGCCTGAGACCTGATAAACCAAGAGATCATGTCTCAAGTTACAGGGTACTTTCTGCATTTTCCAGTAGATATCTTAAAATGAGTTGTTTGGAGATACAATACTGCACAGCCTAGGTTATTCATGTTTATATTAGGAATCATTTACCCTTCAGAAGAAGCCGTGTTACAGAGACAAGGAAAAAAGTCATATATAAGGTGGGGGTAGAATCCGTTGTGCATGAGACACCGATTTCCGCAATGATTTGTCTGGGTAAAGGTTATTTAATTTAGTGAGATATGTTGTACTCAAGTGTTTAAATTAGAAACCTGCTCCGAGCTGAGGATCTTTGATTAGACAAAGAGGAGAACAGTAATCACTTGGAGCACTGCACACAAGGGGCGAGCAGCCACTCAGAATCCCTAATTTGTAACTTATTTATGCACTGCAAAGCCCACACACCTTAATGGTTTAGATATTCTGCGTTATGCCAAATGACTAAATGCTCCTTGTGTGAACAGCCAGCCACTCACAGTCAGATCATTTATCTTTCAAAATAGCAACAGAGCAATCTTGTCCTCTCTGGTTGGAGGTCTCTCTCTAGGCACAGGCATCTCGAGGTGGCTCCATTTCAATATGCATCATTTGAGAGCCTGCTGTGGGCAAGTTCAAGCAGACAGCAAAGTTGTAAAGTTGCTTTGTGATTGTTATTGTATGCTGTGAAAGTGCCAACACATCACCGCACACAGTGACCGCAGGAGAGCTACTTCTAGAAGCACAATAAGACTTTCCTTTATCCAAACAACAGACCTCCATTTATACAGGTTATGTGTGGAAAGCCTGAGCCAATGACCTACCTATTCAAATACATCAGGACCAAGGTAGCATCTCGCCCCAAGCACTTTAACCTGGCCTCTTCCAAGCCCAGTAACAGGAGCATGGGGCTTACTGACTTGTCTTCAAATCTAGATCTTGCCCTGGAGTTGAATTGCAGATTCAAGGAGCTGGGAGCTTTTTTCCTCAAGCTCCAGCACTGGGCAATAGCAGCTGCTTGCTGCAGGACCAGAGCCCTCGCAGCAGGGAGGATGCACTTCTTGGGCAACCAGTGCGGGAGGATCACGGCACGCAGCAGGCTCCAGGATGGGGTTCACCCTCTACCTCTTTAAAAGAAATCTTCTGGAGGGGAATAGTGTCACCACCTGAGGACTGATAACACACTGGTAAAAACCAGACTAGAAAAAACCAAAAAGTGCAGTTGGAGTGAAATAGCTCTGCACCCATCACCTTTGGCCTGACATCAGCTCTGTGGTGGAGTCAGAGATGGTCCGGGGTTTTTTTGGTTGGGTTTTTTTTTTTTGCTACACTTTTAATAAGATGCAATGCAGACCCAGTATTGCACTAAGCTAGAGACACACAAAACCACCCCCAGGATCTCTTCAGGAATGAAAGACCCCTGCAGCGAGCCTGGGACCCACGCTGGGGTCTCGGGTTGTACAGGCTGGTAGGATGCACCTCAGTCTTGTGCACTTGGGAACAGATTCCCACCAGCCTGCTCCTGTCTCACAAAGACAATTTCTCGCAGTCCTATCACAGAGGGAGAAGAGAAATGAAAAGCCACAAGCACCTTCCTGGGAGGCGAGCACAGATACTGCTGTTATCTTTATGGCAATTTTTAGTGGCATCAGTACACACCATGCTCAGCAGCAGCACAGTTGCAATCTGTTATGTCTGGGATCAGCAGACAGATCTTTGCCCGCTGTCTTTGCTGGTACATTAGCATGTCTTACATTAATTCATCAGATTAAGAGCCCTGCAGTAAAGCAGAGAAAACTTGCTGGAAAAAAAGCTTGTTAAATATTCCACGCAATTTTGTTTTGGATACTTTGACCAACAGCATCCCTGCCCCGCAGTGTAGCAGTCACACAACGGAGTCCCTGGGACAAAGTCTGGGCAGGGGGAGTCAGGAAAGGTCCCTTAGCACAACGATCACAAAGGGCCAGGAGCTGGGCTTGTAGAGAAGGCATATGGAAGGAGAGGGGTCAGTACAGCGGCTTCAGGAGACATGGTGATACACCTGATGTAGGCTATTTGGTCCAAATGACGGGTGTGGGGGCAGTTTTGCAGCTCACCCTATTAACACAGGCAAGTGCCTACAAGCAGAGCACTGGGAGCTGGGATTTGGTGGGCTAACGCACATTGCTGTACGTCTCACAAGTTTGGGGGTTCAGCTGGCCGGGTTTTTGTGGGTTGCTCCTTGAGTCAGTCCGCTCACCACAGGGGAGGATTTGGGGTTGTGTGCTTCCTTGAAACCAGGTTCACACAGAGTATCTCCAGGGCTTCTGTTCCTGTAAATAATATAAACCCTTTGCATTTTTGGTCTTGTATTTCTAGACAGGCTCCCAAGTCCCAGCCTACCTTACATCCCCAAGGAACCATTAACTAATGAATAATTGAGAGACCTGATTTTGGAGCAGTGTCTCAGAGCTCACTTGAGCGCACATCACGTGGGACTCGGCATTTGGCTCCCACCCCATGCACCTGTGAAAGGGGGTCTCTTGAGAAAGAGCCGATGACTTTTCTGTGGTAATTACCTTCAGCGAGATGCAGTTACAACACAGCAGTGTGTTACAGACAAAATGGCAAATCAGCAAGTCTCTGCTGTTGTCATGGCCCCCCTTCCTCTGCCATCTCCCTGTAAACTAATGGGCTATATTAAACTGGAGGAATTTCTGAACAATCAGACAAAAAAAAAAAAAAAAAAAAAGGGGGCCCATGCCAGGAAAAACACAAACCTTCAAGAAATATTTGGCACCTTTTGGATTCTAACTAGCAGGAGAGAAGAGAAATATTAAGCTATGAAAAAGACTGGCTTTGTACTCTGTACACTCTTACTGCCAGTAAACTAGTACTCAGCTTACAGATTAAAACCAACAAAAAAAGTATTTTTCAAAGACCTTCCACCACAGCTGCTAGCTACAACTGCCTGTGGTGGAGCCACAACCCCCCTGTTGTTAACATCAATACCAGAGACATGAGAAGCGACAAATGTGATACCAGGTTTTAAGAGAGAGCCCTGGGATAGGGCTGGGGGTATGGAGACCCATTTGCTTCAGTCCCTGGCAAACTGGGGGAAAGCTTTGTCAAGACCAGCAGCAGGGAGGGACCAGGATGGCTCCTGGCAGAGGAAGGCATGGTCCCACCAGCACAAAAAAGGAGCGGTGACCAGCAGAATGATTGCCTTACTCCATTTAGCAGCATTTTAATGCCAAAGGGCTTTTGACAAAGCACCTCTCCAAGGCACTTAAAGCTGCTAGGATGTCACAGGATGAGAGGGAGGATCCTTTAATGCATTAATAACTAGAGCGATAAAAAAACCCAAAGCCCACAAGGGTAGGAATAAGCCCCAGGTTCTCCACAGAGGAGGGAAGTACCCAGGGATCTGTACTGCTCACTGTAGTCATAAGTGTCCCAGAAAGCCATTTGGAAGCAAGACAAAGTCTGTAGGTGACATAAGTCAGGCTAATGAAAACTGAAGGAGATTTTACATATGTATATGCACACAGAGAGGGATTTTATATATGGCTTATATATTAATAACTCTATATTATACTTATTACAGATATATTATAACTTGTGTATATATAAGCCAAAATATATGTTATTTTTAACATATATATTTTATATGTATACACACAAGTATATCTAAGCTAATGGCCACCTCCTTTGCTACAGTCTTTCCCCAGGTACTAGGCACCAGCCACTCTCGCAGGGCAGATGTGGAGGGAGGCAGTCAGCAATACCGAATACAACACAGCAGCACGCAGGGCTCCATGGAGCAATGACAGCAGAAGCATCTTAGCAGCAAGTTAAATGCATTCCTTCAGAGCAAACTGAGTGCCAAACCCTGAGCCTGGGCTCCACTATGGTCCCAGAAGCCAAACCCTCCTGTTCTCCCCTGAGCAGCACACACACAGCCCGGCTGCATCAGCCAGTTTCATCCCAGCCGTGCAGTGAGTCAGGCAGACAGACAGACAACCAGGACAGCCGCTCCCCGCTGAGAGCCACACAGCAGCTTCCAGAAGAGCCCATAAGGGCAGTGTGTGTTTTTATGAGTCATTGCAGAGACCTGAGATGTTGCAGCAATTGGTACCATGGAGTTTAAAAACGTAACGCTCTCAATTCATTTCTTTATTAGCTAATAATTCAGGCTCTAGCCTATTATTTTAAGAAACTGATTGGGTACTTCAATTGATCTTAAAGTACCTATTGGCCCCTGTCAGCTCATAGCACTCATTAGGATGTATACATCTAGCCAGGAATCTCGTTATCAAATAATTGTCAGTAACAAAACGCTTCTAGGTTGCAGGAGAGCACGCAGACAGCTTCCAGCTCAAGGGGACAATCCTGCCTTTCCTAAGCTCTCGGTGCTTACAAAAAGAAGCAGCAAGGCCAGACTGGACTTTCCTAAAGCTACCAGGATGCAAGCTTTGTGCTCAAGGCAGCTTCACAACTGAGGTCAAGGACACCAGCAATACCCCCCTACCCCCTGATTAATACCAGCATTTGTTTTCTTGTATATTAATAAATCTCTGGTACAAGGAGACATTTTACCTACCTGTAAGGCAGTACAAACCAGCTCTTGCATCTGCTCAGCCTAGCAAGTCCAGCATGCTGACGTCTCTCCCAAGAACTCTGCAGAAGAAGAGTGTTTACCCTTTATCAGAATTTGAGCTGATTTGAAACACTCAGCTGCTGAGACCTCCCAGTTAAATGCCTAAGGAAGAGCTGCTAAACATTTTTCTGGGCCAGAAAAAAAGGAAAGAACCAGGGTAAAAATGTTCTTTCTTGAAGGCTCTGGCTATAACAGCTCTGGGGGGCAGCAGGCATGTCCAGAGCATGGCTGTCACCCAGTAAAGTTAAAAGCCAGTTTCCTTAGGAGACCTTTTCCACCGTGTGAGATGTATGCATCCAACATCATAACAAGAACAGTCACTTCAGATTTCAAAAGTCTCCAGGCTCAACGCTGAGCTTCCTTCAAGTCCAAAGCCCACTCTCCTGTTACATCAGGGATCTCTTTACTCCCACAGAGGAAAAGATTCCCCCAGACCCTGCATCAAGCAGCAGAGACCTGCCTCCTCCACCACATCTCTGAGGTCCTGCTTGCCTGTCCTGGGGCATCAGCGCTTCATCGGCATCCCAGACCTCCAACACCCACCCCAGCACCCCCAGCCCCACTTTGTACCATGTGCTGCCCAGGCTGCGGGACTGGGACAGCCTCTCCCTCCTCGGGGACCAGCTAGGCTGCGGCTCTGCAGCACCATTGCTCCTCAACCAGCCTGGCATCCCGAGCTCAACGTAGCCTGGGATTTGCTGGATGAGTTCAGATGCATGTGGAAGAGCCTTCCTTTTAACCCAGCTCTGCTACAGGGGCAGCTCTCATCATCCTCTAAAAGGGGTAAAAAGCCTGCAGTTCTCCTGCGGTCTCAAGGGCTAGAATAAATATTGGAGAAGAATTAAGCATTGCTCTTTTATTTGACAGGCTTACCCACTCTTTCCTTCACATATGCTTGAGCACTCCCAGCATTGCTTTGCCTCAGGATACATTCAGCAGAAGGCTTTAGGTGCTCATTAATTAATGCCTAATTTGTGTAGGCCTCTGCTTACAATTCTTATGCAAATTGCTCTCAAATTGTGTTCTGTTTTCAGCTGAGCTGAATCCAAGCACTAAAAAAACAGAAGAGGAAAGACAAATTGAGGAGTATATGTGCAGGTAATAAAGCTTTTCTCTTCCTCAGAGGCTTTGCAATAACCTTGGGTCATGTGTACTCCAAGCATAAATTTAGAGAAGAGATAAAGAGCGCTCTAATGGCTGAGCCTTGCAGAACATGCAAGTTAAGAGCTGCTGTTGGAAAGAAACTACTGATAAACACCCACTGATGTGTTGGTTATTAATGTGGTGTTTTTATATAAACTCTTCATCCTCTAGGAATATGATAGATTTTTACCAGAGGAGAAAAAATGCTTTTTCCGTATAATTTAATCATTGTGTGTGTTGCCTGGTATTAACACGCCGTTTGACAAAGCCATGTCTAGTATGATCTGTTTTTAATTTGTGTTCTTTATTACAGTTTGTTGTAGCTGCCTAATTAAAGTTTGTCAGGGAGGTAATCAGCCTTATTTCCGTAGTGAGATCAGTTTAATAAGAAGGTAATTTTGCAATTTGTTTTCATTAATTAATTAGGCAAAACCCTATAAAATCCACATAGTGGCGTATAAACCCAGGTAAGCTGTGACACCAGCTACAGTGTCCAAGGAAAGAGGGATATTCACCTGTTGACATTCTGTCCCCGATGTGGTTTTTGCCCCTGCCAACTTTAGAGAAGCAAACTCTGTCATATAATGACCTGGCTGTCTCTGCTAGTGCATGTTGTCTCCAAACCAACCCCCAAAAAGCATCATGTGGGCATGGAGGCAGAACAACTTGATCAAGAGAAATCCACCAGCAGATGTGGGAAATGGGTCAACATCTGTACACAGGCTTCCTGCAACAGCCCCCGGTGTCAAAGTAAACCAACCTCATACTCCTGGGAAAAGGAATCAAAGAAATAGTGGGAGGGCTCTCTGGGCCACCACTAGGGGAAAAGGAAAGGTCTCAGGGTTGGGTTGTAGATCTTTCTACTTGTCCCCACTGTAAGAATACTTGGAGCGTTTCCAGTACTAGCCAGCTCGGTTCTTCAAACTCAAGCAGAGACCTAGCATACATCAATTTATCCCGTCAAAGTGTTGTCCCAGCTTTAGCTGCCTTTCCAGAGAGCTCATATTTCATTTTGTAACATTGACTAATACTTAACAAGCCATGCAGGAATCACATGCAGCAAGGCAAGACTTTCACCAAAGATCATTTACCATGATGCTTGCTCTCCTTTGCTCCAGTGAGGCTAGGGTGCCCAGAGGCCAACTAGCTGCCATGTGCAAGGGTGGAAGAGCTCCTGGTACCCTGTATGTCATTTACTGATCATCCCAGCACAAGCAGGGCCTTGATTTTGCCCACTGATAAACTTCTGCATCTGTTTGGGCTGCCGTTTTTACTGGAGGGTTAGAAACGTGCCCACCTGAGGAGCTGCTTCCCTCCACCTGAGAGGTCCTGGGCTCTCATTGCTTTCAGCAGCAGCTTCACAGGACCATGTGCTGTGGTTTCTGTTTCTCTAGACATCAAGATCCAGCCGACAGCAACCAAGAAAGCCGGATCATGGCAAGGGGAATAAAACGAAGAGGAAATCACAAATGGGAATTGTTCCCTTGGCTCCAGGGGTTGCACTGTGAGTGTCAGAAACGTGAAGGTGCCACTCATTTCTGCAAGGGGCTGCAGCTCCTGCTGCTGTTGTGTGAGGAGCTATCACCTGGGGGGACAGCTCGGGCTGCAGAGGGGGTCCCTGCCTGCCCAGAGGCCCTCGGTACTCCAGGTCCTGTTTGAGACTCAGTGGCTCTTTGGCAAGCCATTACAAGCTCATTCTCTATAAAACCCGATTTGTGTTTTGGCCCAGGGGAATCAAGCATCACCTGTGATTCTCTGCACAGGAGATCCTTTCCAAATTGGCCTTTTTGAGACCTTTGAATGGGAGGAATGACGACTGAGGCACTACGCCAGATAAGCACAGCCAGCCTCTGCTACAGACACCTGGTGCTGGGCTTGGGCCGATCCCATGAGTTTCTTTATGCTCAGTTTGGGAGATCATGGTTTCAGCTCCTCTGTAGGTGCTGGATGCTGGGACCAACTCTCGTTATGGCTATGCATAGCGTAAACTCAGTCCTACAATAACAATGAATAAAAGATAAGTCCCGTGGCTCTGAATCTATCGAAATCTAATGGCTGTTTTGTGCGGTTGGGGATTAGAGAGACAGCCTGGTGTATCTGGCTGCTGAACATCATTTGCTGTTTACCTTTGCTGGAGGAGGACTCAGAACTAGGGCTATAAACACTTGCGGGGTGAGGGAACAGCGGATGAATAAAGAAAGGAGAGAAGACACAGCTTTGCTGGAAACCTTGTAAACCACTGACTGCAGTAAAAGTCAATGCAGGAACTAAAAGCTGTCAGTTCAGAAAGCCATAAAACCACCATCTCTTCTTTATCTAGCTTTCCTGACTGAGCCTGAAACAGAGAGATTTTCTTTTTTCCAGGAGGCGTTACAGAGTGCTCCTTTGTGGCTCACAAACCATCACACTTTGGAGAGAACATCATTCTGGGACAAAGCTTTTCATCTGCTCTGTAGCGAGCTCCTAAGGGGATGCATCACATAGCATCTTTCTGAGTCATTCCGACACTCCTGAAGAAGGTTTTCATACCATGTAGCCACAATTTAACTGCTAGCTTGGTGGGCTATGATGCAAACCTCTACCTCTCCCTGCAAAGTGACTTGCTGCAATAACCACCTGAGTGGATGCAGCCAGCAGCTGCCAAGAAGCTTTCATGGGCCACGACACGTGGAAGTACCCAGGTGGGGGTGTGCATCACACACACACACGCAAAGTGTGTGCAACCAAGGCGAGTTTTATTTTACGTGAAAAAGTAACACAACACTTGCTTTGAGGGAGGAGGAGATGGGCAAAATGTCTCTCGGACTGTAAGGTTTCCTCAGCATCCAGGCTCCAGTGCCCCAGACAGGAGGTCTTACTGAAGGTGCAACAACAGTGAGACAGTTGGGGAGCGTATTTCTCTTTCCTGAAAGATTTATGCAAAGTTGCACGCACAGTGCATGTGGCCCTAGGGTCCAGGCAGAAAGCTCAACATGCAAAACTGCTGTGATTCACCCTTTGAAAGTCAGTGGACTGGATGTGAGAGCTCCCCTGCAATCTGGGAGAGCACCTTAGAGGTTAGACTAAAGCCAGATTTTCAAAACCTTCCAAGTCCAGCAAGCCACAGAGTTAAGGCCAGATAGGAAGTAAGAAGTCATGGGGTGTTCTAATTAAAGCATGAGAGTGAACCTGCCTTCCTGAGCTGATATTTGGAAATGGAAGCTGAAGATCTGAGGCTGAAGCTCTCCCTGACCCCCATTTCTCCTCTGGCAGTCATCTGAAACCTCATGTAACTGCAGAGATGACTCAGACTTTTCAGAACAGAACTTTGAACTTCGATCCGAAGTCTGCAGAGCCTCCCAAGGTGGCTGTTTACACCTGGATGGTGTAGCTGCACAAATCCCAACCCAACTCCAAGCCCACAGAGGTCAGGTTTTGACTAGCTGCTCTTCATGCTGCCTTCACTTCTAGGGGGTATCAGATCCTGATACGACGTTCACACTTGCTGAGGCAGAGGAGCCTGCAGATTTCATTAATTTAGCTGCCTGCTCAACTCCTTAGCACTTGCGTGGGCTCTGCTATGAGAAATCGATGATGAACTCCCATCGCTTCCAATAGGAGCAAGCTAGGAACAAAATAAAGCACAACAGTAGCCTTTTAAGCAAGCTTTTAGCCAGCTCCCCGAGGATGCAGCCAGACATGCTGTCTACGCCAGATCAGCTTCAAAGCCGTTAGCTGAGAGTGCTCAGGGCAGCCACAAATAGTCTGAGCTAATAAAAGAGCATCTTCCACAGCCGAGCTGCAAACTTCTGCCTACTCCTAACTATAAGAAGATGCTGGGGCTCTTCCAAGTGCGTCCTTCTGCTTTTGAGCATCAGGCGGGACTTTCAAGGGCTGATGCAGTTCAAGCCTTGCACACCCCATTCACTTTGTTCAGAAACTCTTGCAGAAACTATCACAGTGCCTCTTGGAAAGCCATGGTCTTCTGTGCAAGAAGCTCAGTGTAGACTGGCATCCAGTTCCAGCTCTGCTACATGCACTTAGCAAGGCACTTGGTTTTTCTGTGCCTCTGATTCCTTCCCTACCATTTGAATATCTTTGCTATTGAGTTGTTCAGGAATTGCTTCTTACTTTGGATTTTCGCTGTGCTTAGCAGAAGGGGCTTTTGATCGAAGCCAGGGACTCAGGATGCTAGCTCACAACACACTGCATTAGAATAAAAAGGGTTTGCACAGGATGAGATGACAGAGTGAATTGATCTGATAAAAGGCTCTTAAGTCATTAATTCAAGTCATGCAAGATTAAGAAACATTTCAGCAATAACAGAAACTGTGTTAGTGCCTTAGGAATTTCAAACAGCTCTTTCTTAATTGGCTTCACAATATTGTTCCTTTGACTTTTTGTTGTAACAGAGGGATATTAGGAAATTTATGCTTTCAGAGTCACCAGTGGCTCCCGAACAAGCTTTTCAGGGCTGTGCTGTGTTTTCTTTGCTTTAGTAATGGGAAAGCCTTCTAGGGACTATCACATTCAATCCATCTTTCTAGCCCAGAAAAGGAGCATCAGCTGATATTTTAAGCTTTCACAGATCTTCCACCTGGCCAAAACCCAAGGGGATGGGGGAAGAGACTGAGCAACGCTAGGGACACATTGTCAATATGAAGCTGTGATACCCACATGGATGAGGCTACCAGATTAAGTCCTCCTTTTGATCTGGTGTGCTTGGTCAAGGTCCGCTTCCTCAGAGAACACAGAAGGGATGGTCTCCAGGACAGGTTTGCCCTCCTCATCCATCTCTGTGCTCCCATAGCCCATCTCTGGGAGATTTGACGTGTGCCCCACGGGGGCAGTCATCCTCACAGCACGGGGCCACCAGTCCCTCAGTGGGAGGTGTACGGGAGGGACATCTCCATGAGCAAGCAAACGGACAGAAACGGCTGCTTGCGGGTTTTGTCACTTCTTGGTGCACGTTTGATACTGCCTGTTCTTGCAACCCACCATCAGAGCAAGGGATTTGCCTAATACAAAGGGGTATTTTGTAGAAGACCATTTGTGAACATTTAGCCTCCAGGCCAGGGCATGTCCTGGCTGAGGTTCAAGTCCCACAGAGCAACACCTTACCTGCTGAGCTTCATTTCAAACCCCACCGTGTCCATTTGCTTTTCTTCTTTCAGCTCCATCCCATACCGCACAAAGACACAGACCTTCCCTCTTAAAACAACTGGCTGCCAGTCTCCTACTGCAATGTGTCTTTCCTTTCCACCAAAATCCATTAAAAAACATCCTCTTAGCTTCTGAAAACACTAAGAGCCCTTTCATGTCAAGGAGTTAGGTCTTGTTACTCAGCTGGCATTAATTTCCCTCTTTTAACACCAAAGGTTTTGATCCCTTCCTGTTCAAAAAATTACGCATCAAAGCTAAATTATTCTTGTCTTCTCCTTTCCAGGCAAGGAAGAAGAGAAAATGAAAAGGGTTGCAATGTTTTGCTGGCTCACTCATCTTAACTGTCTCGGTAGAGCCTTGTTAAATTTTTACAGAGGATATTCTGGTCCTGGGGTGTGACGCTGCTTTTTGTGGCCCAAAGGGATGTCACAGTGGGCTAAGTGTTGGCTCTCAGCCAGGACCTTGTAGGTAGGAATCAAACCAAAGATTAGGATGATAAGCATTTGATACTGAGGCTCTGGCCCTAACCAAGCCCATGGCTGGGTAGCCAATATCACTCAGCTCCAATACAAACACTTTACTGGCCGTCCTTTTTCCCCACCATCCCTAGTCTGGACCACCTCTTAGTTTATCTGGTTTCTCCTCTTCACAGTTTCATGAAGCAACAGTCTCAGCTGACAGACACGCTTAACTAAGTCATCCCTTTGGTCACACAAGCACAGCACTGCCAAAGATGCATTGCAAATGCTGGACTTGAAATTCCTTCCATAGCCATCACTCAATTAAGAGTTCAGCTGGAGGAGGAAATAAAAATAAATAAATGCTCCTTTCAGAAGTGTTAATGGTGGGTTGGAAACCGTGCAGACTAAAGTAAATGTTTACTGAAGGCTGCAACAGATTTTGTGGTCACTGCCAATTGTGAAACCCATCCCTGGTATCGCTCTGCTCAGGGTTGAAGCACCCTGGGGTAACTGGGAAAGCCCTGGGGAGCTGACCGGCCATGCCGTGCACGTTGCTGCCCCGAAGGAAGATGGGGCCGCACATTTTTGCGGCGGTCTCCCCATCATCTCCCCACAATGGTGCAGGGAGCTCTGGGAGAGCACGGGCTGCCTTTCCCTGCCATTAAGCTAGGCTGGGGGCTGCACCCAGCTGCTAACTGGTCTTGGGACCCACTGGGAGCCAGTAAGCACACGCTCCCAAAGCATGTACATAGCGGACACGTACACCGGAGCACCAACACTTCACTCCACGGACCGTTTCTACTGAGGAGTGAGTTCAGCCAGGTTTGGACAAGGCTTTATTCCATTTAAAAGGAACCAGCACAGGGTATCCAGTCACCCAGTGTTATCTCTGTGTGGTTCACTCCTGCTTTCCTTATAAAGTGCCAAGCCATTTCTTCTTTTAAAGCACTGATCATTTTGTGGTTTTCACGTTTTTGATCTCCTGCAGCAGGTCAGACATTAGAGTGAGACTGACTAACAAGATCATGAAATCTTCAAAATCAATTTTGTTCTCTGACTCCTCATCCAGGGCAGAAATTATTTCCTGGTATTTTGGTTTCTTTTCTTGGCCCTATGGAGAATTTTAAATGGAAAAAAAAGAAAAAAATATTAAGCATTAAGTTCCTTTTTTAATTGCATCATTTAAAAAAAAAAAAAGAAAGAAAGAAAGACACCTATGTAAAAATTCATGTATTTTTCTATCTTCCCATTCAGGTTTTTATGTCCACATTCATATTCGTTTTTCTAAAGGTATTCCAAGAAACTCAAACAGAAATATTATTGCAACCAGGCAGGAGAGCAGCCAGTCCCCAAAGTTTCCACCTGAATCCAGAATACGTCTTTTAAAAGACACCTAATCATGACTGAAAATCTGGCAGTGATGATGATGACGTAGCTGGTAACTGCTGGAAAAAAATGGAATCCCGTTTCTTGGTAAAACTGGGGAGAGGAAACAACCAACCAATCCACCCTCCTAAACTTAATATTCAAGGCAGGTCCTCAAATATACTGTGAAGCTCTCAGAAACTGTTGATTTTACAGATATAACTTCAGTAGCTGCTATTCTCTGTCCTATTGGACATTACTGTTGGAATGGAAGGGATTATTAAAATTATGTATCACGTCTCTTATTCATATTTCCTTATGAAAAAAAAAAAGTTCCAGGATATTTTTTTAGCTTAATAATCTTCAAAACATCTCATGATTCCAAATTTGATTGGCCATTGCTATTTTCAAGTCCTTTTCCATAAGGTGCCTAGTGTCTAATTTGGTACCAATTCCCCCTCCCCAACCAGTCATATGATTTCGTTATTCTTGGAAGCAAAGGTATCATCAAGAATATCTTTATTCCTAAACATGTCTCTCAATAACTTCATTAAGCTCTTTTTACTAGTCCTACATAGTTTTTTCTACCACTTGATAAAAAATTGTTTGGGTTTTTTTTATTTAGGGAGGAGGAAAAAAACATCTGCAAGAAGTTTACAGCCACAAGTGCCAATACAACTGTTTTCACCATACCCGGCTGCCACTGACACCCCGGGTGGGTGACTGACGGAGAGGTGCTTTCTGCTCCCTTTCTCCCAGCAGTGACAACAGCGCACACAGCTCTGCGGCACGGGGCTGGCTCTCCTCGTACTGGGCCAGTGCTCTGGCAAACTACCAAACGCCTTGTTAAATGCGGTGGGTTTGTTCGCTTCATAAATACAGTCTCTTGTCATTGTCTGAGGTTTTTTTTTCTTTGGGATTTTTTTTTTTAATTGCAATTGCCCTATTTTCTTAAAAAAAAATGCAAGCAGGCACGTCAACCATGGTTTATTGCTGTCCCCCCTCTAGCCCTGTGTTAGACACAGGCTCAACATAAAGCAACTAATTCACTGAAGATGTTTGTACCAAATCATTAAAGTCTCACTCGGGATTACCCCACGGACTGATGCCTGCCCAGCTGCAGGACAGAGCCCGAGGTGCCATTCCTGCACCCAAAGTGCCCGGCCAGTGCCAGCCCAGTGCCACCCGCTCACCCAAACCCCCTCACCTGTATGAAACCCCCAAACTGGGTTTGCAGCAAGCTTTTGGTTTCAGCTTTGCTGAGCTTGCCCTCGGGGTCAGCAGAGTTGTTATACACCAAAGCCACCGTAGCAAAAGCTTTTTCAAGGTCTGAGCCTTTTCCTAGAGCTGGGGGGGGGGGGGAGAAAAGTGATCAGCCTATCAGAAAAAGTGGCATTTGAGATATAATTGAAAGGAACCTGTCAGAACCATCCTGAGTGGGTGGAAATCTATGTAGTTTCATTAAAGTTAATGAGACTGAAACTGTTTATACCCACAGAGGACCTGGCCCAGATTTTATTTGGAGTGGGCCAGCAACATGCCTCACGTCCCACGGAAACACAGCCCGAAAGGAAGCTTTCCATCGGAGCTGGGGCAGTAACGCAGGGTGACGTGCGAGACCCATCTGGTCTATCCCCACCCTGGGCATCCAGCAAGGACCTGCCACGCCACGGGGACAGGCCATGCTGGCCATCTCCTGGGTGCGTTTGGACCTCCAGGATCCTGTACCAGGGAAAACATGGCCCATTTGGGAAGGCTGGCTGAACAGAAATGCCTGTGTCTGAGCATCAGCACTGCACTTCAGCCTTACACTTGGGATTTTGGCCGGATTCATCGCTCCCCACTCCTGAGTCGCATCCTCACAGTCCTCAGCATCAGGTACCACAGATGATTTGGGCTGTGATTTTTAACGGGAAGGCAGGCAGAAGAGGAGCCACAGGTCAACGCAGGAGCACATTACATGGGAACCCAGGAGACCTCCCCATCTTGCACTGGCCGAGGGTCTACGTAGCCTCTGCAGCTCTGCTAAATCACCAGCATTTACTGCACTTGGGCTGTGGCCTTGGAAGACCTGAACCCCCAAGGGGCAACGAATGGGTCTCCTTACCTTTTATTGATGCCAGCTGCTTGGCTATAGGTATGCTGGTAGTGAGAGAGAAGAGAGGCACAGTTATCACCTGGTGAATTGTGTGTGTGTATATCCTTTCTCCATGAGTGAGCTTGCTCATTTCTGTTTCATTTAATCCCCCAGGAACTAAGGGCTTCCCAAGAGAGACTGGCTTTCCTTCACAGTGGAAAGGAAAATGGCCTTTACAAGCAGCACACAACATCACACAGCTCCTAATTCTTCACCGAAGCAACTAGCCTGGAGTTGTTATTAAAGGTGCTTATTAAATAACTTTAAGAGAGGGGCATTGCAACATCCTTCAAGTAATTTCTCCAGAACATGAAAGAGCTCCAAGAAGTTTCTCGGTTTTAAGCCCATCCCCATGGAAGTGCAGAGGGGTCTGTTATCCCCCACTCACCAGTGCTCCCAGTTTGGAGCAGGCACATAGCTTTTATTTCCAGCAGGACTCACATCTGTCAGAAGCACCTCCCTGCTTTCTATTAAACTTAAAGCCTGCTCACTTTTGCTAAAGTGCTGGAAACTAATTACGGAGCAGCCAACACACAGCGGAACAGTCTGCTTGTGATAGAGACAAACGCATCCAGATAATGAATTTCAAGACAAATGGCAGATCACCAGAGATGCAAAGACCAAAGTGATGACTTACCGCTTGGGCATGCCTGCTGCAGCTGAAGGGCTTTTTTTGGTGGAAGCAGGAGCCGGCTGATTGACCGAGTACTGCTTCGTGCTGGGAACGCTTGCTCTGCAGCCACACATCTCGAGGCCGGGGTGTTTGTGATCTCTAAGCAACTCGAGTAACAGCAAACAGGTGAATTCAAGCTCTGCCCTGTGAAAGCAGCCTGCTTGCAGCCGTGCCCTATCAATAATGTAAACGCTACCTGGTGATCACAGAGCCGGCTAAATACATCAGTCTAAAGCAGAGCCTGTAAGGCAGCGCTGCTGGGTTGGCAAGTAGCATGGCTTTTATTTTATGTGAGAATTTGACAGAAAGAAACCAAACTAATGGAGCCTGAATCCTCTTAGATCTGTAGAGATGTAACTTTGCATCAGGAATAACTAAGATGCTGAATCCATTCAGCTATACACATTATCATTTTAATAGGAAACGTTTCTAGCGTGGGCTAATGTAACTTGCCCCAAGCTGCAAAGTGAGTTGTTCCTATAGACAGAGTAAGAAACCAAGCGTTTCCCAGTTCCTGACCCAGCATTTATCCTAGGTGAGCACATTCCTGCTCCAATATTTATTCCCCCAGTGCAGCACAAAGTGGAGATCTGTTCTTCCTCCCAACTGCCTGCAAAGCAGCATCCAGCATGGAGCCTCTGCTTTGGTTTCTACCCGAACGGATACCGCCTGCTTCCAAAAGCAGCACGGAGCCATATGGCAGAGCAGTCGCACATTAGAGGAACTGGAAGGGCTCCGATGAACTTTGTTATTTATTGGCATGGATAGCGCTATTAGAAAACACACAGCTTGTCAAGCTGCCTATCTCTGCGCATGGTCTCCTTTCTGCGGATCCTTTGCCTGGAGGTGTCTAGACAGGATAACTTTGACCTAAAAGACCAAGCAGCCGTTTTAATCCCAGGGTGGTCTGTTAAGAGGTAGTGACTTCAACTACCTCATCCTGTTCATCATTCCTGGTGAAAGGATACAAAACTGATGTTAAAACTACCCAGGATGAGACTTTATGTAACAGGACACGCAAAGGAGACTGCAACAGATGGCCTAGAGAATTAAAATGTTTTCCTCATTTAGAAGAAGCTAAATTACAGAAGGCTAATGAATAAGGATGTTCACCACCTTACTGTTCCTGGATTTTAATTATCTTAAAAAGCATGGGAAAAGAGAACCTTTAATTTTCCATCTAAGAGTGTCATTACTCAAACAATTCAGAGCCTTTTTCTGAGAGGTTTAAGCTGTCTTAGATCTCTAGTGCGTTCTTTAGGACTGGCTCATGAATAAAACAGAGCCTGTAATTGCAATGACGCAGCCAAAACACATATAATCAATGCTCATTATCCCATCAATTAACACACTAAAATTAAACAAGAATTCAGGCTTAGTAATCTGCCATCAGCTAAAAAAAAAAAAGTCTTGATATCATGTTGAAGTGATAATTCCCTTTCACATCTGTTGAACCATACAACAAGGCATGAAAAGCCTTACATCCCCGTTAATCCGCAGAATGGTAATGTTTGGTCTTAGCATCCAAGGTAAAAATGAGAGTGAGAAACAGACTCTGTTGCCTGTTTATCAGCTACAGGCAGTGCCGTGAGCTGGCTGGCAAACCCAGCCCTCTGTGTTTTGGGCTCTTTCCACCGAAGATCAGACTTCAGCTCGCAGGTTTTTTCACCTAACCGACTTTTGAGTGCCTGAGCTCTAGAGCAGGTGATTTGCTTTGCTGGGGTATTAACAAGTTCAAGCAAGCCTGGGATACATTATCCCTCTAGGATATACTAATTAGCGTATGCAGGAGCGTTAGTGCCTAACAGATAATGGGTAGCATGAGGATAACCCTTGCCTTTGCAGATGATCAGCTTTGAAGACAGCAAGATTTTGGCTGTGTGTGTTACTGGAGTATTCTGGTCAGCAAGGTGTGCAGGGAGCCAGGCCATCTGCTCTGTAGCTATTTTGATACACACTATTTATGTTTGAAAGGTCCAGGTGCTTTTATCGGTCAATTTTTAGCATGTTTCACATCTTAACAATATTGTCTGCACAAAATACGCAACCCAACGACACTGAAAACTGCAAAATCTTTACAGGCAGTTCACTTAAAATAATTGCTACTGCAAAAAGCCGCAGTCTCTACTTCACTTTTGGTATTTTCCCAGAGTTTTCCCATCCTTTTTTAAGTACTTTCTGCAATTCAAGAAGACTCACATTGCGAAACAGTTGTGTGTGACGGAGCCCCGGCTCCCTTAGAGATGACCCTACAACACTCGGCAGGGGCAGGCGTGGGCATGCCCGCGCAGGCAGGCAGAGCAGAGGGACAGAGGCACAAGGGAACACCTAAAATAGAAGATGCATTCACACCGTTAGCCACTCAGACTTCATTTCTTTAGCAAACCCTTCAGCAGCTGCAGGAGAAGTGCTGCTAACTTCCACCCAGGGAGGTAATAGCTTGATTTCTTTGTGACCAGAATATGGTCATTTTGATCTGACATGATACATCTATTTTTTTCCAAAGAGCCGAGACTGAGAAGCCCTCCACTCCATCTTAGCCTGAAACAGTACTGGCTGCCACAGCCTAATACTATTTTTTTCTTGCTCCATCCCTTTGAAATCAATTAATGCGGGAAAAGCTGGCAGAAGCAGCAGGTCTAATGTGCTCACCGCGGTTGGTCTCTCCACACCAGCCACAACCCGTGGTGTCCCCACGGGCAAGCGGGCTCAGCCCCGCTGGAGATGGACCTTCTCCTCCTCTCCTGCACGGTGGCACGCAAAGAGGAGACACAACCCAGCGCAGGTTAATGGGGGATTTAACCAGCTCAAGGGATTGATAGCCGTGCTGCTGCAACAAGCAGTCTGCTTTGCACAAATGTAAGTTAGCGAACGGTCACCGTACCCCTCCGGTCACAGACCTGAACCGGCTCCTGCTCACCGGTAGCTGGTTTATCCATGCAAACATACTGCGAAGCATCCCGAAACCTGAACCCCTGCATTTATTTCAGGAGGTGGGGAAAAGCAGAGGATAAATAAAATCACAGAGTGAGGGTTTCCTACTCATTTCTTTCTCCATCACCATGCCTTTTGGGGTACGTGCTGCTGCTGCTTCCATCTGTGCTGGGATGGCGTAAGTGATGTTCTCTGTGTCCCAGGAACATTTGCCTCTTGACCATCACCATTTAAAAAAACCAAAACTCTTCATAGTCAATTTGATTTCACTCAGGGGTGAAATCTGCACCAGTATTTATCTGCATCGGTCGGGCTGGGTGCAGTTTGCTGACTGGTGCCCCATGATTAAGCTGCGACCCGCGCTCCTCCGGGCAATGCAATACGCTGCCCGTGGGGCACGCTCGGTGCAGGGGTCCGGGTGAGGGGGAGAGCCCGTCTCCCCCACCGCACATGTGGGAGATAACCCAGCTCTGCCTGGAATTTAGCTCTGGGGTCATGAATGATTAAAATATTTATGAATCCCATGCTGAGACAGAGCAAGCGAAATGTCATTTAAGAAAAGCTATTAGAACTGGTCTGTCTGCAGGGAAACACCGTTTGTCATCTCACGTCCAGGCATTTTTCAGAGGTGGTATAGCGGTTTGGCCAAAATATGCTCAAGCCTCGCACGGGGGCTGTCAGGGAGCAGAATGGCTGTGGGGGTCCCCTGCGTGCAGGCAGCCAGCTCCCCCAGTTCCTTTGACAATCTAATGGATAAGGGATGAGCCCAATATTTTTGGTATGGTACTCATTTCCAGAAGGATGCCTGAAAATACTATTACCAAATAATTTTTCCTCTGAGAAATGTTTTATTATAGGACATTTAGACTTTAAAAAGGCAACTATATTCATAAAACCCTAAAATCTTATTAAAGGAGGACACAACAATAAAAATGTAAGAAAAGAAACTGGTAGCTAAATGCAACAAATGGGATGCCTCCCCACTGAACTATTAAAATCTCATATCGAAATGCTAAGATCTTCATTCTAAGGATGCATGGCATTGACAAATGATGGGACCAGATATTAATACTAAAATACAGATTATCGCTGCTGTTAGAAAATTCCAGGAGGAAAAGCTCTTGGGTTTAGTAGAAGGAGCCAATAAAAAGAAATCCTGAAAAAGAATAGTTAAGTCAGGGAAAGCATAAGCTAAGTAGCCCATCCGTTCACATATACAAAGGTTTTGACACAAATCTGGCTTAAAACTAGTAGACAGAGGACTGAAAGCTTATCACATGGTATGGCATAATATGAGAAGAACTTTTTCAGAAGGGCATGAAACAATACGTGGCAGTTTCTACTCAGTAGTTCTTTGTCTGCCTGTAATATTAACTGTGAAACTCTGGAGATATTGTCAGGAGCAGACTATAGACAGGCGCAATACGTGTTGCATGCGACTGCCTCTTTCATCAGTACATCAGAGTTTCAGCCAAGAATAATTCAGGGCTAGAGCCTGAATTGCTCGTTCAGATTGAGAGCATATACAGATTGGGAATAATTAACCTAATCAGGTCAGGCAATTGCAATATGCATTCATGCAACAGGAGCACGAACTTTCTCCAAGTCCTGGCCATCATCGAGGCTGTTATGGGCTGCTCGACAGGCCATGGTGAAGGAGATTTTATCAGTCATTGGGAAAGGATCGCACAATAAAAAAAATACCCTGTCAAGCAAGGGCACAGCCCTGTGGGCTGGATTTGCGTCTAAATTCATCCTTGTTTCCTTGATGTGCTGGGCAGGGAGCAAAGCAGGCTGCAGAGCCACTGGGTACCCAGAGGCTCGCTCCCTGCCCTCTCCAGCACATCCCTGTGGAGGGTGTGATGCTGCAGCTTCGCAAAGTGCATCCCCTCCCCGGTCAAGAGCCATGGGGAAACCCTAAACCAGCGCGTGAGCACACCTCTTCCTTGGCCTCTGAGGCACCTGGAGACAAAGTCCTGTGCTCCCTCGCCACACTCGCAGAGGTACCTGCCTGTCCTCCA
>NW_010972438.1:8612646-8726140 GCF_000737465.1 Haliaeetus leucocephalus
TGCCTCTCCTCCACAGCTCTACACTTCGTAATGCAGATGCGCTCCCATCTTGGGTAGCTGAGAAATGGGCTATAAAGAGAAACACATGGGAAAGCAGGAGGGACAGCACAGAAGATCAAGGAACATGTTTTTTCCCAGGCTGACCTAGTTATTTAACTAACTGGCAGAGATACTCACTAATGATGAAGTAGGAAAGCAATCGGGCTGTCAGCAGCAGTTTCACAGAGGATGCTCGAGTTTACTTAGCTATTTGTCTTAAAACATCAAATACAGTCTTTTCCATCTTGCTGCTCAACACTTTGCTATACAGTCGCTATTCCCAGTTCAAATCAACTTCAAATTTGTCAATGATTGCCAAAGGATGTGATAAGACTCGAATCCAGAGGAAACATTTTCTTACATAACACAGGCAAGTGCATGCATCCTTTTTGTTTTCACTTTTACTGCTGCCATACTATCTATATTAATCTGAGAAGCTATAGATAAAGAGATTTTTCATCCCTCCTAATTCACAGTGAAGACTATAGTTCCCAGACAACAACAACCAGCTCAACTGTCCTGCATGGCAGCAAGGAGCTAATGTACCTGTGAAGATCTGGCCAACTGGGTAAAGCAAAGGACAAGTCTTGCATGAAAACATGTGCCTTTTTCACTACTTTTGTCAACTCTTCCACCAGCTCTGCCCTTCATGAGAAAATCTTAGATTTGGAGTTACGCACATAATACGCAAAATAAGTCACCATCTTAATTCTGTCCCCAATCTTGTATTCGAAATTGCCCTTTGTCCTGGGGTGTCAGCTCCTGAGGGTTTGAAAGCTGCAGTTCCTGTGCTCGCATGGTTACACAGGAATTTTAGCTTGTTTGAAATGCAGGAATAAACCTAAGCAAAACTCAAGTTTCTAACCCTCAGCATTGGATAGAAAAGTTTGGACCCTTCTGGTCTGGGTGGAAAAGTTCATGAAGAGAAAGCTAGTTGACACAAAAAACTCTATTTCTAGTGGAGAGGCTTAGATAAACCAACCTGGGACATTCGTGATCAACTAAGACATCGCGGATTTTTTTCAGAAAAAAAAAAAAAAGAAGTAGTTGGACTATGTGGAAGGGGGCATGAAGAGCATACATCCCATCCCTTGCCACACACACATATTTCACTTTCTCCTGGCTTGCCTATATCTAACTTTTTCCAAACTTAAAAAAGCAAGGAACAAAAGAACTGAGAGCCAAAATAAAATTTTTCATTGACCCAGAAAATTGTATTCTGCTCCCATTTGGAATACTAGGCCATTTAGATATTCTGGTTTGTCCTCTCTACAGCTCAAACATGGCTTTCCAGCAATCCACAGAACTGGGATAGTTAGCACAGAACTGGGATAGTTAGCACAGTACTGGGCTAGTCCTACTGACAGGTAGAAAGAGAGGTGAAGAGGCAGGCAGGTATTACATTGCAGAGTTTTAATTTTTTTTTTTTTTTTTAAACTTGTGATACTGACCTTTAATGACAAATGTCTGTAGAAGTGTCGTACTCCACTGTACATTAGAACAATCCTCATAAAAGTGTTAGAAAACAATAAGAATAACCGTTATTGTTAACTGTTATGTATGAACGACCAGTAAGGTCAAGCACAGGAATAGTTATTTATCTTTAATAGTTATCTTAGTTATTTTGCAGTGACATTTTAATATTAACATACTCTGAAAACATGCATTGTATGCAATAACTTTATTAGGATCAAATAGATATCACAATATAGATTCATCCACCGAGTAGCCATAAATTGGTTACAACAATCATAGAAGAGACTAAGCTGTTTTAAGCTAAGATGCTTTCAACATTACAGCTCATACAATAAGATTATATACTGATACACTTTGATTTAGAAATGCAGATGATCAGTTTTGATTAGTATATTGTGCTTCAGGCTTTCATTTGTGTCAATGCATCCCATATGCTGTAGTGAGGAAGGGCTGAATTTCCCAGGGAGAAACCCAAACAGGCTACAAGTCTGGCTCTGGCTATTTTAGGATGAGTTCCTCTGAGCCTGGGTTATTTGGTCAATCCAGTTACATTCTCCGGTAGCACCAAGCTAGCGCTCAGAGCAGTGACAGAACAGAGGGATATCGAACAATCTTGAAACAGCATGGATGGAAAGGTTTTCTTACTATAAGAGGGTATAAAGGAATATTTATGCTTTGTAAGTTCACAACAATACATGCAGGTTTCATGTTTTGCTGTATCAAGCAACTGGGGATTTTCACATGGTTTTGTATACTGATATCTGCACCTCTGTTATCTTAGTTAAATAAATACCTTTGTAAACATATAACACAGTTACTTGGTCCTTATTCTCCACAGCTCACGTTAAAAGATTCACAAAACATCCATAGAAATAGTGATTTATAGAATGAATACTTAGCTGAGTTAAATGGAATAAACATTGGTCAGGTACCATATATACTACTGAATGCCATTTCAAGGAAAAACATTTTAGTTACAAAGCATTCAGAACTTGGGTAAGCCATATATTCAACTCTGCAAAATATATAAAAGATGCATACTTCTTTTAAACATACAGTTAACAAAATGTAGTGGCAGAAGTTGAGAAGTTCCATTTACACAGTCCAGACATTTGGTAGTATGAAACTGCTTATCCATGCACTAAATTACGGATGACTCAGTTAACTGAAATAATAGTAAAGTCTTCTGAAACAAAAAGGTATAACCAAAACAAATGCTCTGAAGAGTCACAGACAGGCAGTTTTGAAAATTTAGGTGCAATGTTACATGCATGGATATACAGAATAATCTGTAGAAATAATAGTAAACCACTTTCGTTTTTCACCAAAATGCAGAAGGAAATTCAGTTATATTATGCATATTAAATACTACAGACTTGAGGCTACAAAATGCTTCTACCATCTCGACACATACAAAACTACCATAAAGTTATCTCTACAGTACATACTACAACACTGACTCCAGGTCACCACCTGCGATGAGCATATCCGCCGTATCTGGCTAGTCAGGGAAAAAAAAAGGCCAACTCCAGCCCACCGGCCACCTCCCATCTGCCTCAGGAGGTAGGCTTAGATCTTCGATCGACACTAAACACCGTGTTGTAGTATTAATTTATGTAAAACCCTTAAAAATCTGGCACCACTGAAACTTGAGACGTGTTAAACTCTCTACATGTGAGGGATGCAAGAGCTCGTGCTGCGTGAACCCTAAATTTGATTAGCGAAGGAGGTTGGCCCGCTCTGGCCGTAGCTCTGGGACTGGCCGTATTCACCCACCTGGCCATAGGAGCCCGGCTGGTTGTAGCCACCGGCCGGCCCATAGCTGTCTTGGTTGTAGCCACCTTGGTTGTAGCTGCTGGGCTGCTTCTCCATGGTGTCCGGAGGGTGCCGCTGGCCCGAGGAATGCCAGCCCGTCTCCTTAAACACAAACCAAATGTTGCCTGCCCAGAGGATAAAGTTCAAGAAGCCAAAGACCTAGTGGGGGAGAAGAGGAGCTCGTCACCCGGCAGCCGCGGTCTCACAGCCCAGCCTAACCTTATGGACCCTGAAGGGTCCTGGGAAAGTCAAAGCGACTCCCAGCCCATCCTTCTCCCCAAACCTGCTGGAAAATTTTCTCAGCTTTGGAGCAAATTCCCAAATTCACCTCCTTTAGCTCACAAGGTGTTTGCTTTCCTTTTTGTCTCCAAAAAAAGTTGAGGTTTTAGGCCAAAATAATTTTTTTGTTCGAATACATAATCTAGTTTAAAGAAACTGTGGAAAGATAAAATTGAAAGAAAATAATTAAAAAGAGAGATACTAATTGGTCAGCTGGCCTGGACGGTTTCTTTTTTTTTTTTTTTTTAAAACTTTCTGAAGACCAATTTTATGTTGGTTTTTTTGAGGATTTTTAAAGGCATCTGTAAGGCGCAAACCCTTTTCTTCCTAAAGGAGCGCACAGACCCGTTTTCAAAAGCGTTGCAGCGAGCAAGTTAAAAGCAGACAGGCCAACCAATGCACTTGGACAGCCACTTTGCTTTCTCCCCATCCCAGCCCTACACGCTCATCCCGCTGCTGCTCCACAGCAGATAGCCGTCGTGAGTCACGCTCTGCCTTTCCCCGCAGCAAGACTGTACTTCCAATTAAATAACTTCAGCTAACTGGTTTACACCAGCCGATTTAGGTCAATACACGGGTAAGAGAGATGAAAATACGTTTGCAAGGTAAGGGTGAAAAGAATAATCAAAGTCACTTACAACCGAAGTGTTGAGGCTTGACATAACAGGGCTGCGAACAGGCAAGCATTTGTTGGACTGCTGTTTGCAGGCAGACATCAGTAACAGCACTTCGTCTGGGTCAGTCGCAATCTTTACATCTGACAGTCCTTTAGCCCAAGCAGATGAGCTCACTAGCCACAAGAATGAGAAGACCACTGTCACAATGAAATCCTAAAAGACAAATTAGTTAGAAGCATTATACTGGTGTGTCCATTAGGAAGAAAAAGTATTAAAAATTACCGCAAAACTGAAAGTTTGCATCAGAGGAGGGAAAAAACAAGAGCTTGTTACTTCATGGAAGGTTGCGATTACTGTCATCACCTACAGAGCTAATTTTCAGGAGTTAATTTTCAGCTAATTTCTTGATGTGCCTAATGGGCCAGAGCCCTTCAGCTGCCATTTGCATCTCCAACCTCAAGGCCAGATTCCCACAAGCGTGTGGCCGGTACCCAGGATACTGAGCTGCCTTGGAAACGTGGCTGTTCACAGCACCTGGCTGATGAATTGGGATCAATTAAAAAATATAGATGCTGGGAAAGGAGCTGGGCCCTCCTGAGGGCTGGCTCTCGCCCCGGGTGCTCCTACGGACAGCCGGGGTGGGTTTCCGACACGAAGCGTTTCCATCTGCGGCAGCATCTCAGGGAGAACCTGAAACTGGCTAATCCTCAGCTACCAGATGAGGAGTTTTCTCACCAGCTACAGGTAAGGCCAAATGTCCCTGCTGCATGAGCCGTGCAGCCACTAATTATCACGAGCGAACAAATAAACAGCAAGACTTGCCAAGCACAGAGACTCCTCAGCTCCTCTCTGTCCTGGTAAAGCATTTGCTCCTAATTGCCATCCATGTGAAGAGAGGGGAGAAGGGGTGGCGGTCCCTCCGGGATCCAGCGCCTCCGAGCAGCTCTGCTCTGAACCACTCTGCTCACTTTTCCCTCGAAAGACTCTCAGGAGCACACACAGGCATAAACTTCTCCTTGTCTTAGCCAGAACAAGTGGCCAAGTGACACTGTTGTTGTGTGGGTTTGGGGGGAAAGGAGGGAGGAGGTGTGATTTTTCAAGCTTTCTTGTGTCTTGCTAAAACAGAAGAGCCTTTCTGCTGTCAGATTTCATCCCATCTGTCAGCCCCCAACAGATGGTAGAGGTGCCAAAGTCTAACATACCACTAACTGCATCGCTGCGTCTTGATATCCCACCTCCCATGGGGGCTCCTTCCCCTTCCCCCTTACAAAGTAAAGGTGTACATGGAAGAAAGAGAAAACGTTCATTAAGAACACAGCGTTTTGGGTCGCTATCCAAAGAAATAAGTGATCCCTAGGAAACATCATTCTCACCTTCTACGAGCACACCTGACATTTGGGGAAGGAGCTCTCTGCGGCACCGCAAGGACGGAGGACGCGAGCCCCCGTCACGACGGAAGAGGCACCAGTCAATAAACCAGCCGCACAAGTGAGCCATGAACAAAGGATTTCTCCGCTCACGCAGATGGGATTAAATTAACTGTGCTTGGATGCGTTCCCAAAGGACACATCCTTCTCTTTTAACAGTGCCACGATTTGTTTTCTGCAGGCCTGTGTCTGCCACCAAGCTTTGAGCTCCCCTGATCTCCCTTCGTGCTGCCCAAATGGGCTCTCTTGAAGAGCGTGAAGCCCAGGAGTTGACAACGATCTTAACACCCAAAGAGACTCTGGGTAGGCAGAGGCATATAGCCCAGAGTAATTTTTCTTCTCAGGGAGATTTCCAGCAAAAGAAATTATTGTATCTTATATGTCCTAGCAGTAACTGAATGAGAAACGAACTCCTAGAGGCAAAAGTTCAAATGCAAACATTTCTTAAAAATTCCAGCTGGTAGAAACACCAGATATTCACTGAGCTGTGGATTACGATGGATGGGATATGCTCTTTATTTGCTATAAGGCTTGACGTGTTATCTACCTGGATGCCAAGCCCCCATATAGGTTCCGATTGACACAATAGATGGGGACACACCAGAGTTTTGGGGAATACATTTTTTAAATGACAAGAAATTCTCTCTCAATGCCACCACACTTTTAGACTCTGCAATCAGCGCGGTGGCAATAGCAATAAAATACATGCGTAACAGCAGGTAGAAATTTGAAGAAAACAGAGACAAACTGACCAAAATTGGTTGGTCCTAAAGGGACTATGTATTTCATGTTATTTCTCAGGTCTTGTCTTCTCCATCTCACCCCATCCTCCAGGCTTCTGCTGACGTCCTCTGCTCCCCTGCACCAGGGTGTCCACCCAAGCCTAACCCTGCCCGATCCTGCCCTCTCTGCCACGAATTCCTCTATTTGAGAGCAGATCAGAGCCTTGGGGAAAGGGTCCCTGCTCCTGGGGGGGGCTGGGATCAGTCCTTTTATACAGGAACTCCCCAAAACTGTAAAGTCTGGCTGGGCGCAAGAAACACACTGAGCCAAAAGGGAAAGATCGCACGGTGGGACTCGGAGAAGAAACGATGCAGCCCGTTTGCCAGCCAGCCAGCAGCTTGTCAAGAAGATAGAAGAGAAAGGCTAATGAAACATCAGGATTTTTTCAGCAGGTGCTCTCACCAAGGCTACATGGCCAGACTCGGGCTCTTGGAAGATTTGTTCCGTCTCCTCTGCGCCGTGCAGGAGCAAAATACACGACTAGAGCAAACTTGCGTCTTCCTATTTATTTTGAATCTTTGCTAACCTTCCTCTTTGGCTGGAACTTGAACCTCTCTTGTTTTCAAGTGGGTTTGGATTTCTGGCTGAACATTTTCACAGCTCTGGGTGGAACAGAGTTACAAGATAATGACATGCTGAAAATAAAAGTGAATTTCAAGCTAAGCTGTTCTGTGGCTTAATGCCTATCTGGGGAATTTCTCCTTAGTAATTAAAGCCAGAGTGTCTGCATACTAAAACAAATCTTGCATTTGAATGTTTAATATCCCCATAGCATGGGTGGTTGTTTTTTTTTTCCTTTGGAACAAAGTAATTTTGGTAGTTGCTCTCTTGAAATGGTGCCTACAGATCTCTTCGGTGTGTATTGTTGTATGGTTACGCTACACTCCTAATTGCAAAGTTTCTTTCTCAGATCTCAGCTGAGATACTTTGGTCTGCCTACAGGTGCCTTTGGGAAGGAGGCAAAATAGGAAAGTGTAGGAGAAAGCAGAAAACAAGATTTAAAATATGCTGAATATCCAAGGAGGGAGTTTTTAAGAGCCTGAAGTATGTGTAACAGGAAAAAAAAATTCTTGCTGCCTTTTTCAAGTTGAAACTTGCTATTACTGAGTTTGCCAAAAAAAGCCTACTTGGAACAATTTTATACATTATATGTTTTAGAACAGAACTGTGAATGCCTTTTCTTTTCACGGTAACTGAAACGTTTCTCCTTGCTATGAAGCTACTGGCTTTTGCAAAATGCCTGTCTGTGGAGGGGGCAGTCACTTACAGTCACTTAAGTCTCCCGAGCACAGTTTCGGATCCCCCAGCGTCCAGCATAATCTCCCCCAGCCAAAAGCATCTGCAGAAGCTGCTTGTCCACTTGGAAAGGGGACGAGTTTCGTCTGCTCCGAGCGGATCAGTGGCTTCAGCACCCCCCGGAGCACCGTAACGCACATGTCCCCACGCGCACTCTGTGCCCTGCTCTCCCTCCCGGCCGACGTGGTCCAAGTTTGGCAGGACAGCCCTGGGCTGTTATGTTTGAAAACATGTAAAACCTCAGCTCTGGCCTAGCCGGAGGGTGCCTGGCATCCCTGCCGCGCTCGCGCTCCCTCCTCCCTCGTTGAACCGCAGCTGCTGGCCCTGTCACTGGCTTCCACACGGGGCTTTCCGTGCCTCTCCGCAAGCGTTTCCATCCGCTAACGCTCGCGCTACAAAACCTTTTCATTTGACAAAACCCTCTCGTACATTTACAGCATACAAGGGAGCAACTCCTCAAACGCCGAAGCCTATAAACCCCCCCAGCCGGAGCCTGCCTAGCCCGGCAGCACTGCCAACAGGTTTCATGGACAGCCACGCGAGAGCAGAGGGAGATTTCTTTACCCCAGCAGGGGCAAACCGCTCAGAGGATTTGCTGCCACAGTCACAACCGACCTAAAAACTCAAGAACCGCTCCAGCAAAAGCCATAGTCCTGGCCCTAGCCTGGAAAAGTGGCCAACAGCAGGTTGTTGCAGGCAGCAAACACCTTCCTACAGTGACATTTTAGATCTTTTTTCACTTGAACAAGGTCCCAACCCAGATTTTTCTGCCAAATGAAGCTTTGAAAGAATTACACGCTTCTTGCAGTGGTGTACAGCCTGGCAAGCTTGCTTCTGGCAGGGACATGTAGAGACCTTTGGGAGGCACCAGCATGTACAGCAAGGTCACCATGGCTTGTGTTTCAAAAGGGAGATGACAACAGCGGGCTGAAAGAGCTCTTTGATATGCAAAGAATTATTCAGGTTATTCATAATTTCATTTTTTAACTGCAAAGGATTCAGTCTTTGTTTTTACAGATGGCTCTTTATTCTTTTCCTATCCATTTTCTAGAAAACTGGACAAAGGGGAGGAAAAAAACCATATAATCAAAGACATCTCCAAAGAGCAGACTAGGAGTGTACTTAACACACTTGGTCCACAACATATGTAAAGAACTAAATGCCTTTCCGCTTAATGTGATTATTCACAGGACTCCAGATGCAAGGGAAAGATCTCATCTTCTTACATGTAAGCATCTTTATGCACTGTAAGAATGAGATTATCAAGTAATCACTATAAAAATGAAGTATCTCTTTTCAGGGCTATGTCAGTCACTTTTCTTGCCTAAATAATTTTATGCTTCTATATTAATTGATTGTAATACTAATAAAGTGATTTACATTTATACATGAATGCATGTGGTTTTTCATGGCCAATCTATAACTTCCAAAAGACAAGCCTGAAAGTCCATAAAGACAAGAGTTGTCAGTGTGCGTTTTAAATGGAGTACGTATGAGGTATTAGAAACTATGGAAAAAGTAAGAATTCTGAGTGATGGGTATTGATCGACCGTGACTATTCTTTCCTTTATTTTCCTACTCCAGAGGTATATGGAAGCATCTACCCTTTATCCCCTAACACTTCAGCACAGGACAAACTGTTGGTTCGGTTACTCTCTGCTTGCAAGCAGCTGTAAACGTATAGGTCTGAAGCAGGGCACCAGGACAGAGGTGCTTGGGGTGGCAGCCCCAGGGTGCAGCTCATCTCTGCTCTCACTGCAAACCAGCAATGCCTCCCCAGGGTACGAGGGGTTACACCAGTGGAAACCAGCTTAGGTTGGTCCGAGAGATGCAGATATACTGAAAACTGGTGAGATTCTGTACATCGCATTCATTAAAATCTAAGTCACCGTCTCCAATTAATTTCTTTAAAATGTTTCTGGCTCTTGAGCACTAATCAGTCATTTGAGAAACTGGCTTGGACTTGTTGTAACCGAGGCGTACACGTGCATCAGGCGGGAGTTTGCAACGAAATTAAATTCACAGCTGCAGTTTGCAGAGTTCAGAGACACACTGCACATATCTATTAGGTATTTAATCCCTGGTAAACTGCTCCTTCATCCTTTAGGAATGGGGAATCCAAGGTCCTCTCTTAGGTTTGTCTATCCAGTATGAAGCTCCCCCCGACATGATCTCTCCGTGGAGCCAGTGGTGCAGGCGGAGGGCACACACGGCAAGGGCTCCCTGCTGACAGCCCTGTGGGAAGGGCTGACTCCCACCTCCATCACGGATGAGTAACACAACTGGGGCCCTGTGTGAGCAAAACGAAGATTTTTATCCCCAAAACGGGACAGGCGATGTTAGCAACAGACACGGCTCACTGCGCACTGAATAAGATATGCCAGTGCCAGCCAAAGAGCCATGGAAGGAGTTAATGGCTTCTCCTACTGGAAATATTTCCTTGCCATGATGTCTCACTTCACACTGAACGTTAAAATATTTTTCCACAGTTAAAGTGATGCTTCGCTGAGATCTCAGCACATGCAGTTGGGTTTCCCTATATCTGTATAAACAAGGTAAACTTGAAACATTTGTGACTGAAATTTTCTCTGCGAGTTTCTCGTGACTTAGCGGTCATTAAATTCTTTATAATCATATCTTCTGCATCCAGTCAGGCCGCTGTGAGTTGGTAATGTATTGATGGTGCTCTGACTGGCTGTGCAAAGGTTTTTTGAAAAAATATTTTAAAATTTCAAGTGAAAGTTTTTTTCCCTCTCTCCGCTTCTCCTGTCATACTCATTTTTCAAAGCCTGAAAATTTATCAGGAGGAAAGGCAGCCAGCTCTGAGAGGGTGCTGCTTAAAGGCAGATGTCACCCCAGACTGAGCAAATATCAAGCCAAAAGGAAGTACAAGGCTTAAAATGGGAATGGTTTTAAATACGAAATGGTGATCAGGCACTGCAGCAGAAGCAAGGACAGATGAAACTATCATCTTCTAACTCTTCACTAAGAGGTAGAGAACTGGTAGTCTGGAAACGATGCCTGGCACACAGATCCCACCTGATGAAGAAGAAGGAGTGAGGGCTGCCCTGCCTCCTGCACCGACACGTGCTGGGGACCGCTGGCTGGACTCAGGCGTGCACAAAGCACCTCACAGATTTCTGCAGCGCTTTTCTTTGGGAGGAACAATCTCAGGGATGAGACATACTCACACATCCGATCTGATCTATGTGTGATCTTGCTGGGTACGTCAGTTCAGCGTAGCATCTGCCTGGAGCTGGAAGATGCGTCGCCTGCCTCCTTTGCGCAATGTGTCACATCCCTTAGGTGAGCCCTGCAGCCGTGGGAAGCTGGTTTTCGTTCTGAGTTTCCCTTGACCTTTGAATTCCTCTCGGCTACAGCTGCTTGCTTTTTCTCTGCCTGGGGCTCTGCCTTTCCCCTACACCTCCACTGCACAGCAGGACTCACACCCTGTCCCAGTCAGGCTGTGGTGCTGCAATCATTGCACTGGGCAGCCTCCGGAGACACCAGCAAGGATGAGGTCCAGGTGAAAAAGCGTCTTTTTTCTAAAAATAGCCAACACAACAGAGCTGGCAGTGCAAAGGAGATGCTGGAGCAGGTGGCTGGGGCCGATGGGACTCCCCTCCTGGCAGGCGTAAGCTGAGCGTTAACCCTCAGCCACTTCCCAACACCACTCACTGGCAGGAGCTGCTTTTGCTGTAGGACAAACTCAGAAGCATCTTTATATTCTGAAAAAATAAGCTCATTTAGGCTTGGTTTAAAGACTGGGAAATTGCAACCAGAAGGTTTGGTAACAGACTGCTTAAATTTAACCTGTAGATTAAATTACAATCCATTACATAGAACAAATTAAATCAATGCCACGTTAATGCTGTAGTGGATTGCACCGTGTATCCTCTGACAAACATGACTGCAGCAGCTGTATCAAGAAAGTCCTGGAAAATGGCAAACGGCCTCATCATAATCTGACGTGTTAGTATTATTTTTCCTCTTTCCTTTTTCTATTGCTACACAGGATAATGTGGTTGGTCAGAAGAAAGAATTATTTCCTGCAAGAAAATGAAAATGGCAGATCTCTGCAACTAATTCTTCAATGAGACAGTTTGAAATGAGATATTACTTGATATCAACTGAATCAAGCAGAAGCAAGGCACTTTATTTATTTACTGTTTCTGTAGGGACCCCTTTATCTTGCCTGTTCTACCTCTCCTCTGTGAAGATTTCCCTTCCTTTCCTCACTGTTTTCTAGGGAGAGATGAAAGGTCCCATTCTTCCCAAATAAAGAAGATTCATTTCCTTTGATGTGGAACGAGAATTTTTCCTTCTGTAACAATTCATCAGTTCTGAATTATGCAAACTTAAATAAAACA
This sequence comes from Haliaeetus leucocephalus, assembly GCF_000737465.1. Taxonomy (NCBI): domain Eukaryota; kingdom Metazoa; phylum Chordata; class Aves; order Accipitriformes; family Accipitridae; genus Haliaeetus; species Haliaeetus leucocephalus. The sequence continues at coordinate 8,624,749 of NW_010972438.1, forward strand.
ACTCACATCTCCTTGCAGCAGGAAAATCTTTCCCTCAAAACCCTGTGATGCTAAGATTACCTTCCTACAGTTTAATCTTTTGCTTACCATTACTGTAGTTGTTTCCTGTAACAGGTACAGCCTTTCTGTGCTGGTGATTTATTTTCCTTTCTGTTATATTTTTCTGATGCTCTTTAGTGGTGGCTTTCAGTCACTTAAGGACAAGTCTCAGCCAAATGTCAGGTTTCTGTCAGTCATAAAACTTTAGATTTTTCTGAAATCCAAAACTAACTCATTCCTTACGTCAGTCCTCACTAAACTCCCCCTGCCTTCCCTTTGAATTGCTCTCCTCAGACCAAGACTTATACTTCCTCTACCTTAGCATAACCTTATCCTTGCAGTCACGGAGGAGAGAGTTGCTCATGGAAGGGAGAGTGTGCCACAGCCCTACGGCCCGCAGGTGCCGAGACCTGACCCAACTTCATCGCAGCGGAGGATCAGCACACAGCCCTTCACAGCCTAGCAAGACCAAGGGGTATCTCACAGGGCGGGATGCACGGACACCTTGAACAAAATAGCTCTCGCTGGCTTCACAGTCTTGATTTATGAGAAAGCAAATGCACAGCAGCACTTGCTTTTTATCACAAGCCTTGAGGAATCAGTAAAAAGAAAAATAAAGGCACAAACAGCCACAGCTTGACGGGTGCATAGAATGATAACTAGAAAGTGAGGAGCCTCATAAACCAGCATGGAGACACGAACGAGCTGGGAGCTCAGGTAATACTGGAAAACCAGCCACATAAGTCTCCAAAGGAAAATAATTTGGCTGAACTCAGCAGTAATTAGCAATAAGCAATCTCCCTGGCTAGGCTTTGGTCAGGGACATGGTTTTATTTATCTGTTAGGATGATGCCCAAGATCTCCTCTTCCCTTTTTTCCCCCACTGATGAAGCTGTGTTGTCACAGATGTATGGCTTGGACCCCAATCCTGCAACATATTCATTATTTGTGTGAACATCATCACTGCAGGCAGTGGGGGCAAAGCAGGGAATCCCACAAGTACATACAAAATTAGGACTAAACTCCACCTGCATAGTCTCTGTTACCCTTGATGATAAAAGTTTAAATCACCATTAAGATAAAAAACCCAGGTGAATGCAGAGATGCTTTGGACATTGGGCCATTTGGATCTCCCAGACCACGCCACAGCCTCAGCCACCAAAAAAGCAAGAGGTTAAGACCTATGCCTGAAAATGCTGCAAATGCACACTTACAATTAGAGGGCCTCTATTGTTTTCACGGTACTTGTTCTGGAAGAAGATATAAACCACGGTGGCAGCCAGCGAGTAGAGGAAGGCGAAGACTGCAATGGTGACGAAGAACTCCGCCGAAGAAGAGAAGTCCCCTATCAAGGACAGCTTCTCTCGGCGCTTACCTTCACAAGTGGGAGCATCGAAATTCACTTGATGCAACCTGGAAAACATCCCAAAGAGCAGCAGGTGAAGTACAGAAAAAGGAAACTGTTACCTGAATAAAGAAATAAATACATTTGCTCTGCCTCCCTATCTCGTTCCTGATGCACATTGATCCCCTGCTTGAATAACTGGCCCTATAAGTAGTCTGTGCTCTTCAGAGCTGCTCATACGCGTGAGGTTACTTCCATGTGAGCATCTAGGTGAGACTGAGGACCTGAACACATGTTTTAATCAATCTCAGAGAAAAGTTGATGTTCCAATGTCTTGGTACAATCCCCCCCTTCCTCTCTGGGGTTTTGCCATGGCAACAACTGAAAAAGGATAAGATAGGAAATGATTTGATTCTCGAATTCTTATAATCAAGGCAGCAGAAAACAGGTCTTATCCTCTATATTAAGGCCACAGGATACCTGTGTTTGGAAGCTCATGACTTCCTTGTGTAAAACTGCCTAGTGCACAGCTATCTGTGGCTGTTAGCCCATGGGACTGTGAGCCATACAGTGCCTCTACATTAAAAGCTTTTAAAACCAAGTGGCAGCAGAAATACGCAACTCGGGTCAAAGAAACAGTCCACATGCCCTGGTTTAAGTAATCAAAGCCCTAACCTTGTACTCATGCACTGTTTGCAAGCAGCGACCAAGCTGATAGATCTGTGGTACAGTCTGGCAGCTCGCGCCAGACCCTTTTTTGCTGTAATAATTTTAATTTCTGATTCACAAAGAGAAAGGGGATCCTTGGAGAGGGTACTTTGGCAAGTCCCCTTGCACAGCCCAGATTAGCATCAGTGGGGACATGGGGCCCCATGAAGGATCACGCTGTTCTGCTCCACTCAGGGAGAGCGGAGGGGATGAAGCCAGCAGCAAGTTAACGGCAGCAATTAAAGAAGTTATGATCTGGTGCAGAGAAAGGATGAGGCCTTCTGGGAGACATTCCTCTGCTCAAGGGCAATTAATGTGTGCAACAGCGAGCCAACGGCAGCAGCAGCCATGAATATATGGCTAAATAAAAAGTTAGGTCCCCAGAGGAAAACAAAGTACCCGCAGTAGAAATCACAGAAGATGGATTAATGGACGTCAGAGGATTGCATGACTTTTTGCTTTTCCTGGTCCAAACTAAATGTACCCGAACGCGTAGGCAGAACCTTTTCATCAGCGGTTGATGCATAACGCCGGTTGTTTGCCTCAGGCATTTTCTTCCCTGAGCTTCTGTCGCTATAGTAGTGGTGGGATGAAAACAAGAAACGCGTCTGCCTAGATTGTGGAGATGAGCAGCGGCTGACTCGCCTCCCCTACGTGAACGCAGCAAAGTCTGATGAAAACTGAACACACAAGAGAGACTCTAATGCTTATGATCAGACAGTTTCCTGAGTTGGTTTCAAAGCTTCCTGGCATCAGTGCATACACACTTTTCGTCAGGGCTTATTGTTCTTTCCTAAAGGGGGAGAAGAAAGGGGAGGGAAGATTTCCTAGTGCCTGTCACGCCAATTTTTCAGCCTGGAGAGAAAGTGGGTTTGTTTTACCCATCACCAAGATTACGGAAAGATTTGAAAGGCATGATTTGCACGGTCAGAAAAGAAAGCTTTCTCTGCTTTCCTCATGCCCAGCTGCTCGGGTGTTGTATTGACACAGAACGAAACCGGGAAGCCAGTTCAAAACCCGTTGAAAACAGTGGCAGCCTCTGTGGAGTTTTGGATCAGGAAGAAACTTGACCCCATCCCTCCTTCCCCAGGGGAATGCAATGCTGTGCAGCCAGAGGGGCTGTGCTCATGGTCCTCCTCAGGTCCTTATCTCTACTTCAGGGCTCGAGGCTGGGTTCAAGCCAGGTTTCACCACCTTCCACCCAGCCCGCGGGTCTGCAGCCTGGGGCAGGCAGGACACCTGCGATGGTGTCATCGCAGAGCCAGACCTGGGGACCACCCTGTGCTCCCATCCACTGGCAGACCCAGGGCTCCCCGATCAGCCCAGACTTTGCAACACAACACAGAGGCATTCAAGGTTGTGTGGTTTTTTGTTTGGTTGGGTTCTGTTGTTGGTTGTCCCCCTCAAACCACCAAATGCTTAAGCAGCATTTTCTGGCTCTTACATAATTAACCGTGTTTGCTGTGTTCGAACTGCCGCACTCGGGTACCACAGCTGCTTTCTTCAAGGGCCCCGCTGCAGGATGCGGTATCTGCTTTTCCAGCTGAGCACAGCGAGGAGGCTCCGGCCCCTCCCGGGAAAGCCAGGCTTTGCTGTGATGGTGGGAGCTCTACGGTTTTATGTTACCACCTCACACTGCAAATAGGCTTTAGAGAATTGCTCTGGCCCTCACATTACTTGCACAAGCACTATGGAACTGGGCCGAGTTACGTTAAATACAATCCAATTGCTTTGGGGAAAAAAAAGAACAAGGCACTTCTGTGTGCATTTTATTGTGTAAAACATGTCTTTAGGGTAGCATTTTTCTTCTTCCCTGGAGTCCTGAAATAGCACACCGGGCAACGCATGGTGTTGCAAGTAGCAGTTCAAACTCCTGCACGTATCAAAGATGAAATAACTTAAGGAATGTTTCTAACAAGATTTAGACTGGGAGTTGCTGCCCACCCCCTGCCCCTCCGACTGGCCTCAGTCACCACAGCCCCGTCCAGTCTAATCACCAACAACCCACCAGCCTTTCTGAAACATGGTAAAGTAACTGAGACCACTTTCCTTTTCTATTCCCTGTTTTCCTGACTGCACCTTAGTTCTGAATCATAAGACAGAAAAAAAAAATGTTCATATATCATATTAACATCACACTCGTATCTTCCCAGCAGGGCTTTTGTGGCCAAGCATCTGTCGGGGATACCAGATCACAGAAGCCTTCTTCCATCAAGTTATTTTTATTCACTTGCTTTTCTTTTTAGATTTCCCTAGCCTCTTAAGAGGATGTGCAGTAATTGGTGCCTCTTGTGGCCACCTCACCTCTGCCCAAACAACCAAGATCTCAGTTGTGCGAAGGGCCCCAAAATAGATCGTGACTCAGACCTGGGAAGAGGAGACGTGGCAGCGAAGAGAGATGAGTGAGCCAAGCCCTGGGGTGGTTAGGGTGGATGCCGACTTCACAAGATGCATTTGAAAAGTTTCTTTAAAGCAGGGGAGGATCAGTGAGAGAAAATCCAGTTTTACTAATCGAAACCTCTTTGATCTAGAATGGCATCTCAGAGAGAAAGCTCTGATTTTTCCACCGATGTTGCTGAGTCAGCCTTTCTGGGGGCAGGGTGGCTTGGTGATGACTCACAAGAAATTAACTGCCTCTACCTCTGCCTCCCACTTTTGATGTAATTCTACCTGTTCGGCCTTTTACTTCCTTGTGACTTATTCTTGTTTCATCTTCTCTTATCTCTCATTCTTTACACCCCACCTTTTCCTTCAAGTCATCCTTGGCCAGTGTCTTCCTTCTGCTGCTTTTCTTACCTCCAGCACCACCCCTGCATTTCACCTTTGCCTCTCCATGTCCTAAATAAAATCAGGAGCCCCGAGAGTGACCCTCTGCATTTTGTTAACATCTGAGCAATACTGTTGGGCTGCATTAGCAGAAGTGATTTTCGCTGATTGATGGACAACGCAAATAAGGAACACTTCAGTAATAAATTTACCTAATTAGGGAAAAAAGTAATGAAAAACCTTTCCCCCCTCAAGTTCCTCTAAAAATGAGCTGGACAGTGCTTTTTGCCCTGTATTGTGCTAAGTCTTGTTATTAATCAAGAAATAAAGCTGATGACTCAGGAATGTGACCTTGCACCCCACACTCAGCAGAGCAGCACTAAGGTCAGCCTTGCTGCTCATCGCTACCAACACCATCCCCTTCGCCTGCTGGGTCTGTTTGCTAACAACAGCTGCCATTGCCAAGCCATCCAGGTCTGAATTCCCTCAAATTCACTTGAATCTGAAGCAAGTCCACCGAAGGCAGTCAAGTTTCACTGATGAAGTCACAGTAATTAAAGGCTTCTGAGATTTCTTCTACCATTTGGCAAACTTTCCGTTGCCGTGGGAAATATGATGACAAGACAGCTCTATTGTCTAGCTTGACAAGATCAAAAGAAGGCAGGAATGTTTTACAGTGAAAAAAAAGGATTTTTACATTGTTCCACAATAGCGAAGAGCAGCTACGTTTTCAGACACTAATTACCCCTGCTCTGAAAACAATACATGAAGCCAGACACACCGAACAAAGCCACAGCTGTGACATGTGCGTGGGGGAGCAGAAGCTGTGCTCTCTCCATGTAAATGTGAAGTTGCTTTCCCTTCCTGAACTTCCTTAGTCCAATATTCAAGCCACGATTTGCTTTTAATTATAGCCCCTCTTTTTTTCAAGCAGCTGAGTCCACCTGATGATCCTTGAGCACAAAAATGGTCAGAGCCAACCGCCCCAAAGACCCGTCTCGTCCCATGTCCCACTCTACCAGCAGACACAGAAGAGCCCAAGCAGGAGAGTATGCACAAAGTGATCTAAACTTGTCTGACTCACAAAACCTCCCCCTATAGCAACGCACAGAGGGCTTAGACTTGAAACCAACAGAACATGCAATTAACGGCAAGTACGTGCTCAAGTATTATTGATGAACCAGCACAGATTTCCTCTCCTGGGCTTTGATCAGCGCCTGGATTAATAAATAACAGATAAAGTTCTGCCTCCAAAAATTCTCAATGGGGGTTAGTGTTTCTCCATTCCTCTACTAGGATGTGGTGAAAAACAGGCAAAAAAAAAAAAAAAAAAAAGCTATCTGTTTTGGCAGGTTGTCCTATTTTCTGAAAATAGTATCTTGTAATCCAGCCCCCAACCCGTCTATGACATGCTTGAGCAAAATCTGCAACACCCACACACGTGCTTGCAAAAATCCAGAGATCCATTATCCTTTCATTGGGCTTTATTTCCCCCTCGCTTGTTTCTGGTAGTCAAACTGTCAATTGTATTTACTGTCTGCGAAGCAATGAGAGAAATACACCACAGGAAATTAGTTACTGCAGGTAGTGCTCATGGAGGAATTTGTTGTGAAATATTTATCTTGGCTGATAATCTCCAAAATGAGGGAAAAATGAAATTTCAAAATATAGTAATGAAATGCTGAAATGCACAGGGCCCTTTAGCAAGTCAAACTGCTCTGTCAAGGCCCAAGAACATGACAGTGGGTTTTGCGTTCCTTTCTCTGGGATACAAAGGCATTTCTTACAGTTAGCCCTGGAAACACTGTGGGTCCCTCATTTCAGAGGACTATGCTGATGTGCTTTCACACCCGTGCCTCGAGCCTGCCAGTCCCTGGGCAAATGCCCCTTCTCAACTTGCCAAATATGGATTTTTCATAGGTTTAGTGGAAGAACGCTAATAAATGGGAGCCTTTCCTCTCACAGAAGAGCTCATCATTCCCATAAGACTTCCCTAGAGATATCACCTGCATGAAGAAAAATACTTTAAAAGTAACCTTTAAGACTCAGGTGAAAGTAGAAATCTGCCAGAGAAGAAAAGGTCTTTTCTTTAATGAAATCGAGGTCCGTTGACCATTCTAACACTCTTCACAGCCTTCCTCAAGGAGGAAGCAACGCACACAGTGCTCTTCACTGCAAAGAACACTTCCCCGGGGCTGGGCATCCCCGCATGTTCGGTGGTAAGTCCTGGCTATCCGAAAGGCTGCCCACACAAGGAAAAGGCTTCGGGAGGGTGGATGGAGCTGAGCTCTGCAGCTTTCTCCTGCTCCCCCCAGGCCTGCTCTCTGAGGACAGACTCCTGAGGGGGGAACCCTGCAGCAATGAAGCCATACTACGAGCTCTAATATACACCGTCAACTCTCGCAGAGCGAGCCACTGCCAAGCAGTTGCCCTCTGTCCATATATTTTGCCAATTATAACCATTATCCAGTAATTCCCGTAGGATCTGAATCTTGGCACCCAGGCATCCTGGAGCTGTTGAAGGTAGTCTCTTTTTGAGGCAGCCAGCCTGTTAATACCACATTTGAACTGCTTGAAGTCTGCTTAATGCTGAGGTTCTCTCCAGCCCTTCAAAGGCCAATAGCTCAAATGTTAACAGAGCCCTGGACAGCTTAGCCCAGCAGTGGGACAGCAGGTACCACGGAGGCGACGGCTCCCTGGCTCTTTTGCACCTGAGCTGTTCTGGCAAACCCAGAGTTTTCCACCCCTTTGCTAGCAGCGACAAGACTGTTTCCCACCTGAAGCCTGCTCTCTAACAGCTCTTTTCCCAAGATGAAGAAATTACCATTTACTTGAGCATTCCTGTCCCCCACCTTTCCCACTGCCCATCTGCCACGATGCACATCTCAGCGCTGCCTGCATATGCCACAGCCATTTGAAACTGTGAGGTGCTTATTGATATTTCCTAACCGTCCCAGCAATTTTCCATACCTCACTCTACCAGCCCCCAAAAAGCAACACCCCCTCCAGACTCCCCAAAGGCACCTTCAGTATCCTCCTCTCCTTGGTCTCCTCTCCTTCCAAAGCAGCAGCACATTAGTTTCTACCACTTACCTATATCCCTATGAGATCACTTCATTTTTCTCTGGTGAGAGGAAACAAAAATAAAATTCTCCAGCTCACTCAGCAATCCAAGCTTGGTCTTTTGTTTCTTTGCTTTCTAAAGGGAGAATTAATCCAGTTTGCTAGTCAAAGAGTATTTGGAAATATTTCACTTTGAACTTTTGTCCTCCCAATGAAACCTCTCAATTTCTTCCCAAAAATATCCCAAAGCCCTTATCTCTCCAGAATTATTCAACGCTACCAGTAGTTTCACACAAATACATACTTCATCTTGCAAACATTTATTCCTAACTCCTGGCCTGGACATTTGAACATCCTAAAGATCTCCCCCTTGTCGCAGCTGCCTTCAGTGGCTTATACCCATCCAAATGCATGTCCAGAGAAGCATCACCAAAAAACCCCAGAAGATGCTGCTGGGAAGCTGACCAGGAAAGCTGTAGCAACCTATATTCTTTTCTGGTTTATGTCCCGTCAAAATAATGGAAAATATTCCTCCCCCACCCCATATTTTCAATTTCTTTACTTGTCATGTTCCCAACCCTCACTCGCACATAGCTGTTGTGCAAACATTTGGCCAGTACTATTTTCCTACAGTACTGTTTTTAATAGGACAAGCTGTCAGCCACAGTTGCTGTCTCAACACACCACGCTGCGTGCGCTGCGCTGGGAGAGGTGGCAATTCCCCTGGCGCCCGCGGCTCGGAGCAGACACACCACGATGCCCACCCAGAGCTGCGTGACACGCACGGCCTCTGCTCCATCCCTCTCCACCTCGCATCTCTTCTCCTGTTAACACAGCAAGCCAGAGGCGCTCAGGTCTCCACGAAGGGAAGCTACAAAACCCTTCTGAGGATGGGGTCTAAAGACACTGGAATAGGGACAACCTCAGCAGCGGTGGGGAGAGGGCACCAGCGCCGAATCCACGGCTTGGGATCCCTCTTGCAGGACCTGCTCCCAGTGACTGCATTCCCAAAGCTCTTGGAAAACAGCCTGCGTAACAGCTTCGTTACACTCCCAGAGGAACAAACGTCCCGGACACGTGCCAGCCATAGCAATGAACCTCCCCAGACTGTGCACGTAACAGTAATGCAAGCCCTAGTACTCCGCCGTAGCACCAAAAAGGAAATAAAACGGCTCATTATAGAACTCGCGCTGCCGGGAGCGCTCGGAAAGCTGAGTGGGTGATCCCAACCCCACTTCCAAGCCTACATCTAGACCCAGATTTATCTCCCGAGATATTTTCACAGCTCTTCTCAGAAACACATGCTTTTCCTTGCTGTGCAAGCAGAGCATAGCACTCCACTGGTCTTTACAAACCCAAATACCTTCTCAGATTGGGTACTTACATTCTTTGTGGTACAGACTGGTGGCATTGCTCTCCGATTGCCCTTCGCTGAGCTGTTTTCTTGGGGTGAACTGCTTCCTAGTCACTAGGAAGCTTAGCTACTACCTCTGAAGGAAGGTAACCCTTGATTATCTTAAAAAAAGTCATCGTGTCCATGCAACAACACAAATTAGGAGGCCTGGAAATGCCACAGGCATGAATTTGCATTGCCACATACCTGGTCCAACCATGAGATCCTGACTGAACCCATAGCTCTGATGTCCCTCCTGCTGCCCTCTCCTCTGGACAGACATAGGAATCAGCTTCCAAACTAACAAGCCTCTGTCAGAGCAGAACAAAAGCTTCCATCTGAGAAAAATCTACAAAAATCTAAACATCTAGACATATAACATAAGCAATAGAAAGCGGAAAGCAAAGGCCTAAAAACCAGTCATTGAATCTAACAAAACCATTTCTGAGAAGTGGGTGTATCAAATCCCCAGGCAGTGCTTTTGCGTGGAGCGATGCGAGATTGCTGAGCCTGCCCTTCCTGCACCCCAACACGCTCTGCTGCTGGTCGCATCGGTTCGTAACACTCACGCCAACTCCACTCCACCCCGCCTTCCACAATCAAATGGGCTATGAGCCCCAAGTAAAATCAATCCAAATTCTTGGGCATCACCTGATGTTCAGCCAGAACCACCTGAAAGAATAAATCCTTTGCCCTGCGAGAAGCAGGGTTCACACACAATTCAATCTAGGTCTATAAACCCTGAAAGCAGCAATTTCACCTCCAAGACCAGCTGAGATAAATGCAAGAGCAATTACAGAAGATGGAGCAACATTTATTCCTTTGTATTGTATTTTAACATTAACTTTGTATTTTAACTATAATTTTCCCAAGTATATTGTCCTAAGGTACTTAAAGCAATCAAGTCAAGTCCTCTGTAGAGTTTTACAGCATGACTCCAATAAAACTCCCAGCTGAAATATTTTCATTCGAAGTACACATCAAATCCTTTCCTCAGGGAGCCCACGGGCTCGATCGCAGGCTGAGCAGCACGCAGGGCAGGAGCCAAGGCAGACCTGCAGGTCTGCTGACAGACTCGCGCCAAACCGCCGGCACCTTCACACCGAATAACCCATGAAGTGTCGCTTCTGGGAGTCCAGACAGGACAGTGAGAGGTACCTCACTGAGTGGGGTTATGCTGGATGGGGTTGGATACTCACCCTCTCCAGAGCCTATTGAATAAGAAGAAATATTGCATTAAACTCTTGGCAAATAAATTCGTGTAGAAGCCAGGTGTGAGAGGAGACCAAAGACATCCCATGTGTCCAGTTCCCTACAGTCCTGGGAAAACCTTCAGGGCTGCTGCACAGCAAATGCACATTTGAGACCAGGAAAAAGGGGAAGGACATGTATTTGATTGTCCCCTAGCTGGGTCACCACACACTGTCTGGGGTACGGGATCAAATGCCAAACAAAGCAAAGCTGAAGGGCTTCTGCTTTGGTTGCTTTTGTACTGGCAGCATGAAAAAGCACAAGAAGAAATTTGCAAGGGAAGTTGTAAAAAGCTTGACTTTCAGAAAAAGCCTTTGTGGCAGGCACAGATAAAACACCATCACTGCACAATACCGCAGAGACTAGTCATGAATATATATTAAAAATTCAAATCATGAAAATGCCGCATGAATTAACAAATCCAAAAGTGACTTCCACTTTAAGAACAAATTCTGGCTAAAGTATTAATGAAGAATTTTTCTGGCACTAAAACAGTGTTAAGCATAAAATACAGCCTCTATGAAGCAAAATAAGCCAGTCTGGATCAATACCATCCAAATTCATCAAGAATCCAATTGTTTTGCGTGCCAAAAGAAAAGCTTCTACAGTTTAACAAGGATTTAAGCAGCAGTGTGTTCTCCCTTCTCTGCTTCAGAGACACCATCTCCAGAAAGTTGCTACCACTTTCCTTCCCCATTTACTTCCCAGCCAGCTGTGCGTCCATGAGCTCTGTGTTCATGCAACGTTTGTGCATGGACATTCGTAACAGAAGACAACAGCTGAGCATTCTGAAGAGTTCCAAAGCAAGACAAGCCTCCTCTACGGCGCCGGGTCAGCACTCAAGGATGTGTTTGCTTCAAGTTTTAAGGGATTAAAAACTACAAAGTAGAAGCTGGAGAACACCGATGGCAGCGGCAACTGAGAAGACCTCAACATCTGGAAAAGTCATCTTGTCTGCAGAGCTGCTGTCCCGTGACAAGCTTACTGGCTGGAGCAGCCAGCCTCTCCCTGGCTGTGCAACAGACTGGGGACTTTACAGTTTTACAAATATTGGCAGCCAGACCTCTTCCTCTCACCTACTCAAGCAGCGTATCATTGCGCACCATCCGACACACCAGCGGCGTGAATGAGCAAAAACTTTGCCACTCATGTAGCCAACCTTGGGCTGTGGCTTCTTGGCTGTGTACAAGATAAGTTTGGTACAGAAGCTAAGCCATTAAGATCAGCTAGCAAATTGTGGGGGCTGTGGATGATGATCTCCTCCTTCGTAGGACCCAGTGCATCGGTTGTGCTAAGGACCCCATGCACAGGGTCAGCCTCAAAGAGAAGGTGAAGATGTGGCTGTATCAGATTTCTGGTGGTTTTCTATAGATCTCATGCAGGAACAAAGCATCAAGTGACTGGAAGCATCTCCCAGTCCCTCACTGCTGGAAAGAGGATACTCGCATTTATCCACAGTTCAAAAAAAAGTGCAAACTGGCAGTAATAACCATCATTTGGCCAAGTCGCCAATCTCAAAGACTTCTACAAAGTGCGTTTTGGAGACTGTAATTGGGGTCAGGAAGAGGCACTCGAAACTAGAAAAGCCAGGAAGTCATCTTTATTTTTATCTGTTTTAATCATATCAGCAATGATTTCATCAAACTCCCTGACAACAGGAATTAAATTGTACATTGTTCTAACAGCCAGTCACTACTGCAGACCACAGCTGTCCAATTACAAAAGCACAGACATTTTCTCCTATTCTACTATCCTCTTGGTCTAAAAACAGTATTCCCAAAGCCAGTGTGGTCCTTGAAGACCCTGGACACTGGACAACACCAATTTGCAGATTTTAATTACTTCACTAGTCTGTAGCCATGCACAAATAAACAAAAATCGTATCAGGGCTCTGAATTATGGCATTCACTCTCTAATAACAACTAGAACTGGTTACAAAAATGTGAAATATTCTTTCCTATTAAAAACTATGTTCATTCAAAGCTAAAAAGAAATACATTTATTCTGCAGACCTGTAACCCCTTTCCCTGGCCCAGGAGACAATGTAAGAGCAAACAGCTCTAACTAAGGCAATATCTCATTGATTAAAGCGCTCAAGCTTGGCTACGTGAGCTCCTCGTTCAGGTTGCTTATGGACTTGCTTCAGTACAGAGACTTGACCAAGGTCTCTGATGCCCTCACCGACAGGGAAGCCATGTGCTGGGGCCATACCTTAAATAGCTCAGAAAGTTCTTGCGTTCATGTCGCTATGGAATAAAATCTTTTTACTGGGTTTCCACTGGGGAAAAAAAAGATTTTGAAAAAAGGGAGCTGCAGTTTTCTGGACAGCTGTATAAATTACCAGAATGTACGAATCACAACTAAGAAAAAAAAATAACGTCTGTATTTCCTAGTTAAAAACACATCTTAATGCTTCAGTCTGCTTTGCACCATTAGGTCACATTAAATATGAAGAGACTTTTGTGAAGGTGTCACAATTAGAGATATCTGTATCCTGAAGGATTTATTTCCTGAATTTTGCTCAGCAGGATGCAACATTAGGCTCCTCACTTGCATCATTTCCAGTTTCCGCTCACAGTAGTTAAAACCTAGAAGTCCTTGTTAGGCAAATCTATTCAACAAGAGGCCAACATTAGGTATAAAAAGCACTGCTGAGATCAGGGTTTGAAACTGTTGTGGAAGAAGATAATTAAAGCCATGACCGAGCCCTTAGTGCCTATCCTAAAGAGCCAGTTTATATAATCGGGGTATTGATGAAAACCCCCAGCTTCCCTGATGTATTATTGAACACCTTTCCTTGTCAGTTCAGATGTTAACCCCAGATCGGCAGTGCTAGATGAGGCGGTCACAGTTTGGCAAGAAAAGGGACTAAATGGACGCAGCTTTCATGGACCAACCGATTGCCGAGCCAGAAGGGACCGCTGCGACGATGCAGCTTGTGCTCTTCGCTGCTCAACTTCACCCGACCATCCCCGCAACTCCCGATTGTGCAAAAGCACAGCTTTTCAAAAGGCACCGCGTTGGTGGAGTTCCAGGATGGAGATTTCTCCCTTCGTTAAGCCTGAATGGGTCACGCAGAGTTTAACTAGCACCTCTCACCTTCCCGGGAGCTCTGCCAAATCCGCCTGAGAACTGGGGCATCTACATTTTGGCACAGAGCACACCTGAAGCTGGTGCAACTTCTGCTGGCTTGCTTTTGCTTCCATCTACCCTCAGAAGTGTTATGAGGCCACAATTTGCCTTTGCAGAAGGGGCATCTTCTGTGTGATGAACACGTGCAAAATAAAACAGTAACTTTAGGGAGTTAAGTGACTAGATGACTTTATTCCTTCCTATCTCCCACCCTCAACTGCTATGGCAGTCCAAGACAGCTGGGAAGAGGAGAGCCTGCCATAGTTTGCCTGAAAGTCAGCATTGCAGGCAACTACTTAGGTTAAAGACTTCCTATTTATCAGCAGCTCCTGGTCTCCCAGCCATAATAGACATTTATAATCTTTTGGCCAAAATGTTTTTCACTGAATTCTGAAGCAAGATTTACTACAAATGGATAATAAAAAACAAAGGCTAGTACAGTCTGGCACAGAAATGTGCTAATATCAACAGGGGCTTTTTCCAAAGAAAGATAGTTGCAAAGCACAAAGAGTTAGCTGCTTTCTCCTTAATTATCATCTGTAGCTTCTAAGTAGGCAATTTAGATCTGGCTGTCATATTTCAAATGAAAGACTAGCCTACCCATCGCATGCAGATGAGGCGTACACTTTAAAGGATGCTCAATGGGAATGTCTTTATTCAAACAAGATGCTTATAGAGTGAATGAAAAGCTCCCATAAAATACAATTTCCTTTTCCTTCGGAAGGATTACTTCAAGAGACAGTTTTACTAGCACACTGGAAAGATACTAATAGGTGATTTAAAATAAAATGGAAAACAACATTTGTTTTGCTCGCTGCTGTGATACAAAGATGTGCACAGACATATTCCTTCATCAGGCTCTCACGTTAGCACCACCAGGCAATCCCATTCTGTCCCACTAGTAACTATGGCTCAATTCTCCTAACACCTATGCACATACCTTAACCATTGGCTTAGATGAGACTGTGTTTAAAATTTAGTCATGGGATCCTCTGGGGCAATATTTTCCAAGTAGCTTACAGGATGAATGCCACAAGAAAAAGTGAGATATACTCCAAATGAATTCCCATGCAGCATTCAACTTGGGGATACCCTGTGTATGTAGGCTGGCCTGAAGCACCTCCAAAAGCTAAAGGCAAAAATGCCTGAGGACTTCACAGACAGCACACTTGGGGATTATATTAAAATGCTCCCCCCTTGCCATCGCACTGCAGACCTGTGCAGCCCAACCCCTCCGCTGCTGGTGCTCACCCCTGCCCTGGGCAGCATCGCCCTACAGCCAGGGATTGAGAAAGGCATTCCTCCCTCGGTCAGGACAGGGATTTGCAGAAGTGAGATACCACAGTGCAGCAGGTCATGGTATTATAGCAGATAATATCTCTGGCTGACAGTGTGCTGCCTGTCTGTGCAGCACAGCATCATGAGAGAGCTTCTGCTATGCAAAGTTTCATTTAAATCAGTAGCTGAAGAAGCCCAAAGATTTCAGTACAACTCTGCCAGTTACAAGAAAAACATTGTTTGTGACATTGAACAATTATGTAGCAAAAGTCTTCAGTACAGACTCAGTAAGTCAAGCCTGACAACTGAGCTGGCAACCAAAAAAAATTGCTTTTAGGAGGATTGATTAAAAAGCACCTTAAAACTATGAATACCAGCAACAAATATGTGCACAGCAGGTATACTATTCAACCACTTACTATCAAAGTAAAACCAATGAACAGCAAAGTACATGATAAAAATGTTGCTGGGATCAGAAGAAAACAATAAAAATAAACAAATAGGACCCTCACCAGGACCCTTACTACAGAAACAAATCTTGCTTCAGGGCACTTGGATGAGTGACAAATCTAATCTGAAAGGGTGATGGACCGCGAGAGTAACAAATAATTCCAAGATGCTGATTTTTTTTTTTCCCCTGCTCAAAGAATCATTACTGGGGTGAGAGTCAAGCTGATGAACTTCCTAATGTGTGCCAAATTTGCAACAGATAACTGTACCCAGCACAGATCCTAATGCTGAGAAAAACTGCCAGCGTGGGACCAGAGAAGTTTTTTCCATATTTGAACTTGTAAAGTTTTGAAATACATATACAGGTATCCAGAAGAAAGGCTGAGTTGTGCTTTAAAGCATGAAGAGGTAAAGAAATCCTTTGTGATGAAACTAGAATCAGGCAGAAGAAATGAGAGGAAAACAAAACTATTTGAAATGGCCTTATGAATATCAGCTTGGACATGAACGAGTCTGGCAGGATACGTAGAAAAGCGTGGCAGAGCTCCAGGAGATGCTGCTGGGGGGTATTAGGGTTTGGACTACAGGTTTCTTTGCACGTTACAGGGTGGCTACAGGGTCACGGATGTGGGTTGCAGGAAGCTTGAATGAATCGGTGTGGTTGTAGATGGAAAAGCATCCACCACCCCTCTTATTCCCGGAGAGATGGTGGAACCAGATTTGGGTTCAATTACTCAGCAGTCACACTGGAAAGACTCCTCGGCGGTTGCTGCACCCCAGTAACGCAAACCCAGAGCAGGAGCCCCAGCATGGGGTACACTCAGAGAGGGGACGGCTCTGCCTCCCCGCGCTAGCCCCGCACAGGTACCCACCACACGGGCTTTTCTCTGAAGGGATCACTTCTCCTGGCCGTGCGTAAGCACCACTTCGCCGGTTTACTCTGATGGTTTTGGCTACTGATTAATGTACTTACCTATACTTCCTCACTTCCCCCTTTTCAAAGGGCAAATGAATCCAGGTCCAGAATTAAACTGGGAAAAGAATGTGATTCTGGCAGAAATGAGAAGCAAGCACCTTATGCAGGGCATTTCTCTGGGGTGTTTTTTGGTGCTCCACAAGTTCCTGCTGCCAGAGTTACAACAGCAGTAAGATAATGCAGGAGCCAAGCACAACTATCGTCTTACAGTAACTTTAAACTAATATTAATTTTCTTGATTTTTTTTTTAACTGTACCCTTCAAAACTCCCTGTCTGATGGAACTAATGATTTCTCTTGAATTCATTTACATTGTTTGTTGGAGAGTTTTGCAGCTTGTAGGCTGGTGCTGAGAAAAACTTCATTAAGCGGGTATGGAGATGCTCTTTGGTTTGCAGGAGCATCTGGAGCTACCTGCTGTGGAGTGCAATGCTTCCTCAGCACATTGAGGATTGGCCTGGGGCTACATGAATAACTGGTTTGAAGTCAGCTTGGCAACTGGTATGTTTTAATCACACATCCACAGACCCCATCAGCACTGGTTTTGCTCCCCTGCATCCTCCCTTTCTTTATCTGAGGTGATGGGCCCCAGAAGCATATGGTCACCAGTGTGATGCCCTGCCTTTCAGTCTGGAAAACCCCCTCCTCGTTCTGATCTTGCTTTAATGGGAATATTTTCAGGCTCCTTCAATCTCATTTCCAAAACATCCGCGTCCTCTTGCTTTGCCAAGCTGTCCTGTTGAACCTTGCAATTTTGTTTACTTACTTAAAACTCTTGACACTTAGTCATCAACTAGCCAAGGTCTAGCAGTTCAACTTCTAGGAGAAAACAAAACCTCAGAATCACAGCAACAGGAATGAAAGCAGCTGGTAGCACGGCTGCATGGATTTCTTCATTTCAAGGCATGCTGGAAGGGGCAGCTCATAAAAAACAGCACTCCGGTATTTGACTGCTTCAGTGTCATTGCTGACAGCCACAAAAGCACCGTGGTGTCAGATGCTCGGCAGCATCTCTCCTTCCACTTACACCTCCCCCAGCTGTCAGCCAATAATCAGAACGCTGAAGGCATTTGAAAGGAAAATGCCACGTGAATATGGACTTATTCAGACCTGGATGCCAGACAACTAGTGGGAAATTCATCCTACCTACAAAAAGCCTACATGCCCATGCACGCAGATGAGCTTCAGGGTCACAGCCTTGATGAGGGAAACCTGAACTTAAAATGTGCCTGCTTTTTCCAAGGGTACCCACTGCTCTAATATGAGATGTTACCTTTCCCAACTAATCTCGCTTCTGTTTTTAGAGCATCCCCTTTCCATTCTGTGGAAGGAGCACTGGAGAAAAGCAAATTCAGGAGGAAGTCACAGGAATATTTCGATAAAATAGTAAAATGACACCAAGTTCTGCAGGTAGCACTGGGCCAGATTTTCCAGGCACACATCTGCTACCCCACGCAGTCTGTACATCTTTGGACACTTTTTCCATGTGCCTCAGGTTTGCACGCAAAGTTCCAAATTGCACAAAACCTAAGTATCTTCATGCTTCTCCCAAAACACCAGTTGGCTAAGAGTCATCTCCCTTCTCACCTGCAAATTACAGGTATATTTACCCCATGTGGCCAGCCATCCCACTGTACATGCCATACGCCCTATCTGTGCATGCTGAGCGCACCCATCCACAGCTGGGAGCCACACAGGCAGTTCAAGGGCCAGCTACAGCCTCAGTTGGATTCCTTCGGCAAATAAACCCTATTTGCATCATCTTTCCAACATGCTGGAATGTTACAGTTACCCAGCAATTATTTCCAGTTTTCTAATAAGCAAGACTGTGGGGAAATTGCAGATCCAGCCACTTCCTTCTGGAAGCGATGGTCAACGTGCCTGGTAAAACAGCAGGAGACACTTGCTGGCTACTTCTCTCCATTTTATTAACTTTTTACATAAAGTACTATTTTATAATCATGCAAACTAAAAGCACTTTACTGTAGGGTGTATTCTGTAATGAATGCTGGAGAAATGACCTATTTGGAAGTGAATCACATTACAAATTCACATAACTCAATTTTCAGGACCCATCTCATGCATACTCAGCCGAAATGAAAGAAAACGCAGACAAGTTCAAGACAAAAAATAAACATTTGTAATACCAGGAAATGTGCCCCTTTGGAGTTATAAACGTGTGTCAAGAAAGAACAACAGTTCAAGGAATCAAATTCAGTTTCCAGTGTTTGGAAGTTGCTATATTTTAGAACATGTTAAAGAAGTAGATGCTATTACATCTGATCTATGCATAGCAATCATAAGCAAAACAGCATGTGATTTCCCAAGGAAGCAAAATAATTTTTAGAGTCATAGTGTACTAGACTTGAGATTGGATTATGCATTCTTCTCTTAATCATCTCAATTCCTTAAAGAAATCTCTTATACAGAAGTGAAAGGTTTCTAGAGTGGACTTGACATCTTTAAAAACAGAAGACTGTGGATGTTCTTTTGAAGCAGGGTCCTAAATGGCATGAACATTTTTTCTTTATGTATACATAGTTAACTCACTACAACTTTCAGATGTACTTAAACAACATAAAATCTGTTTTCCTAAGTCTCTAGGTTCCAAGGTTTAAAGTATTCAGGCACCAAGAGATGCAGACAGGCAATTAGTAGAATTTTCAAAAGCATTTCAGAATTATGGTTCAAATTTTTGTCTTTTGCTTCCCCTTCCCCACGGAGTAGCTCTTCCAGATCCTTGCTACTCCAACGGTTGGGAATCCTCCCTCATTTCCAGCTTAGTCAATGGCTACACTACAGTTAATGGATTCTTTATCCCCATTTTTTTCTTGGGGTGGTTTTGTTCTTTTTCCTCACCTGCCACTTTCCACTCCCTGAGCTGCCCTGGCCTTTACAGGGCTCTGCATGCCCACAGCTGCTCTCTCCTCCTTTGCTGAGCTCCCATTCCCCAGCAGTTCCCGCAGCCCCATCTACACCAGGTCTAGCCAGATTCATCCCCCCTGCACACTCAGAGCCTAAACAGCATCGTGAGGAGAATCCGGGAGCCCCAGACTGGTGCTTAATCGAGAGCTGCTATAAATGATGGGAAACCCCGCCGAAAACGGGCTTCGCATCAGCCCCCGAATGCCTGCCTCCCTGCAAACGAACCGCCACGAACCAAACGGGGTTACCTGAAGGGGTAGGCAAAGGCTATGTCAATGTTGAGGTCACTCTCTGACTTGTTTGCACAGTCCACACTGAGGCGCAGTCCTCCAGAGTACCCACCGCATGTTGCAAATGCAAAGATTGCAAAAAGCTGTCAAAAACAAACAACATTTTTATTTTATTTCGTTTCAGCAACCACCACAAGCAGATCCATGCAGCAGCTCTCGCTGCAGCACCGGCCCCCTCGGGTCAGGTTATCCATCACTCCGTGCATTCAAAGCATTGCCATGCATTACTCCTGCGCCCTTCCTGAATGCAAATACAAAGAACCACAAAACGTGAAGCTCTGCTGCCACGCATAGACAGAGACATCACCATTTGTCTGTGCCAGGCATCTCAGCCCTCCCCTCCTGTCTTGAACCCCATTTGGGATTCGCAACCCAGGCAGCTATTTAAATCACCCCACTGACAGGCAAGCTTGGACAAGAAGAGAAGCATGAATATTGACTGAGCATAATGACTCAGTCTTAACCCAAATAAAACACTGGCGGCAGTATTTATATGGAACAACCAGGAGTAGCAATAGTAGACCAAGACAATTCATGTGGCTGCCATCCCATTATATGGCAAAACACAGAATCGTGCTGCCCCTCTTCCATTTTTGGAAAAAAAACCCCCACAATAATTTTTTTATTACTGTTCCTAAATTACTACCATAACCCAAGATGGATATAGAGGTGCAGTAAACTGACACTCAGCAAAACAGAAAAAAATAATCAAGATTTAGGATAAGCTCAGGCAAACCGGACAGGAACAAAGAGCTGGGGTGGTTCTGATGCAAACCCATATCACTTCTTAATCCTCCAGAAGAAAAAGGTGAAGAAGGGCACGTGCAGGCCAGAGACACATCAGCATTTAAATTTATATTCACAGTTCAAACAGAGGAATTGGAAGCAGGCACAGGTTTCTTAAAACATCATTGATGTAGGCTTCCTTGGAAGACCCTGAGCAGAGGCGGGGACAGTTCATTTATGCAGTTGTAATTTAAATGAAAGGACAGGTTAGGTTTTGTTGATTGTAGCACTATAGTTCTGAAGTAACTCCATCAGCCTTAACAGAGTTACTCTGAGATCTACAGTGGGGCAGATATGGGAAATGACAAGTAAATGCCTGATCCTAGTCACAAGTAAATAAGCTAAAAGTCAGCAATCCAGAAGAAACAAACAGTGCACACATCTGGAAAAGAAAACATGTTCTTGAACACTGAAAAATTATACAGCGAACAGATGTAATAGCAAAATAAAGACTGAATGATTCAGTAAAAGCAATACAGAAATATAATAAATAGGAAAAAAACCACCTGTCCTCAGTGCACAAGGCTCTGCAAAACATGTCATTAATCTTAGTTCTCCCAATTCACAGCATGAGCAAAGCCAGGCATTTCAGCAGCCTCCTTGGACTTCAGCTCTGCATGTGCATCTTTTCCCCAGACACTGCCAGGTTACAGGGTGACTCCTGAGCACTGGGGTGGGACAGTCCTCCCGGCTGCAAGGTGATGTGCTGAGCACGATGGAGCACGGAGAATAACAGGAGAATAATGCAAGTTGCCACCCTGCTACTCACTTCCAATATGACCAGGGCATATCACCCAGGATAGATTTGCAAAGGTATTTAGGTGCCCAGTGATAAGGAAAGTTGATAAAAACTCTGACTGAATGAATTCTTCATGCTGAGCTTGCTGAAAAATAGAAAGCTGAACTTTACCGTGAATTGACTTAAGTATGTGCCATGAAATAAATGTTTCTACTGTAACTTGAAGAGTGTTCCTTCATCCTAAATGAGCCACTTCCTCTGTAAATACAAGAAGTTTCTGCCTTTACATGTAGCACAGCACTGAAAATCAGTATTAATCATCTCAGTTTAATTTGTGAGGCGATGTCAGAAAACAATATATTAAGGAGAACAGAAGAGATTAGTGCTGACCTGCTTTCTGGCCTAATTAATGGAGTTGCATATGCAAGTGTTTTGCAGATATATAGGGAGGCACAAAGATTAATGCAGTGATATATAAAGAGGGAACAGAAAGGCTGCAGTGTGAGAGAGACCTGCCATAAGGGAAGAGCCATCGCCTCTCAGCTACAGCTCTCAGCGTGGGGACAAGCGGAGGAAAGATATGCCATCAAAATGAATCTCCTTTAATCAAGTATTGGAAATCAGTATAAATGTGTGCCACCATGTTTATTCACCAAGGCCATGAAGCCGTGCCCAGAAACACAGCTCAGGCTATTCCTTCTCAGAAAGGATCTCCTGCAGAGTTCCTAGTTTTTCCTCTCCCCTGCTGAGAGCATCTCTGACAGAACACTCAGGCACCTGAAGTCTCAGTCCCTCAGACAGTTCAGATCTAGCCTTTACTCACCCTTTAGCCCCAAGCCGAGCTCTTAACCAGAAGCTTTTCAGATGCTTTCACTCATTCAGCAAACCCTTCAGCCTCCTTCCTCCCCAGCCACAACCCACCAGGGCTGCCCACCACTTTCCATCCTTCCTCAGCCCACACTCTGCTACAAGCACCCAGGCAGCATCCCCAAGGCAGGTGGGAAAGGGAAAAGGACCCAGCTGGAGATTTTTATACCAAACTTCAGCAAGTCCTCAGCCAACCCGAGCCTGGCTCTCTGCCGTGGCTGGATCAGATGCTGCTGACGGCTGGGATTGCCCAGCTGCCAGTAACGCCCGGCCAGTCCCCACAGCTGTGTGCCGAGGCCACGCAGCACCTTTTGGAAGCATATTTATGTTTTGCATTGAAGGAGAGCAGGGTGAGGGTTGTAAATCAGTGGCATTTCCCTGGGGTATCTTGGCCAAGCAGCAGGCATAATTCTCCTCTCGCCCAAGCAACTTTCTCCTCCCACCTCTGGATTTTTCCTCCCCCCCCCCCCCCCAAGTTTTGCTGCTTTATTTTGTCAGTGGAGCGCCTGGTGCAATAAGCCAAGATTTACTCATCGTGTTTTGTGCACACTGTAATTCTGTGGCAGTTGCAGGAATGCTGTAAACACCACTGTATTTTATTATAGCAGGATTTGTGTAAATGGCAGTTGTAAACCCCATAATGGGAGCTTTATGGGCCAGATTCAATAAAACCTCCATCTGTGAGATAATTTTATTGAATCTGGCCTCTCTGAAATTGAAAAGTTTATGGAGAAAGGGAAAGCGTTTCCCTATGTTCCTATTTACTCTTTGCCTATAAATCCACACTCAGCGCTAGTCCCATCTGCAGTGTGCATGCATATTGCTTTTCCCCTTCATATTAGATAAATCTCCCCAGCACACAGTTACCTCTGGTTATCACATAGCTGCTGCCTCTCAAGGCTCAGCCCTGACGGTCAGTGCTGCGTCTGCCTTCCCCGGAGGAGCAGCAGTCGGGAGAAACGCGGTGCGCTCGAGGCAGCAAATCTTTGCTGCCGCGGCTGTGCCGGGCTGCTCCTGTCCCCTGCGCACCCTGTCCCTCCTGCAACAGCGATGCTCTGGGGAGGTCGGTGCCTTCACACCCACCTCGACCCTTGCAGGGAAATGGAAAATGCCTGTCCCCAACCTGGATCAATGGTCCACGTTCCATGCGAGATAACACCCCAAGCGAGCATCCCGCTCGCTCAATATGTGCTATCAAAGCAGTTACCAACCCCCCCGATGAGGCCATAGACTGAAGGGAGGGGGTGGAAGGGACATTATTTGTGCTCCCCGGCATGGATCGGAGCAATGCACGTCTCCCGTCTCCAGTCCAGCCCGGCTGGAAGATCACCCTTCTTCCACGTGGTTTCAGACAAATCTCTAACAAGGCAGCACATCTCTGAAGCTCGCAATGCCTTTCTGTATGGTGATTAACACCCCATCCCCTGCTCCTGTTACGGGATAGTCCCTCTATGACCTTGCAGCCTTGGCCTGTGCTACTAGTATGTTTTTGTAAGGGAGTCAGGTAAATCCCATAGTCTAACTTAATGAACAGAAATTATATTTATTCCAGTATCATGCAATAATAAACAGCCTTCACTGTCAGGTCAGATTAGCATGTTTTAAAGATCAGTTGGCTCCTTAGCACTTTGAGAAAAAATAGCAATATAATTTCCAGCAGGGCACGTGCTCCTCACACCAGCTCAGGGCAGAAAAATGTTCATCAGCTGATTCACAGGATCAGCTGGAAGCCCTCCTTCTTCTGATGCCAGGCTTCAACGCGATGGCAGTGGATCCTCTAATTCAGTATTCAGGAGCTGTTATTTATCCAGACTCCAGACTCAAGGCTGGTCCCCTCATTTTCCAGCCCAGCCGTTCTCGGTGGCCGGGGGCTCGGGGTGTGCGATGCCCCGGGGGAGCTGAAGTCCCAGCTGTGCATTAGACAGTTGGCAGAGCCTCAGTGCACGACCCCGGACATCACTCATCCTGCCGTGGAAAGGAGAAATGGGATGATTTCCCATCGCTTCTCCACTTCTCCACTTTGGCTTTCCGACAATTCCCCTCAATGCCTGCTGAGCGACAGGCTCGCTGTGCGCACCAGAAGACAGAATGGCTCCTGACAAGGCGAGTTAAAAGGCTTATGTAGAGCATGTTGAAGCTAAAACATCCCATTAGGAAGATAACACTGTCATTTAAAATTGATGAAACTTTTATATAAGACACCTGCTTTTTCCAGGAGCACGTCTGCCCCATGCAGCAGCCTTTGGCAGCTCGCTGGCAGACGAGAAAGAGCCACTCTGGGGATGCATCCCAAATCCATCCTGGTGCAATGGGGAGACCCTCGCTCTGCCTGAGCGGTCCTCAGTGACTCCTCCAGGATGGCAAGATCTTAAAAAGAAACTGTGTCTGCCTTGCCTGGAGCTGTGGTGGCCAAAAACAGGCTGCAAGGGACATGAAGCTCACTACGTGGGTTGGTCTTCAACATTTTTACTTGGGGTTGAGGGAGGAAAATGGGAATGAACCTGCTGGATGCTTTCCCAGAGAAGTCCCCCTGGCTCCCCACTCCTGCCCTAACACTGGAAAGCCAAGGGAAACCCTGACACAGTCAAAGAGCAACCTGAAATATTTGAAACGCCTACTCTTTTATTAGGCATTTCACACGTTCAAAGTGTTTTACAAAGACATATTTTTCCGGCATCATTTCTGGATGTAAGGCTTCCCTTTCTCCTGATCGCCATAATAAAGAGACTGCAAAACGTTTGCCAAACGTTATACTGCTTTACACTTTCTGCCGCTCGCTGTGGCCAACAGCACACGTGAGAGCAGGGAGGGAGCGCGCCGCTCCGGGGGCCCCGGAGACGTCCCCCCCCGCCAGCATCGCTCACCCAGCAAAGCGTCTTGTTAAAACTGAGATTATTTATTTATAGAGCAGAACCAGTAATTGAACATTATTATTAAGACTGTAAAGGGAAGGTTCAAAGGCACTAAATGACTGTACGGGAAAACATTTACTGCAGAGCTGATGGCCCAAAATATGTCACCAGTGAAGGATTAGGAAGCACTCTCTCCTCCAGGTCTCTGCCTGTTTCTTTTTTAAAATCTGGCATTTTTCCTGCACGGATCTGAGCTGCAGACTTCCTGGAATCACTTCTCCTACATACAAGCCTTTGTGCACTGGAGATTATCAGATTATTGACTTTGGGATTCCTAATTATATCAACTTGACTGGTTGATGAATTGGAGGTGGATGGCATCGCAGCCAACGCAGCGCTGGGGGGGTAGGCGATGACTAGCAGGAGTCATTTTCCTCCAGCAGCTATACAGGGAGAAAGCTGAAATATATTCTGCTCCTGCTGAGAAATAAACCCTAAAGCAATCGTTCACTAATTGCTGGGATTTAGTGTGTCCCCTTAAAAATAAACAGCAGCATTGCAAAGAACGATCCCATGCCTGCCCAGACCTGGTCTGCAAGGAGGAGAAAGCCCAGGGATGAGGGAACATCTCAGAGTTTGGGGCCTGAAGAACCACATATGCCCCGTCTGGGGAACATTGTACGTCTGCCCAAACATCGACCTCAGCGGTGCCTCAGTTTTAGCACAGAAGGACCACTCAAGTGACTGTCCCATACCAGGAGGCACTTGCAGACCACGGGCACCTCCAGGATGTGGTGGCAGCTGGGAAGGGGCTTTTGGTGGAGCTGGGGACATACAACCTGTCTAGATCTCACACAAAGCACCTCATAGCTTTCACTTGGCTCTCAGACTTAACGTTTCCACCAAAGGGGAATGGAAATGCAACTACAGTTGCGTTGGAGGAAAACAGAATCATAGAATCATAGAATCATTTAGGTTGGAAAAGACCTTCAAGATCATCGAGTCCAACCATCAGCCATGCCCACTAAACCATGTCCTGAAATCCTTGCATCAACAATTTTGTATGGCTTTACACTGAGCTAAGTAAATGAGGCCCTTTCTTATGCATGCCATGTGGCAAGTACGGCTTTTGCTGGAAAACACGGAGCTCTCCAGCAGCCTCCGAGGCCGGCGGGACCCACGCAGCGTGAGCCACCACGTCCCCAGCCACTGCCACCCACCTGGAGGAGACCAACCTGCTCCAGGACCTCCCCGCTTGGCTGAGGTCTTCGCCGGGGCATTTCCAGCAGCAAACCCCTGTTTGGCATTTTAGGGCACCCCGCAGAGAGCAGCCCTCGATGCCACCAGCTGGATGGAAACACCTGACCCCACAGTGGGCAGGAATGTTGCAGCATCCTCTGTTTAAAGCACAGCATTTCATTTAATGCTTCGCATTTTTAAAGCAAAAAAAATATACTTAATTCGACTCCTAATGGAAAGATTTATGGAAATGAAATTGGGGTATTTTTAGTGAGTACAGATCATGTTATAATAATTTGGTTCTACAATACTTTAATCCCAAGGAGACAATTTTCTCTCTTTTTCTTTGAAGAAAATCTTTATCTTTTTTATTCATCTTCCATTGATTATTCTAAAAATCCCATTTAGCTCCACCACATAATGGTATGGTAGTCTTTTCTCATTATATTTTAATAGAATAAAACCCAACTGTATATGAGAGGATTAGATAGCCATTCGTTGAGGTAAAGAACATTGTTCCTCCAGATGGCCAGACAGAATCTGTGTAATGCCTTTCCTATTTATTAAGTTCAAAATGTAATGCAAGCTGATGAGATGTGTTTCATCCAGTATTTAATGGGTCAGCCACAAAGTTGAAAGCTAATGCTAAGGTTGGCAGCATGCATGGAAGAGTTAACAAGCAGAAAATAAAGACATATTTAGAGCGTCTCTTCTTGGACTCTATGAAATGAAAAGTTGTCAGAGGACAAAGCTACTTACACAAGCAGGGCAGAGATGCTAAGCTCTTCCAGCCCCTCTAACCATTTGTCAAAGGTTTGAGATAATTGAAGACGTTTACAAGGACCTGAGGTTTGGGGTTTTCTATTTATTGTATAAATTGCTTTCTGCACGTGGACATTGACAGATTGGCAACGAGTCTTCCATGAAACAAAATACACCAATACTTGCTGCAGACAGATTTACAGGGACCTGGGGTAATTACTGGGTGTACACTGCCTCATTTGGGACGTATCACAGAGCAGTACTTTTGCTGCATTCACAGCCTGCAGCCCTTTCTCCCCCACGGCTGTAGAGCAGTCTGGAAGCTACAGCTCTCCCTCTGCAGTCTCCACAACTCCACGTTTGTACCCTCTTCTTTTAAGGAGGTGGGAGCACAAGTTGGACAGATTTGTTTAGATTTGTACATACGATCCCTGAATAACTCATGTTGTGACATATATCACTTCAGCAGAGACGTGCGCGCCTTTTTGGGCCTGGAAACTTTTCCAGTCCTAGACTGCTGGTAAAAAAAGACAACTGTGGTGGTCGCTACCAGGATCCACATTGCAACAGTGCCCAGAGCATCGCAAGTGCCAGCCCAGGAGAGCGGCCACCCCCGGGCTGGGTCCCCTTCCTCTTGCCCATGCCAGGAGTCCCCCCGCGTGCCCATATCATCTCATGAGCTGCTTTGGCATCAACCACCTGTGACAACCACAGGGAAAAAGCGAGGAAAGCCATGGTCAGGTAAAGGAGAGGTTTTCTAACAGGTGATGTTAATTCTTATCTTACGAACAGGTAAGGTTCAGCAACCCAGCAGACATGCAGGTTCACGCATAAATGTAATTTGGTTCCTGCTCCCTCTTGAAAACACAGGTTTTGTGCAGGCTTTACAGGCTGATTATATGGGATTTATTGTGTAACAAGTGTAAACATTTAATTATAAAACAAAAAAGGTTGGACGGTTGCTCGTTTCCTTGCTCACTTGGTGGATGTAAAAGCATCTGAGTTCAAAATGGCCCACGATCTAACAGAAATGCATACAGAGCATGATCCAAGTTATTACTAAGTAGGATTTACTCCCTCTAATAAACACAGGGATTTACATCACGGCTGAGCGATATCCACACATGGGAAGCACTCTGAGAAGGGAAAGTGCCCCTGGACTTAATGTCGCTAAACCCCTGATGGTCGATACAGCCTCAGGGGCTCAACGATGACCAAGACCACCCCGTATCTCCTCCGCCGCAGCACTGGATGGCAGGGCACCGCAAACCCAGCTTGCAAAAGCAGTGTTGTACACAATGCACGTACCGTCTGCCCCTGGGCTGGGATAAGGCACCTCTCCCAGCTGGGAAGCCCAGCCCCATCCCCAGCAATCCCAGCATCACCACCAGGCACTGCTGGGTGGGTTGAGGCCCCTGGTAGCATCGTCTGACGGCTGCTGTAACTGCCTCCTTATCTAATTCGCGTTTTTGTTCTTTCCATTAGCTTCAGCTCCTCTTTCCCAGCACTACCTGGCAGACCTGGGCTCCAGTGGAGCATTTTCCTGCTCTGATGACAGATGCACTCAGCAGAAACGAGAGGTGGGAGCACTCCTCTGACCAGAAAATGCTCCGGCAGCTCCGTCCCCGCTGCGCAGCACAGCGTGGGGGCTGCAACAAAACCCTCCCTGGGTCAGCATCGGCTGAAAATGATTATTACAGGAAAGGCTCCTGTCCTTCAATCACACTGTATTATTTATGACCTAACGATTGCCCATTGACTAGCAGGGATTATACGTTCTCTAAGATGTTTCTGGGTGAATGAAAGGGCATTAACCTCATTATTATCACGTTCGTGCTCATCAGAGGCCATTAGTAGCTTCCTCTCGGCTCCCCGTGCTGCTGTGTAGCTATTTGGTGTCATCTGCTGCCTCTCCACTCACCTCCACCCGACCCGCACGCACGCCTGCCTGCATTCAGCTCTGGCTCCTTTCTCGAGCAGATTTAAGGAAATGGGTGAAAATTATTTCGCTTGGGAAGGAATCCAGAAAACCCTTGGGATTAATAACCTGGCGCAACAGCCTTGTCCCGCGAGAATTTGAGACCGCTTTCAAATTGCAAAGCAATGGGGCCTCCAACCCCCCTTACACACCCAGCAGCAATCTTTCAGATGATGTCTGGGCATTTTTTTCCTTTTTTTTCAGCCCCACAACGCTCATATGAGCAGGACCACTGGGAACCAAGGCTCTGCTTTTGGCAAAGCACGGCTGGTTTTCTAGGCGGTATGTCTGCAAAGCCCTCCAGGGACCACCCAGCCCTGGCCACTGAGGCCCATTAAGGGTGTCCTTCATTAATCCAACCATCGCAGATGTCCCCTTCTTGCTCCAGACGCAGCCTCGCCGTGGCACCTTTTACGATGGAAGATGGCTCGAGCCCTCCGTCCCAGAGCTCTGCCTGGTGTCCCGTGCAGGTGGGACCCAAACGTGGGACCCGTTGGCTCATCTCAAACCAGTTTTGGATGGAAAATTCCACTGGACCTGGCTCCAACCACAGCACCCGCCTCTGTGTAAAAGGCTGGAAGAAGAATTTGCTCCTGGCTAACTATCAGCCCACATGGTAAAAATAATTTCTTTTCTAATAATTAAAATGATGGGCTATAAATGAACGTTTGCTTTGCTGAGCGCTGGGAATTCACAGGGAACATTTTGAGCAAGAAACATTTTTAAAATTAAACCCCCTCTTTCCTCTTCTTTTCCTCCACTCCTCTTACACTCTGTCCCCAGAGATGGCATTGCTCTCCTTCCCCACACTTAATCATAAAAAGCAACACCTAAACATGAATATTTTTAGGAAATGCTAATAACAGTGTCCTTAAATTGAAATAAAAAAATATTCCTTATCTCACTAGCTCTCGACACACTTCATCTGGACAGCTTAAGTTGTCCTGTTTCCTCTGCATCCTCCCCCTTACTGTGCTCCTTCACACCTCTTGCCTACCTCTTTTTTTTTTCATGCCCTTTCATTTGCATTCCCTGAAATCTGCAGCCATACCTGCTTCTAAAGACAAAAAAAGATAACAAAAAAAACTTGGCAAAAGCCTTGCCTGAATGTTCTCCATTTCCTTCATGGTTCAAAACACTTAATTCTGAAATAACCAGGCATCCTTTCCTTTCTCTCAGCTGCTAGCAGCTGCTGTACATCTTCTGTGCCACTTCCCAATGTACTTCAAATCCTCCCAGACCCCGCAAAAAAGCAGGCACTTGTACAAAACCAATAATGCATCAGTATGTTTTTTGCTGTTGCAAAATCTTTATATCTGCACTGCTGGAGATGATTATCTAGCTTTTTTTAATCTGTAGATTCAGGCCTGTGGAATAAAACCAGGGCCAATAAAATAAGGAAGCAAAGAAAACACAAGCAGAATGAAAAAAGCAACTGAACATGCTGTAAATTCAGAATCAGGTGAAAGCTAATTATGGCCACGCTCACTAAAAAGATGAGGACATAGCGAGGGAGATAGACTTATCAATTATTTGTGTTATGGTAGCACTTAGAAGCCCCAATCCTTTATCTGGGACTAGCTGTGCTATACATGGCAAACACTCAAATATATCTTTGGGTAATTGCACACAGTTTTAAGGAAAATGTGCAAATGCTCTGTTCTTTCACCTTCAGCAGCTTCTGGTTTGTTAATGCTGTTAAAGGCGTCTGAGTTCACCATCAGTCTCATTCTGAGCAGCTCGCGGAATGGTCTCATGGCTCAAAGAACAAATAATCCAGCATGAGGGTACCCTCCGCCCATAGCTGGATTGGGCAAACCACAGCAAACCCCCCCAAAGTGGGCATGAGATACGTCCATCGCCATCCCCATCCCCTGGCGTGAGGGACAGACCGCTCACTGTTGCCAACAGGGACGTTTCATCCTCGTTGACTCTGCAAGTTTGATTGCTTTTCTAATTAAGATATATTTTATGGTAATCTACCAAGCCCCTTAGACTAAATCACTCACTTAATCTGTTGTTAGTGCCCATATGTTTACAGCTTTCCAGCCTGCTGCAGCATATTTCCTTTGCCACGGCGCCGGGGAAGTTCAGTGACAGATGAGCCGCTGTGCAGCCATTCAGGTGGCGCAGAGCCCTTCCACCCAGACAGCCTGCGCACCCCACGGACGGACGGATGGACAGACAGACAGCCCCGGCACCCGGCGGCTTGGAGAGGAGAGGAACGGCGCAGCGCTGCAGATACAGATATGGTACCCCATGCTGATCACCTGTCTCTTCCCCTGCCTCTACAGAAGGGCTCGGCACATCTTTCTCATTCTCCTTTCTTTCCGTTTCTTCTTTTTTTTTTTCCCCTCCAACGTAAGAGGTGGTACATGACAGGAGAGGAAGGCTGAGGTTTCACAGTACGGTCACGTCTCTGGCCCCAGAGCTCACTTACCGAGGAGTTTCACTGCAGGTTCAAGGGCTCTGAGCAGCCCTTCGGGTGAAGGGCAACAATCACATTTGCAAACTAAGGACAAGCAGAGTCAGATCCTCCACCTGCACTGGACACTGAATTAAATAAAGGCTAAGCAAGCGCTCCACAGTTCTGCTCCCGCTGACCCTGTGAGCCCGGGCAGGCGTGTGTGTCCCCAGCCTCAACCTCACCTGCAGCCCAGACACAGAGATGGGCCCCTTCCAACTTCTTCAGGGCTGGCTCTATGCCACCGCACGCCCTGGCGAGGAGCTAAATCTCTCCTTTGGGTCTGCCTGGGCTCTCTAGCAACCTGCGTCCCGCGTAGGGACACGTGCGTGCTGTGCTGGCAGGCAGCAGCTTCATCTCTTCATCTTACAGCAGGCTGCCCACGCCGGCTCTAGACGACGGAGCAGGGATGCGCTCAGTGGGGACGGGGCTCTTGCCCGTCCCCAGTCCACAGCTCTCCTCACGCCTGCATCCCATGGTGGTACCCACACAGGCAGAGCTCAGGCAGGGACCCGGGGACCCCAGTTCTGCTCAGACTAGTTGGGCTGAGCCCCCGGCCCACCACAGACAAACATATTGTATTTGCAAGGGTGTACCACGCTACTGTTTGAAACGACTCGTGCTCAGCTTGTTGAGGGAAAGAGAGCCCAAAGGCAAAATCAGAAAAGACCAAACTCTAGGTCATGTTACCATCTGCCATCCTACGTAGAGGGAAATATTCCCAGAAAAAAATGGTCATATAATTGTACAGGAACTCCTAATCATGAGGGGCATGATGAAGAAAACCACCACCTGCCATCACCAGCAGTGACGGGCAGCTGCTATCCAATATCAGCACAAATACCTCTCCCCCTGTAGAGTGCCTATCGATCTGAACAGGATTAACAAAGGTGAGGAAAGTACTCATTAAGTCTCCCAAGGACTTGGCTAAAAAAAGAGTATCTGGCATTCAGGAGGAGCCAGATATTTCAGAAATCAATATTTTAAGAGTTTAAGGACTTTCTCTAGGAACTGTTTGAGCTGCTAGAGAAGCAGCTAAGGAGACAAGTCTCAAAGGAAAAGAAGTTCCCCGGGATCCAGGCACCCCTAAAATAATGCTTCAAACTCCTTTCAAACCTTGATGCACCTGCTAGAAGGGGACAGCGACTCCTCCATCCCACTGGCACAAATCTCACATTTTCAGCCCTGGAGCTTGTGAAGCACTGTGCTGTGAACCTGTCCCTGCAGCTGCACCGAGCCCTGGTTTGCACATCAGCCTCTCTTATAGAGAGGGTGTCGCGCTCCTGAGGAGGTGATGGAGGCTGCTCCAAGGTCCGAGAGGCAAGTGGTGGTTGGTGGTACTGAAGTGGGGAGAAGCTGCCCCCAGACCTGCTACCACCAAGCAGCTGGAGATGAAGGAGCACCACACATTGCCACGCTAGGATGGGCAAAAGGCAACAGATGGAAAACCACGAACACTGAAGACTTTCGTATGTACAACATGAGGAGCAGGGCAAGCTCTCCTGCTCCCCCCCCAGTTTGTCTCAGCTGTATCCTGTAGAGATGGCATGTAGGGCTGATGGGATCATTTCTGCTCAGCTACAAGCTCCTCTGCCAAGGAAAAGTCTTGCAGCGATGGACTTAACCACATTATTCACTTTGTGCCTTACACTCCCCTGGCCACTGGCAACCTGCCTTCAGGGGCAGGGGTGAGACCTCCCTCTGTCTGCAGTCAAACCAACCATCCCTGGCCACTTTTCCTGCTTCAAAGCTATTAAGATGAGCTCAACTGGCTTCCTTAATAAACTGCAGCCCAGCTTTCAGGTCAGTCTGGCACCCCTGCTATGATGAGTTATGTGGCACAACAAACCCAAGCCTTTAGTTCTGTGGTGTAGGAAGCAAGAATCGTGCTCCTCGGTTCATGCTGCCCAGCCCCTTCCCCTCCAGGGTCACCCAAATGTGCTCTTTGACCATCGTCCTTCTGCTCACCTGGAGGACGCTGCACTGAGCCAGACACCAAGGCTTGGCAAAGTTAGAAATGCTTAACGCTGTCCTCAGGCAAGCAGGAATATGCTTAGAAAGTGTGTGAGATGTGCACTGCTCAGACACCCATGCCCTCCACACCTGAGGAGTTAAACAACTGTGAAAAAGACAATTATTGTTATGTACCATGCTCTCTAACCCTGTGGTACATAACACATTTTATGCACGATGTTCCCTAACCCTGTGCCGATCACATACATTCAAGTTACGCAGCTGGTATAAATATATATGGTCCTTACAAAACAGCAATCATGCAAAACCGAAAAAGCCACTGAACTGGGTGCCTGTTAACTACATTTTCAGGAATGGAGCGCGTGGGCTTGCCTGTACAGCGCCCTGCGCCCAGCTGGCCGCCCGTGGGATGCTGCACACCGGCACCGGCTCCTGCCCAGCCACGCTTGGGTAGCCTCGGCGCAGACCCCGGCAGAGCTCGTGAGCTTGCTGAGAAGGGGCACGCCACAAAATATTCCCATCGGCTGCTCTTCAGGCAAGTGCAAATATTCCGTTTTGAAAAAAAAAAAAAGCAGGAACAATTAAACTGGTCCAAATGACTAAGCAGTTATTGGTAATCTGAAATTTCTCTCTGGAAGAGTTTAGCTTGGACTGGCAGGCACAACATCCTTACCTTCTCCAGTTACAGCCTTCTAACACCTTATTAAAGTGCACTTCATATATCTATTAGCATACCCTGGTATCATGAGAGTAGGCAGATTATTCTGGGTCTAATATGTTGATTTTCTGAGCAGGTATATACTCAAGCATGTTCTCACAGCAGCTCCAGCTTGTGCTACAACTGGAGTTTTTAAAGACTTCTGAAACACCAAAGCGATCGACTCCCATGGATACGATTCAAGTGTGAAAGAATCAAAGTGCCAATAAATTAATCAATATAATGCTGCAAATTCAAGTATTTATTATGTAGTCCAAAAGTATTACAGCTATACATCTTGTTTTCCTCAGCCGTACTATTACAATCACTGTCTTGTACTGCCTGGAAAGCACACCCGGAGCTATGATGGGGAAAGATAAATAACTGCACCTCGCTGTTATTTACAGGTAACAAAGAGGTCTCCAAGTTAGCCGAGAGCGCTGAGAAATGAGGTTGCTGAGCTGTACAAAGCAGAGGCAGGGAGCAGAAAGTCAGAGCAACAGTCTATTGACCTGTATTAATGATGTTAGACTCTGAAAAGCAAGCTGCTTTTTAATTACTTTAAAGATTTTCTTTATTTCATTAATACATTTTGATGAGGAGCATGTTGCTGCCAACCTCTCATACTTTAGATTGATCTTTCTAAGGTAATATGCAGTCAGATATTCATACTTCAGCTTGATCAATATTAAATAGCTCTTACTGATTTTCTTTATATCAAATATTGCTGCATTATTTTTAAGGCATCTTTGATTTAAAATGCCAGAAGGAACACAGTAAGTCAGAATTCCTTTACCCTTTAATCCTCACTCTCCACGATTCTGCCGTAAAATGAAGTGCAAAACAAGTTTTCAAAGCAGGTACCCCCCTCTGCAAAGCAAAATACAAACTGAAAATATTTCAAGGTATCTAAAAACCATGGAACAGTTGGGCTCAGCATGACAGTACAAAGAAACCAAACCTAAAAACAATTTTGTGGGCTTCACGATTCCTGTAAAACCCCACTTCTCCCCCAGACAGTACAGTTACACAAATAAATAGAGATGCATATAACTTACCGGAGCAAATATCACCATACACATTTACAAAAGGATTTATAATCCAACTTGCGTCTCCTGAAATAAAGCAAGGTTTGTCTCATACTAAAAATAAAGGCTCCCAAAAGCTTCTCACAGGAGAGAGAGAGAGAGAGGGAGAGGGAGGGAGGGAGGGAGAGGGAGCGAGTGAGCACCAGCTCCTTGCCTCGCTTTTTATGAAGCAAATAAGGAGAGCAAGAAAATCAATGCCGAGAGAAAGTGAGATGATATACCAATCAGGCAGCAGCCTCAGCCTTATTTGCAGAGAGATGGCAAAATGCTCACATTATTAGACAATGACTACGCACAGCCTAAGTAGAGAAAGTGAATACTTTCTCCTCGGTGAGAGGCTGATTGCTTTGTTGTGGTGCAGGTACCACCACAGCGGGCTGGGAGATGCAACCCCTTCCTCTCTGCTAATGCAGCATCGCTTTAGTCCTCGTGCGTGCTCTATAGGACAGCAACAGTTCACAATTCTGGGCTAAAGTTGTACTAAGCTTAAAGATCCCCCAAAGCTCTGACACTTACAGACTGTCATCGGAGCAGTGCTTTTTCATTGCTGGGGTTGGGGGCTTTTTGGGCTCTCTGTTATATTTTGAGATGTCTTTCACTGCATCTCAGAAAGCTGCCCCGCAGCTGCAGCAAGGAGCCATCCAGAAAGGGGGAAAGACCTCTCAGGTCTTCCATACTTTAACGTGCGCTGAGCTCCTCCTGTGCTCGCATAGGACCAGACCTCCAAAGCATCTTCCTGGAACTTGAGCTTTTGCTCTTTTTTGCATACCAAAGAAAAACCTATGGGAAACCCATGGGTTCCCTTGCGCTAAAAAGGAAAATTTCTGGGCTATTAATCTACCCAAACAAAACTTTTGCTGTACCCCTGTGTGTGTTGGAAGGCGGAGGAGGTAGCAGGAGGCAAGCTCATTGCCTCCAACATAGAGGCACCTGCTTGCGAACAGGACGCATCAGTGGCAAACGCGTGCCGCTCCTTTGGAAAGCTGTCCCATTTGCTTGCCCCCCACAGCTGTACAAAGACACAAAACCCCACACCCTGTCACTGCAAACCTCCCAACGAGAGGAGGACCAGGGGCTGGTCCTGTGTCTCCGCTCTGCGTTCAGGATTTTAAGAGCACAGAATGGATCCACGGATCCCCCTCGGAAGGCGCCTGGCTCTGTGCGTACCCTGTGAGCCTTCGTCATCACCAGCCCATCGCCCCAGCGCTCTTTGGTGTAACCGAGACTGTGAATCACGCTCTATGCTATTTATTTATCAGGCCTGGGTTTATCACTGCTCTGCTCTCTTTTCTACACACTGCACCAAATATTTTCGAATGCATGTGACTTAACGGATGAGACACAAGGTGAACTTTCTCTTTTATTTGGAGACAGAAGTTACATGCTGGTATACAGAAACACCTGCTGGGTGACAACAGTTCTCTACGCAGCAAAATTGGAGCACAATTGCTTTTCCCCAGTGGCTTCGGATTTACATTGTGCAAGAAGAGCTGGAATTCACAGGGAAAATTCTGAAGACAAAACCAAGGAGACCTGAACTAATCTGATAATTCAATTTATCTGTTCGGGGCTGGCGCTTCTAGCACAATCCAGGCACAGAGGAGACTCCGACAGTCCTCTATGAGCACTGAACCTCCCAGGCCCCTTTCCCACGAGCAGGACCCACATTGCCACGCTGACAGATGTCATTGCTGATGATGTGGCCCCACTTTTCCAACAGATACAGCCTGATGCCGGCCGATGCTATAACGAGGAGACATCGCGGTGCTGAGAGAGTTCTCCAGGCTGAAGCACTGCTCTGCTGCTCGGTGCATTTTAACAGACGTGAAAGCATTTGCCAGCTACCGTGCACACTGCCCGAGTCCCAGCCACAAAGATTGAACAACTCAGCACCTCTGGTCTGCAGAGCTGGGCAGCATTTGCCTCCCACTGCACCGTGCGCAGTCCTTTGATGCTTTATCCACGCAGGAGTTGCGCTTTGCAGCCACGCTCACACCACACCAGCTGCAGTAGCGTCTCAGCATTCACCTGGTTAGCGTTGGCCAACACGCCGTCCCCCCCGAGGACAGGGCTAACACATCTCACTCCTTCTTCCTTGCCATCTCTACAGAAGACAGAGCAGCCCAGACAAGGCGTGGAGGAGGTTTTGTAGGAATAACACGGACCCAAAGAGAACCACGAACCAAAAGCCAGCAACGGGCAAAGGTGACCGAAGACCACACAAAACTTACCACCCACTGCATCAGCACAAGGGGTGATGCTGGCTCTCCCAACACCTCTGGGAGAGCTCTTCTTCAACCCGCGGGCGCCTGGGTTGCTCCCACACATTGGTGGAGGATGGCAGGAGGATGCTCAGCCTGCCTGAGCTCCTCAGCTGATACATCTCATTGCTCCTGGCCTTTTTCATTGCATGCATTCAGCTCTCCAGCTGGCACTGAAACTCGCTGTATCTCATGGTGACCAGCTTCTCACTGCAAGGTGTGACAGTAAGTGAAATGCAAACACCTCTCATTTTCATTTTCCAGTGAGATAATTTTATTTTCCCTTCCCACAGCTAAACTGCTGTTACTTAAACTCACTAAAGTCTTCTGAAAACTTTGAAAAACATCCATTAAAATAGTTTTCCAGAAGCACTTCTGGGAGCTGCTGTGTCTCAGCCCTCTAAAATCTGTGCCTACTTGGGCACCTGTGCAGGATGTGGGGGTGCAGAATGCAGTTTTAGCCAGAGCACAATGAATTGCAGCAGGCGATGACCTGTCCTGTCACACACCTCCTTCAAACAACACTGCAACAGGGGCTTTACAGCATAAGGACATCAAAGCCTGCTTTCTTTTTTTTTCGAACTGGTGACATACCATGAATGCTGTGGATCAGGTCTATCATTGCTGAAAGTGGATGTGTCGGTGTTTGCTGACAAGGCAAAACACTTGTCGGGTTGCGGCGGACCCTGCAGCACTGCAGGCTGGTGCTTTCTTCAGCTTTATTAGATTCCTTTTCAAAAATTCGTCTGAAATACTGGATGGGCCACTCAACATCACCAAGCATGAAAACAGCCGCTGTCAATGCCAGTGCTGTTATGCCACGTCTCCCTCTGCGCTGTATCAGAGCTTTTCACTTTTGATTTTTAAGTTGGGAGTTTCAAAGCAAACTAAAAAGCTTCACAGGATTTAAGCTCCAAACTCCTTTAGATACTACTGAAAAGCTGTACGCATCCAGCAGATTTCCGCCAGCTTTGCCACATCACTCAGGGTCTGAAGAGATTTAATCCCCGCCTGTAGGAGATTCAGGGCCAATGCAGGTAAAAGGGATGCGGTGACACCAGGAACGGCGAGGGCTGTAGCCTGGGGAGAGACTTCTCCTCCTCGGGTACAGTAGTCAGGGAAAGCATTTGCACGAGGACAGCATGAGATGGGGCTGCTCGTCTGCCTCCCCACCACGCTTTGCTGTCTCTTCCCGCAGCCCACCGCAGGGTACCTAAAGCCCACATAGCGGGAGCCCAAAAGCACTGGTTACACTTGGACCCTTTCATGGCTTTGCTGCTTTACTCTTAACATAGCGGCTCATGTTAGCCCGCAAGCCCTGTTCATGCTCGCGTGTGTGTGTGAAGATTTACAGATGCCTGTAAAATCACTCACTGTATGGTGGAGATGAAGTTTTATTGGTCTTGCCATGGAGGACCTGAGCTGGAGTGAGTTTTTTCAGCACCATGGTCCTCAGCTCTGCCCAAGGCTGCATCGCACCCACGCTCGCCCTGGCCAGGCGAAGGCAGGAGCAGGCAGCACCGCCACGGGCCCTTTGGACCACACTACTACATCTGTGCCCACTCCACATTTGGAGGAGCTAATGAATAATATCAGAGCCTCCATCCCACCTGTGCTGTAGAGAAAACATCGATCAAGGCAGCAGTGGCTGTGTGAGCAGGCTGGAGCCTGGCAGAGGGGCTGCAGCCCCGGCTGGCGAGAGGAGAACTGGCCAACCTGAGCCGCCGCTGCAAATAACCCGCCAGCCCAGGAAATATTAAGATAGGCTGCCTGTTTGCCAACAGAGACTTTCACATTTCCCTCTCAATCTTTATTTAAATTTAGGAAGACAGAAAATTAACGAAGTCTGAGATACGTAACTGGAAACCATTTGTTTTTCTTGTGGAAATGGAACGTTTCCTAATGAACCTCCCCTCCCCCTGTGCCGTTCGGCTCTGGATGCAAATATTGCTGCGAGTTTATCAATCTGTGGCTTGTTTCACGCAGTTTGCAATGCTAATGAGTAAACCAATTTTGACATATTATGTAAGCCAGTTTCTGAAACAGAGATTCTTGGCAGGCCAAATGTAAACACAGACACCCTCTTGCATCCAATTTAAATGAGCATGTTGCTAAAAGCACTAAGGGCTTGATTCTGTTGACTTATTCCTGATTTACTCCAGGGAAAAAAGAAAAAAAAAACCCCAACAAAAAAGAAAAACAACAAAAAACCACCCTTCAATTCAATTACTAGCGCAGCAGCAATTTGCAAAATGGATCTAATTTTGTAACAAGGAAACATGCTGGAATAAGCTAATGCAGGCTGGTGACTCGGGCACTGCACGAGCATCGGGACAGCACACGATGGGGAACACACACACTGTACCATTCCAGCTAGAGCTGATGGGGGAGATGACAGCTCTCCTCGCCATCATCCTCCCAAGCCAAATTTAGGTCCAGGTAGTGCCCCATGGGTTGGATCACCCCCAGAGGGTGATTCCTTTCAACCTCCCTGCTCTTCTACCATGGCTTTGCAGGACGAGGACATTGCCTGCCTGGGCAGCAGGCAAAGCCCAAGAGCAGCACGGGGCATTTCAAGCCACATGCTGCCCCTGCTGCAGTTACGCTGTGGGTAGTGGGATCCCAGGGCACGAGGGAATATTTGTCTCTGCGTGCACCGAAGGTCTGCACCACACCAGTGCATGGCCGGCTGCCGAGACCCCGTGAACCGCTTGCTACCTTGTCCGCCTGGCCCAAACCTGGCAACCGGCCCCACACAGAGACAGTTGGACAACCTGATTAATGGATTATATCCAGTTTTTGCAGACTATGATCTCAGCACCGGAATGACGTGTTGGAAGGCACGTGCGTTGAATGGCAGACCGCAGCACGCCTTCCAATGACACAGGGATGAGCTGAAGGTCACAAGCTCAGAGTTAGGGGTAAGAGAAAGGAGAAGGGATACGTTTTTAAAAGCCCCTGAAAAAAAAAAAAAAAGGCACTACCAAAGAGATGAACAGGATTTTATTAAAGTGAGGAAGGGCTGGAATGAAATCTTTCATTTGCACTTTTCCCAATACCATCTGGAGCATTTTCATCTGCCAAAAGCACAGCGTATTTCTGTCGACAAGTGGAAGCAAATAGGGTAGCAGCATACCTGGAGGTAGCCTTTGCCCTGCTAATGGCTCTGAGCATCTCGAGAGTGTTTTAAAACTAAAATACAAGTGTGAAGTTGAACTGTGATGTTCCTACCACGGCAGAGGAAAAGAAAGAAAATAAGAGACGTGCTCTGCTGTGAGGTCAGGTGTGCTACTGCAGAGCATATTTATTGCATGTGTCAGAGATCCCACCAGGCACTGGAGCTGCAAAACACCACCTCACAATCCCCTTTACAACATCAGGACGAGGATATCATTTATCATACCTGGCTCTTTTACATTATAAAGTAAAGGAGAGCAAGGCAAAGAATACTTTCAGCCTCCAAGCAAATATCACATCCTGAGCTTTCAACGATAAGCGCAAACCTGAGAGCTCTTTCCTTTGTGCTGCATAGCGCTTTCAAGCTATGATCATAAGCAGCCAAAATGCCACACATTTGCTGGCTCATCAAGTTTTACCCTGCAAGTTTGGAAATACACAGTTGCTAAGGTAATTCAACTTCTTATGGCATAAGAGAAAACTTACTGCTGTCTAGACACAAAAAAAGAAAAGGACAGTGCTTGAAAGGAAGGCAGCTGACAAGTAAGCGTCACTTGGGATGTAAACGACAGGGAGATGAGATGCCTGTACAGCCCCAGCCTGCTGGCACATCGGTGCCCATCGCAGCACTGCGGGCTGCAGAGGAGCAGCAAAGACTGGGAAGAGAAGACGCCCTGCAGACCTGAGGGACCACGCAGGTTCTTGCCCGAACTAGTACAAGTCCAGCTCTTTGCCAGCTGACAAATACCCCCCCACCACTCATGCGGCCATCCCAGCACAGCGCCCGAGGTGGGAGCGAAGCCCCAAACCACATCACTGCATCGACTCCCATCCCATCCCAAAAGGGAGGTGAGGGCAGAAAGCAACCAGCGTACAGATTGATGCACCACAGCACCTCCCTCCCTCCCTACGGTTTATCTACACATGGCACTTTATAGTAACAGGCAGGCAAAAGACTGCTTAATTTCTAACATCTCATTTTTACTGTAATTCTAAATGATTTGGAATAACTCCTGTGGCGAAGTCCAGCTGTTATGCAGGGTGAGTCAATTTGGAAAGCCCTCACTGTCCATCCAAGCATCACCTAGATTTCTGATGCTCAGAAGAGTGTTACTGCCACCCCCTTATTCTTAGTGCTTTCTGCATTTTTCAACATTAAGTCCTGTTTCTGCATGTGTTAAACACCAGGCACCAAAACCATATAAAATAATCATCTGAAGGCCAAACGGGCATGGACTGGATGATGAAAACAGCATGGAATAAAAGAGAATCAGATTAATTTCTATTGTAATTTTTATAGCTATTTAACAGGAAGAATGAAAAAATCTAATTATTGTCAACTGTAAGTTTTCAGCTACCCAGCCAGCAGAGCGCTGTTATTAAACTACTGTATAATTGCCTCTTTTAGTCTGCTTCCCACAGAAGTTGTGTTATTTGACTCATAGTTAAACTCATAATATTGGCTTCATAACTAATCCTGTCAATCGAAATCCCTGGGGGCCGGTGCAAGGATAAAAATAGCAAGGAGTTGTTTCTTCCCTCAGCTTTCTTTCAAAGCCCATTTCTGCAAGTACCGGGGCTGCAGCTCAGCGGTGCCACGAACCGTTGCAGCCACCACGGACACATGGAGGAACGCTGCTCCTCCGGCTCAAGCAAAGCACAGGGGAGAGGGATGGGTCCTTCCAGCAGGCGATTCGGTCGCCCTGTACTGTGTGTCTGTGCCGGACGAGATAAATCCTGTCTGTCTCTCCCTCCTGACCCAAGCAGCTCAGGTAAAATACTTGATGTTGCATAGCTGAGCCCCACAGCTAAGCCCAGATGTGACTGCCTACCCTGGGACTTTGGGCCAGCGCTGAAGTTCAGCTGACACTTGCAAAGCCTGGATGCATGAAAAGCACAGGTTTCTTCCTTCCCCAAACACCAAGCACTGGGATGGTATCTCACATACAAAACCACAGCGAGGCACCCAACTACATGTTCAAGCACCAAAGACATCCACCGAGATAACTGTTGGAGTCTGTCTTCCAGCCTAAAAGATTCCAGGATTCTATGAGATGAGCACAATTTGTCTGGGCATTTACTCAGGAGACTGCATAAACCACCAGATTTTTAC
Organism: Haliaeetus leucocephalus; assembly: GCF_000737465.1. Lineage (NCBI taxonomy): Eukaryota > Metazoa > Chordata > Aves > Accipitriformes > Accipitridae > Haliaeetus > Haliaeetus leucocephalus. The sequence goes on from NW_010972438.1 coordinate 8,667,361, forward strand.
CCATCCGAGTTCTGTAAGCTCTTGCTTGCTCCCTGGGCATTGGACTGATGCTCCTTGCTAATGCCCGGCATGGTCCTTCCCTGGAGAAGACAGTGGATTTGCTGCAGACCCAGGCAGGGTCTCTGGTCAGGGTTTCACAGGGCAGCACGTCCTCCCTGCCTGGCGGGATGTTCCTCTTGCCCAGAACGCAGCGTGCACAGTGGGGCCAAACCCACCGCTCAGCTCCGGTTTGGGACGAGGTGACAGGGCTGGAAGGGGCGAGGTAAGATGGATTTAGCCTCGCACCCAGACCTACCGTCTCCGTCTCTGGAGACAACAACCCTGTGCCAGCGTTGCTCTCTGGTGGGCACGCACAGAAACTGCTGAGAGCTGGCGAGGAACGGATGGGAAACAACATGTTTCCCAAAGTGATGTCCCAGGGTGAGGGCCCAGGGTACCCATGCCAGGAGGGAGCCAGAGCCAGGGCTCTGCACGCACCTGGACCAGCTCTGGAACTCATCCCACTTGCCTCTACCCTGCTCAGCCACGGCTGGAACGGCCCCTCGCTTTGCTGCAACTGATGCATACAGCCCGACAGCACGAAGCGCACCAGCACATTCGCTGCACCGCTGGGTCCGTGGGGGAATCACAGGAGACTGCTTCAGCTGAGGTGGCTTTCCTCCTGGAAGAGCCACCACCCTGCCTATTACAGCCACAGGCAGATGATACCGCACCACGCTGCAGTACTGCAACCTTCCTTCATGGTCTGCAGCTGGAGCCATCCTCAGGATGGACGGCAGCAGTGTCCATTAATCCAGAAGTGGGAAAAGCAGAGAAGCAGTTTAAAAATCTGTGCAGGAAAAAAAACAAACAAAACCAAACCGCTCACCTTCTCCCCCACCCCACAGCAAGGAGGCACCAGCCCCAGCACAATGCTTTGCAGCCACACACAAACTCTTGCTTCCCACGCAAGCCTGAGACACCCTTACCAGCACTCAAGAGGGATCCCAGGGTTAAAAAACCCCGTGTGCACTGTGAGAGCTTGAGTGTGCCCAGTGCAACCATCTGCGGGAACAGAGCTCTTCCCTGAGCTGCATTACTCCTTCCTCCCTCCATCGCCGTATTCACTTTACTGTTTGAGACAAGATGATGCAAAAATCATTTATGCCACTGCCCGGGCTGCCAAGCAGCACCACGACGCTCTCGGGCAAACCAGGAGAGCTCCCAGCAAGCCCAGCCTGGAGAGCCCTGGTGTTCCCAGGGGCTGGGGTTTGGCAGAGGGGGGGATGTCTCCCCAGGAGCCTCAACTCTGTGTGTGACTGCTTCCCAGGAGGTGGTCCTCACGGCTTGCAGACAGCAAGACTGCAAGAAAGACACCCCTGGAGCCAGCAGGGCCTGCGGGACTGCCTCGGCTGACACAGCTCTCAGCAGCCCCACAGATTTCAAATAAATATGGCCTGACGCAGCGCTCGTTTTCTCACCCGTGGTGTTTGCGCAAATGAACCCACAGGCTGATGGACCTCCTCACCCGGAAAGCTGCAGAGACCCAGAGAAACTGCGTTACAGCCAAAGTTACCCCTGGCGATGGCTCTGTCACTGAGCTGCCAGTCCCCGGCCAGCAAGCAGAGCCCACAGCCTCCAAATCTGTGCTAGACATCGAAAGGGTGAAGGGGGGAGCACCAACATATCAGGGCTGAAGCAAACCCACCAGCTTGACTGAGAACTATCCCTGTGTCCAAGTACAGGACGAAAGGAGAAGAGTAAAAGGCAAACAAGGAAAACTGAAGCTGCCAGACACAGGGGCACCAAAAGTTCCTACGGGAACAAGTGGTTTTGATGGCACAACATGCAGAGAAGCTCAGAGCACCAGAACACATAGGGTGGCATGAGCCAGCCTGCCTCCGCTGGAGGTGACCGCACATACCCCCTCTTTGGATGCTCAGCCATGTCCTCAAGGAGAGCATGGCAAAGCAATCACTTATAAACACAGGCCTTAATATCTAGATGAATGTCCTTCAGGATCGATTCTTCAAAGTCTCAAATGCTGCCGGGGGCTCCTGATCTTCCATCTCCCCCAGACTCTACTGCTTGTGGTGTGCCCATTTAGACTTGTCAACTCGTCATCCTCAAAGAAGAGGGACAAGAGTCCCAGGCTACCCTGTGCTCTTCCCGATGTGGCACAAAGTGTTTCGGCAACTTCCCATCAACCAGCAGCAGATTCTTCAGGAGGAATCTGGAAGAGGAGAGCACAGGCTGTGTAAGCACCAGGTAAATCAAGGCCAGCCCAACTTTCAAACTTGCACAGTGGTCTGAGCATGTAAGAAAATGCATGCTGGGTCTCACTATTCCCCAGATTTAAGTACTATAGATGAAAGGTGAAAACGTGTTTCAACTGACTGGTTGGCCAGAGAAAAAAGGAAAAGTGCATTGCTGCTTCGATAACATCTAATTAGTGGTGGGATTTTAGATGCAAAAGCAAAGCATTCATCTTGCCACCTACTTTTCATTTAACATAGTTGAATCAAAGAGGCCATCAACTTTCCTAGATGGAAGTAATTAAGGAATGCAAGGGCTGTTGTGTTTGCAGTTGAGGGGAGACTTTCCTTTGGCAAATCTTGTGCCTCTGGGTGCATCCAACCCACCAAAAGTTTTCAGCCAGGTGTTAGCCCAAGGCTTGTTCCCAGATGTGGGGCACCCCACTGCTCCAGCTCCCTCACATCTGCAATCCTTCCCCTGCCACACAACTACCTCCATTATGGGAGCAAAACACAGCTGCTTCTGATGGGCACACACCATGCGACAGACATGGCCCGTGTGCGTGGGTGCAAGGGACGGGAGTTGACCACATGCATCCATCTCGTGATGCAGGACACTTGCCCTTTGGCCCTGTGATGGATGCACTTCTAGTCACACCCAAAGGAGTAGGTGGTCCCATATAACAGACCAGGGACCACCAAAGAACTTCCACACGGAGAAAAAAGCTGGAGGAAGGTAAGGGGTTGGCCATTTGGTGAAAGATTACACCTCTCTAATTGATGTCCAGGCAGACAGTGCAGTGCAAGACCAAGAAGTTAGCCCTGCCACTGTTCGGGATACCTGTTTAGTTCTGTCCAAGACATGCTGACCATTGAATGTCATGAGGGTATCTTGTATGGTCCTAATGCTCAGAAAAATCAGTTATGCCCCTCAGAGCACGTAACATAGCTGATGCAAAAACCAGATAATATCTTACCTGAATCATCATGATCAGGGGTCTTCTGAACATCAGCTTCAGGAAGGTCAGGTGCTAAGGTACTGTGTTTCCCCTGTGAACGAAGGGGAATGGTGCATCTTCACTGAAAGCACTGGAACAGGCTGCCCAGGGAAGTGGTTGAGTCACCATCCCTGGAGGTATTTAGAAGACATGTAGATGTGGTGCCTAGGGACATGCTTTAGGAGTGGACTTGGCAGTGCTAGATTAATGGTTGGACTCGATGATCTTAAGGGTCTTTTCCAACCTAAATGATTCTATGGTTCTATTTCTTAAGTTTCATGTTAGGCAGCCACACGAGTGCTTTAGGTGGACATTCCCTGTGGATCGCAGAAGACTGTCCTTGTCCAACCATCAGAGGGTTTCTGTGCAAATCAGCTCATTGTCCCTGGGCTTTTGCACATTTTCATATGTATAAGATTCAAGTGTTTGTTATTAGTCCTTTAAGTGAGGAACCCCCAGGAGCACTTAGTGGGTTTGCACGGAAGACAACGCTCTTGCACAGTGCATGCAAGCTCTCACCTATTGGGTCTGACTCAGTCATTTCCAGTGAAGTATTGCACAAAAGTCTGGGTGTCCAGTACATGCTTGTTGGGAATTTATGCAAATTTATTCTACAAATAATCTTGACAAATAATGCTGAGTGAATTTGAACTGAGACTGTCTGAGATCGAAGGTGTTAGGTTATCAGACACAGTGGGTGGCATGTTAATGAGTTCAGTTCTTAACTAGTGGGTATAAGTGAGAGGTTTGATCTACAACTGAAAGAAAAATTGAATTTAGAGCACAACAGCTATTCTTGAATAGATTCACATGTGGGCATTTGTTTTATCACAATGCCTACATAAATATGCATGGAACAACTGTTTCAGAGTAGCCCTGTGTATGCACAAGGCTGTAAAATTAATTTCTGGTCTAAATATTAAAATTGACTGTATGCAAATAATATAAGGTCATAGTCTCTTACAAAATCGCTACTTCCATGAATTTTACTGGCATCATCATTGTTTATCTGTGTAAGGAGGGGGAGAGAAGCATCAGACAGGCCTGAAAGTCAGCAAAATAAATTCAGAGTTATTTTCAAGAGGACGGCTTGTCTCACAGTTGAAAAAATGCACCAGGAGGTGGAAGAACAAGCATAGGTCCCATCTCTGCCACAGTCTATTTTTCCTATGTAGAAAAGCAGGATGTATTTCTTGCACCAGACACAAAGCATTTTCTCTTACTTCAACTAACACTCATTTTTCCTGAGCAGTTACATCAAACCATTTACAGTTTTTTGCATCCTACTGTAGCTTTGTTTTACTGTAATTGTCCTTGTGGTTTTGTTGGGTTTTTTTTCCTTAAAAAAATAGTACCTTCCCTCTTCCTTAAAGTGATTAGAAATGTCATTCACGTTACCCTCTGGATGTGAATTGAGCTATTCCCAACAGCCACTCAAAAAATACATAATCACCATAATTACTAGTGGCATCTAATTAACATTCAACTTCCTCTCTACAGCAGCTACAGCTGGACAACCCATTTATTTCAACCTAAAACTAATGCTCTCCTAATTATTTTCCATCACGCTAAGCAGCCCACCTGTGTCTGTCTTCACCAACGTCTCCGTCTGGCACAGCAGTAAGAGGGCAGAGCGAGCCAAGCGAGCACCTCCGCGCGCTCAGCCTGCAACAAGCTTGCTAACAAATGCCCCGTGCAAACGCGGGGACCTGCTCCCACTAATTATACAGCTGCTGGCTCTATTAGCTTCCTTGACCAGGATTCATTAAAAAAAAAAGAAAAGAAAAAAGGCAAAGGAGCTGCCTACATCAAATGCAAAATACCCCTTACTTGGTACCATCACTGGGGCAAAAGGCTGCAGCCACCCCCAGGCACTCAGTTCTCCGGGATTGACCTTATGGGAGAGGGCAGAGGATAAACAAGCCCAAAACCACACGGTGCCTCTTGTTCCTGCGGATGCTGGGGGCTATTTGCCCTTTCCCAGCTCCGTGGTCCACCTTGACTGTCTGGGGTACTGCAGCCGAGCAGGAGGGCTCTGCCTACACATGTGCTGCCTGCAGCTGGGGCAGCACCCTGCGCTCGCACCAAGGCCGTGGCTCAGTCTTAACAGCTGCCAAAATTTACTCCTGTCAGCCAGGAGGCAATGGGGTCAGGGTGGGCAAGCTGATGGTCCCAAACTCTGGCATGTCTTGGTGTTGGTCTCCAGGCTGGGGCAAACCCTCTGCCGTCACCTTCGTTCTCCTTCCCTGGCCGCTCTGTAGCGGCAACAGGACCAAAACTGCACAACCCAAACAGTATTTTAAAAATAAAGACAGATAGGGATTAGACAGATAAAGCAGCCTGGTTTTATGAACTGCCCAGTATCAGGCACTCATTCTCAATAAACTGAAGTACATATAAATCCATGATACCTCAGGTGTTCCAGTCTACTCCCAGTCCTTTTCTGTAGCTCTTTCTAGCCCCATGCACTAATCAGGCAACTTTTTAATTCTCTTTTATTCTCCAGACACACATCACCTCTCTTGGTAGGAAAAGCAATGCCTGCTGCTGCCACCTAGATGAGCTCCAACTCATTAGCTCTCTGCTTCTTTGCAAAACTCGGCTGAAAACTTATTTTCTCTTTTGCTTACGCCTCTCCGTTTTCCTCCCTCTTTGCTATTATCTCCCTACTTTTATTATTTCAGCCTGTAATGACTGCAGCACTCATAGGAATGATGCTCTGCAAAATTACCTTGTATTTGCATTCACATTTGAGCTTTCATCATTACACTCACTAGATATATAAAGGGGGATGAGAAGTGAACTGACAGTTGCTGGGGGAAGCTCTGGCTGAACTTCTCCCAAACCTGGGAATTACTAATGCCTCTCTCTTTCCCTTCTCCCCCCATTTCCATTTGTCATCTTTGGTGTGAGTCACTGCAGGCACTAAGAGGTCTCTGCTCAGCACCTAGGGTAACAGAACCCACAGCAATGCAGTATTTGCCCCCAGTCAAATTTGGTTAAGACAGGCTATCAAAGTTCAAAATCTATGGGGAGAAGGAAGGAGCTCAGACAGCACGATCTCGTAGGCTTCACTTGCTTCAGAGATCAATGAGAAAAATACAGCAGATCAAGAGTTGTCATAGATCGCCTGAGTTTCAAGGGAAACTAAATCAGTGCATGCAGATTGGTAGGCTATTTATGCAATAGTCAAGTAGTTATGGTTTTGATGCCAACATGAGAACCGCAAGCCACAGTTAAACTCAGAAATTCAGTATCTTTAAACTCTGCATGAATTTCCCCCCCATCACCACCCACTGAGTGGTAAAGTGCCTCCAAATTGAATTGTCCAGCCCTCCCCAAACTAATTTCCAGCTCCATAAAAGATAATCTCATCTTGGGAACCGACTTGTGAAACATTTTAGACAAGGCTATAAGCAGATGATCAAACTTTATGAAAATGCCCTAGCTCTTATCAGGGCAAATCAAGCTAAGATGGATCAGAGAATTGAAGTCTCAGTGTTTCATAAATCAAAGAGCTGCCTATGTGCTCTGCTGGATGTCCAGGAGCACTTGCGTTTGAAGGACTAATTGCAAACTAGTATATTTTTCCTTGCTATTTTTCCAGAAAAGAACTTCACAGAGTTATCACAAAGATGCTATTCTCCAGCCAGCAAAACATTGCTAAGGTTACCCAAGTGAACTACGTGCATCTCGCATACCTTCCCAATGCAGCCCAGGTTTGCAGACATCTGGTTTTTGGGCAGCCCTGCAGGCACCAGCAGCAAACCCCACACGCTGCCCTGCCCAGTATCCCCCCCCAGGGACTCCCAACACCGGCTGGGCTCAAACCTCCCGCTGGACCTCAGCTTTCCTGGGAAAGGCACCCAAGAGCATCAGCAGGGAAAGAGCCCTTGCAAACGCCAGAGGTCCACCACCAGCCCAGCAGAGGAGGAGGGATGAAGGCGTCCAGCTGCCTTGCAGCTCCGCCACCACCATAAGGACTCGGCAGCGCTGGCAATCAGCCTGTCACCCCTCGCATTCGGCAGGTTTGGCTCCTTCATGCACGCTCGCACGGCCAAAGAGGAGACGTGGCCCCTGACAGAGGCTGTTGCTGTCAAGCCACGTGCAATTTGTTGATCAAAAGAGCAGGCAGGCGCTTTTTTGAAGGCAGGAGCTGGCGGTACTGGGAAATTGGGGAAAATACATCAGAGCAAAGAAAAGCATGAAGCATTAAATCCCAGCGGTCTCCCCAGCCCCTGGCTAGCACTGGCAGCTCTGCATTTCAGCCGATTAGACTTGGGTCTGCGGGGCTCTGCTGACACACTCTGCCAGCACACACCAAACCTCGCCCCACTGTGCTTGCCCGTTTTAATTGCCAACGAAGTGGAAGAAACCAGCTCTTCCCTTCCCCTCGCATTAGCCCTGCGTGCGGCATGCTCCGTGATGCAACGCCACACCACGCAACCCTCGCTTCTCCCGATCCAGCGACTTGTTTGTGAGCACCGGGGCTAAGGAAGCCCCGTGGGGCTGCCTTTCCAGTCCTCTCCACTGTGGATTCTCTGGCGTCTATAAGAAGTTGCACGTACGCTACCTCTGCAAGTACTCTCAGCAGTGTGGGAATTGTGGGGTTTCGTTTATTTATTTACTTTTACAGAACTTCCAGAAATGCGGGCTCTTTGAAACCATACCACCCTGTCCCATCGAGCTGAAGCTGGCCAGCAGGTTCAAAATATATTTGTACACCTCATCGGGCTGTGGGGAGCCAGCCACCACGGAAGCCGAGTCACAATCGAATTATTTCAGCTGATGATTAAAGACAGGACTTACAGACAATAAAACAAACATCCCCTTCAAATTAATGGCCCTCTCCAAAAGCCAAGCAGGTAGCAACCTATCACTTCAAACCTCAGCTAGCACTTGCCTGCATTCCTAATTGCTTTTTGTCTCCTCTTGAGGCAATTAACTCCATACCCACGCTCTGACACTTTCTCACTCCAAAAAGCAGTTCCCATTTTACTGGCACAGGGCTCTGCATTTGGATCTCAAGCTTCCGTGCTTATTCCCTTTCCTCCGCAAGGCTCTGCATGTGTTTGTGTCTGGGCATGTGTTTTCTCACCCCGATGAATTCATTATTTATGGGGCTGAAAGAGCAAAGCTGCTGAAATGGTTGTTCATCATTTAGCTCTTCTACATGTCTCTCAAAGGCATAATAAACATTATGGGAAAGCAAATATCAGACTCGACGGGGTTGCTTGAGTGAAAATACAGAAATGAACTTGCAGATGCCATGCAGAGGGTATGCCAACATGTGCCACGCTTCCCTGCCTGGCATGGGGCTAAAACCCTCCTACCTGGAAGCTGCCAGGTTCCAGCCGTTCCCAGGCCCCCCCAGCACGATGCCCAGAGCAGCCCTGGACCGGCACAGGTCAGTGTGCTCCAAGGGATGCTCTGGGCGAGGCATGTTCCCAGGATCACTGACGTGTTCAGTTTTAACAGATTTGGCAAACGGCACTAGAGGGCAGAGCTGTTTACCCTCAGCATATCTGAGACAAGGAAAAAAATCCATGACTTTCAAGCAGCTTCTGAATTCTCCACAATCCTGTCCAATATCAAAAGCCTGTTAATATGCAAAAGCCACCCAACATATTTCTACTTAGAAGTGACAAGCACAGGCATTAACGAGGCAACGGAGAGCCTGCATTTCCTTACTTTGATGGTCTTTACCAAGACTGGAAGACCTCCAGGTGTGGGACAGCCTCTGCCAACACAGTAGCAGCACTGCCAGCCAGGGCCAGCCCCGGCTCCTTGCAATCCAGTGTGCACAGGGCAATACAAATAACCTCTGCAGCAGGGAGAGAACAAAGCCTGTTTTCTTCCCATCACTGACGTTGATAAAAAGGGTTTACTCATCAGGAAGCTTTGATCACAGAGACCTGAAATTATGGGCCACACTGATACTCCACTGCCCAGGCTTGCTGCTAAGCAGCTCAACAGATTTAAAAAAAAGAAAAACGCTTCCAAAGAGACAAAACTTTCCAGGCTTTGTTCAGCTATGGTTTCAAGCAGATGACCACAGCCCATGGGAAGCCTGGTAGCTGGGCAAGCAGAACTGTTTGAGGGCACATCCACTCCACTTAGAGCAGGATCTACGTTCCAGAGAGCAACTCCGCCAGCCACCGCTACGGCTGCCAGACCTCAGCTTGCTGTGCCTCGCTCAGGAGGGCTGGGAGGGACCGTAATTCCCAAACCTGACATACCTGTGCTATTACATGCAAAGGTTTTCCGATGGTATACACTTGCTAACTTTTTAATTGCACTTTGCTGCAGCCGTCCTGGTACCGACAGCTCCCTCGGACAAGGATGCCGGCCCCAAGAATCCCACTCAAAACCACCCACAAATCCTTTTCATCTTATTTCCCCAGTGCACACAGTGTGCTTTTCTTTATTATTATCAAAATCAGTCATCCTGCAGATCTGCCAACTGTTGAGTAGGGAAGCAAAGGAATCTTGTGTCAGAAGGTCACCGTTTGTTCCAGAACCTGAGGAACAAGGTTCATAAAGCACCACACTGCACAGTACCCGAGCACCTGGCTCTGCTGCCTACGATGGCACTTCATAAGAAAATCTCTCCTGAGAAGGGAAAGAAAATGCCTGCAAAATGTAACTCAGAGCACAGTGCATTAATGGCTTAGGCAACAGCATAGAATAACACTGGCTATCTTGACAGCATGCAAAAAAATAATATCTATTATTAGTATTTAAAGAGAAGGAAAGAAATAATAATTATATTGGTTTCAGGTCTCAGTCATGTTTTGCCCCTTGCAACAGCTACTTTATTCCGCATCTCTTCCTCCTGGGCACACCCTGCATCTCCTTCCTTGAAGGCGAAAGGCAACGCATTGACTTATTTTTGTGAAGAATTTGCTTTCAATGTCATCATAGCAAAGAGGGTTGGAAGGAGCCTCAGAGCAGAGGCCAGGCAGCCCATCGCCCCACCTGAGGCAGGGTCAGCTCTATCTTTTCTGGCAGATGTTTGTCTAACTTCTGACCCTCAGTGACTGCAACTCCACAACTTCCCAGGGCAAATCTATCCCAGTGCTTCTCCATCCCCATCTTAAAATTATATTTCCCTTAATATCACTTCTTCTCATCCCAACCACCACAGACATAGAGAACTGCCCATTCCCCTTTTTTCTGCAGCAGCCCAGGAGAACCCAAACAGTGATCTCATCTCCTTGCAGTTTTCTCTTCTTGACAGCAAACAGCTTTAGTTCCACAACTTTTGCTCCCACAGCCTCTATTCTCAGCTCATTTTTTGCTGTACCTTTCTGGACTCTGTTTCCTCAATCATCTCTTCCTTTGAGGATGAAGCCTAAAGTAGGATGCTTTCCCAAGGTCTAACCAGCACAGGGTAAAGCAGGACGGATTGCCTCACCTCCCCATTAGGCAGCCCTCCCAGTTTGCTGTAGCCCCATACCTATTTGGCTGCTTTGCAGAATACTTGTTACTTCCAGTCTATGAAGCATCGTGTCATAACCAAACCCTTTCCTCCAAACTCCCCTCCCTGCAGAGTCCCACCCCAGGCTGTACTTGTGAAGCTGTTCCTGCACCTCCCCAAAGGATGCTGACGTAAAATCAGATGGCTCCAGATATTTTCTCAGCATCAAAGTCATCCCTTAAATTACCTTAAGGAGCAGCCTATCTCTTTCCACTGGTTACATAAAAACCACAGTCAGACTATGCAGCACAATGTAATTACCCTAAAATCTCTTGATCCCCTTACTCACTGGTCGCTTTAGCTTGCCTTGTGCGTGTTTTTAGTCCCACCCTATATACCTGTGCTCAGGAGCTGTGCTGCAGAGAAAGGCAACAGCAAGGACCAGGCAGGTCTGGCTTACATGAGCACATCGCCTGTTCAGCTTGCATTTGCACCAGCCTTGGTCAAAATTGCTGTTCTCTCTCTTCCTCCCTTAAAAGCAATGACTAAATGAGACTCTGCAGATGTGATTAATGACAGTCTCTTAAACTTTCAGTCCCGTTAACCTGAGCTCACCTGCACTAACTTAAGGCATTCAGGGTTTGGTGATTTAATTTCACGCTCACAAATCCCAAGCTCACTGCAGGTGTGGCCAGGCTCCTCCTCAGCTCATCAATCACTGCTCTCTCCCTCCCTGGACACCCGGCTTGGCCTCACGGAGAGGCTGTGCACAGCACAGGCAACTTTGGGTTTGTGCAAAATTTGAGCAACATTTAGATTTGCAGATAAACTTCCTTCACTCCTTTCTGTGCACTGAATAATTTGGCATGCAGTTATCTTCTTTAAACAGAGTTGGGCAGAGCACTAAGATGGATACTGTCCCCGTTCCCCAAATAATTAATAACAAATTACTCCTGGTAAAGCAGCAGTAGTATACCAATGTTAGATACATTTCTTTCACCAGCAGCGTGGTCATCCCTCTAACTGCAACTGTGGGTATCATGTACGGTGGTGTGCTGGCCACTGTGCTGGCCTCGTTTAACTTACACTTTATCTCTAGGTCTGCTGTAAAGTCTCATAACCAGTCTGAAAAAACCCCCTTCATTTTTTTCATAGAAGCTGACACTGAATTACAGATCACTTAGGAAAAAAAAAGCTTATGAAAATCAAAAGTAATAAACTGTATATGCATATGAGTAATAAACTCAAGAACGATATAAAAGGACTAGAGCTCCCTACCAAGGAGAACACAAAATACTAGCACCCCTGCGTAAAATGAAATTAAGCCAGGCAAGGTTTAAACAGCATTACAAAGATAACATTCCTCTAATGTTAATGACCAAGACTGAGCCTGGTTCCAGCTCCCCTCCAGGTTTTTAGCATATAGCAATTCTTGACTGTAGCCCAAATATACCTGCCAAACCTGCCTGTATGCATTTGCAGCAACTCATATGGTGGTTGTGCAACCAAATATCTGATTTGCACATGTAAATTCTCATGAAAATCATAAACACACGATTAGTTTAGAGAATTTTTCAGTGTGTGCTCAGAAGCTGTCTGACAATTTAATCATTTTAAGTGTAAAGCACCCTTTTTGTTACTGCAAAACTGTGGCCTGTCATGAGATTATAAATAAAACACATACAAATTGCTATCTGAGGAGTATGAACCATCAAAGCCAAAGAACACCAAGGCCTGGATGGATTTAAAATCAGAGCAGAGCTGGCATGAATCAATAGTGGTAAACAAGAGTCTTCAAACAATTTAATGCACAAATATCTATGTGTGTGCATTTGGCTATATGTATTATCATATTAAATGTGACATGTATAATACATGCTTAGGTAATATTTAGGCATAGCTGGCCATCCAGGAGGAGCCTGTGGAGGGAGCGTGCAGGTGCCATTTCATGCAGCGGTTTCGGAGCAGACGGTGCCCATCCTCACCTACGTGATGCTTCCCATGCCTGTAAAGGCTGCCTCTCCCGCTGCCTGCGGATGCAGCCAGCGCTGCATCCCGTGGCGGGGAGGAAAGGGATCCAGCTCAAGGGCTCTGACGCAGAGGACCAGGGGAGGTTTAGATTGGATATTAGAAAAAATTTTCGTTACTGAAAGGGTTGTCAGGCATTGGAACAGGCTGTCCAGGGAAGCGGTGGAGTCACCATCCCTGGAGGCGTTCAGAAAACACGTAGACGTGGCACTTCAGGACATGGTTTAGTGGGCATGGTGGTGTTGGGTTGACGGTTGGACTTGATGATCTTAAAGGTCTTTTCCAACCTAAACGATTCTATGATTCTAGATGTGGCACTTACGAGCATGCTTTAGGGGTGAACTTGGCAGCGTTAGATTAACGGTTAGACTCGATGACCTTAAAGGTCTTTTCCAACCTAAATGATTCTATGATTTTATTCTATGACCTAGGCCTGTAGGCTGGGGAACGTGCCCTTTCTCAGCAGCCTCACAAGGCAGGCAGTGCCGCGAGGCTGCCAGAGCGGCTGGGTGGGCGGCGGATGGGTGTGAGCAGCCGTGCAACGGGGATGGGGTGGGACAGGCGGTGGCCAACCTCCCAGCGATGGCCTGGGGCGGCAGGCACGGGTGGTGAGAGCTGCAGCCGCTCGCTCCCGGGTGGGTCAGCAGATGCTGGACTGCTCTCCCCGTGCCCCTGGGTCGCTCCCTCCATCGTCTCTCTCTGCCTTGCACCTGCAGCTCACTTCTTCTGTCTCATACAGCTGCCAAGTATTTTTGAAGTGTTATCATTTGGGGAAAAAAAAAGGATTAAAGAATATCGGATGTGACATTTAAAAACCGAGAATCACCTTGTAGCTGCAAATCCACATAATTAACGAACTCATTCTCTCCTCTTCTAACATGCAAGTATTTTTAAATTCAGCAATACCACCTTTAATAAAAACACGTTCCATATGATAGAAAAAAAAGTCACTTTATTTGTAATATAACTATTTGATTCTCTTCTCAAATATTTGCAGAGTTTTGTTTAATTTTGTAGAAACCCCAAATGGAAATGAGATCAAAGAGACTGATTTCACTAGAGACAATAGGTTTTCTAGATCTCTGCAAAGTTCTACCACCACCTGAAGACATTTCAATGCAGGAAAAATCTTTACATTTCCAGCCTGCCAGTTTCAGTTAAGACTAATAATTACAGTTGTAAATGGACTGCTGGTTCTTACCTGAACTGTGATTTCAACACTCAGTTTGGCGGCAACACCTTACTGTTCGTACTGGGCATTTTGGGGCAGGGTTAAAAAAGTTTGTATCAGCCAGGTCACTTAGAGCAGATGACACCAGGGCTCATGTTTTGGATTAACTCAAACTACAAATACTTCACTGTACCTTGAGAAGGAAAGAGTGGGAAATAAGGAAAAAAATCTCTAGTCCTATGTTTATTTCAGTCAGTCATGTAGTATTACAGTATTTTATTACATTTTCTTTTCATTCTTTCTAACTAGAGTTTGCTGGCTCCTCTGTGTAAGGATTGTCAGTGACAAAATTCAGTAATATTCTGCAGTACATGACTTCAAACATACACAGGCTTAAACAAGGCTTTCTAGACAGTGATACTAAGGGTGTCAAAAAAAATGCATTTGCTCATCTTTGGCGGAATTGATGCTGTTTGTGACTAAAACTAGTTGCATCAAAATCAAACAGAAGTCAGATTTTGCCCTCACTTTTACATCCATTAAGCGCTGGGAGGTGATGGGGGAAACAGGCCATTAGTCATATTGCATATGATTTCAGCCAGCCCTCTGAAATAACCACGGCGCTGCAAAACTAATCACAGTTATTTCTTTTTAAGCCATCACAAAATAACCCCAGACCTCTAAAAACTGAGCATTGTGTTTTCCAAGCCTATGGCTAAAGCTCTCTGCTGCAAGCATGTTCCCAAATTAACGCTGGGGAGTGAAACGCAGTTCCCCCAGGGGAATGCCGCGCATGGCCCAACCTGGGGCCACGTATCCACACGCTGGAAGAAATCTCTGGCTCCTTCTGCAATGGCTTTCCTTGCTTCTCTGCAGCTTGATTGTCCTGGAAGGGCAGAGCTCAGTCACTACCCACTCCAAGCCAGGGCGGCTGTACCGAATCTTCAAGATTTTAGCTGATTAAAGAACTAGAGCAAGGCAATTTTGCTCTCTCCCCCTCCTTGAGGTTTAGACCCAGGAAAGGCACAGAAGCTTTGAAACTGCCATACGCAGGACTCCTGGGAAAGCTGGCTTTGCTGCTGGTGGCATTTATTTTGGTGCCAGCCCGCTCCAGTGCAGGAGCCCCCCCCGCGGCAGGGTCGGCCGGAGGCACGGCCAACGCTCGCTGCTTCACAGGAAAAGTGGCCCTAGAAGCGCGTCGTGCAGAGGAACGTGTGCAGAAATCTCACGTGCTACCAAAACATGCAGTTCTCAGACATGTCAACCCCTCTTTGAAGAGATTTTTTTGTTAAAAAAACAAACTTAGTCATTGTCCCACTCTCTGTCCCCCCAGGTATTCACAGCCCCCTGACCAGTGGGATGCCCCCAGGTGATGCACCAGGACTGGCTCTGCTCCAGGGACTCCCTAAACCCAGGCTGGAGCCGGTCGAGTGCAGGGCGGTTTATCGGAAGGAGATTCAGTTCCACCAACAGAGATGACGCTGACCCAGTGGCGAGCGATGGTGTCCTCCAGAGCCTGGTTTGCTCCTCAGTCTTCTCTTCTGCAGGTCCGCCTCATTCTCCCCAGGTCTCACCTCAAGCAGGCTGGCAGCTCCTGTTGCTGTTAGGGTAAAACACTGCTCCATTAACCCTGGTCCCAGTTTGGGGCTTATGGAGATAGAGTCAGACCAGAGCTTCCCATGGGAAGGTCAGGGTAGATGTGTCACCCGGGGGCACAGGCCAGCGTGTTTTGGAAGAGCTGGTATACAAAAAAAAAAAACCCAAAAGAGCAAAGGCTGCCTCATCCACAGAGCTTACAGCAAGTAATAACACAACGCAGGTGTTTAGCGATCTTGTCATTGCTATAATCCAGGCAAAGTCACAGCTGAGTCCTTATGGTGCTTTGATTTTAAAGCTCAATCCTTGTTTACAAGTTGGCTGAACTAAGGATGCAGATAAAGGCAGTGGGAGGCTTTTCCTCTGCAAAGAGCAGAAAACAGTTCGTCTTGAAAAAATTAATCACAAAAACAGGCCGCTATTTAAGCAATCTCTTTCCAAAATTTTGGGAGGGATTTCATTTCCCCTTGAACTCGACATGAAAGCAGACATTACATTTGGGTTAACAAGCACCAGAAGTAAAACCAATTAAAATTTTACTGTCACTGAAGACAGAACCGACAGGGTGTAACAGCCTTCCAGATTTTCGTTGATGCGGTGATGAAACACAAATATTTATGAGCTGAATGCTGCCTCCGACATCATTCAGAAAGAGTCCTTTTTGTGCTCCAACCAACATGTCAGGATTACAAGAGAGGAGACTTGCAACAGATAAGCTCTTCACCCTAGCCCTCCCTGCAAGGCAAACACCAGCAGCTGTACTTTATCATGGCATGTATCTCTTCTTCATCAGCGTCAAGCAAAGGCAAATGAAAATGTGAGACAGGATAATACCACTCAATAAAGAAAGAATGGAAAATCTGGAGATAACTTTGAAGTGATGAATCAAACTACTGCACAGAAATATGCAAAATAAAGCCTTATTTATATCACGGCAATGAGGCTGGTGCATTATTAAAAGGAACAGCCTTGAGCTCCTGATAGAGGAAAAGAAGATCTCCTCATTTACAGCTGAGGCACAAGAAGAAACCGCTTGCCAGCATCTCACAAAGCCTGTGACCCAGCCAAGTACTGAGCCCAGATTTCTCGGTGACAGTCCAACATCATGAACACATCCTTCCTATCAAAGGAAGGCTGGAAGAAATGCCTTGGCAGTGGAAATCCATACAAGAAAATTAAACCTACCTAATTAAGAAAATATTCCTCCACGTCTGTGAAATCTATTACTACAGGTCAAGAGGAATTTGTCTCATTGTCTCATAAATGTCACCCACGCCTCACGCCGCTCTGCGTTACCTCAGCAACGAGTTGGTAGAGGTCCAAAGGGATGTGGAGAGAAATATGGCACTCGCGGCACAGCGCCAAGCAGTCACTCCATGGCATCCTCCACAGGGCACACAGGAACGGCTATCCGGGGTCAGCCCGCAGGTCCACCTAGCTCAACGTCCTTTCTTCACATTGCACAGCTGAGAAATGACCAATGCCAGCTAATACTTAGGAAAAGGGGAGGAGAGGGGGAGAAGCAGGGCATGCACAGACCGATTTTCACTTTCCCCGCTTCTATCAATGAGTGGGTTAAAGGCTTGCTGAGCTGGAAACCACCTTCTTAAAAAGCCACTTTTTTCTCTTCTCTTCCTGAAATCTGCCTGCTCTTTTTTGCTTTTCACTTTCATGCCATTATCAGGCAAGGACTCCTACAACTTCACTCAAGCTCCCTCAAATAAAAAGCTATTCATTTATTTAGGACTTAGCTTTTTAAAAGACTGTTCACCACTGCCTGCTATTATATATCCAGTTACACCCAAGTCACACATTTGAGTTTAGAAACTGAAGCGTTTGTTTTCTGTATCACTTGAAATCCTACAGCAACAGGTGCAGTAGAATTGTTATGTGGTTATGGCTGTAACTGAATGTTTTAGGTTTTTTTACATACTCTATCGTGCACTTTTTACATACAATATAAAATGCTACTCAGCTTAATTTATGTCAAAGCACGCTAACCTAAGACTGACAGTCATCTGTTTCAAACTTCTATCTTCTTCATAGCATGTTACTGCCATGAAATAAATGGAAATAAGTAGTTGAGGGTACTGAAGCACGGTGTTCCTTTTAGGGAGGTAATGGGTCTCCATCACGGGACGTATTGGGAATAGGTAGGTTAGAGAAATCCCTATCGGGAATAGTTTAGGCTGATCCTATCCTGGGGCAGAAGAAAGGATGAAATGAATTCTCGAGATTGAAAAGGATGTGAAACAGTTGAATTACATGGAAAAATTATTACTCATTTGATGGACAAAGTTGAGCAATTACTTGATTATCTTTGTATTTCTCTAAATGAGAATAGATCCTGTAAGGCCAAGTGTGGTTACACTGCTGTGGAAAGAACTGCTTATATCAAGCATCCTATTCCCAAATTCACTGCCTGCGTCACATACCTGCTCTTGTGTAACGCTCACAGAGGAAGGGTAGTTACAAACCTGTTAGGAAAATGATTCACTTAATGTCTATCATGACGTGATCTACAGCATGTCCTCAGAAGGCTGTGGAAGAATATAGCAACCAGAAACCAGAATTGGGCCAGTTATTAAGTTCAAGCAACATGTTAATTAAGGAAAAAACCCTCTAAATCCTTAGGAGGGATGGAGGAGAATCACTCCCCACCATGTGCTGGGTCAGTTCAATATCCAGCTGCAGGAAATACTCTGAAATAGGAACAAGTGCTGCATTCTTGCCTGGGAGGGTGCAGGACTCAGCTTTTGTTTCCTGCACAGGTCATTCCCTCCTCCATATGGAAGAAGAAGGTACAGCAGCAACCTCTAGAAAATACAAGCAAGAAACCTCGGCTTAAACTAATGGAGGGAGATTCCAGCTTGACTTAAACGGAAGAACTGAAGGTTAGTTGAGATGCTGAACAAAAAATCCTTTACAATCACCATACTGCTTTTGCCCATTTATCAGTTTGCAGTGTTGTTCTGCTTTCATAAATAAGAATTTACTATCAAACACGTTATTTTATGTATCTACCTGGGTGACATATGAATCTGAAGGCTGAAGTGTGTCGCAGAGCCATACCTCACCCAGGGGGGGGTGGCTGCTCAGCTTAATAACTGCCCAGCCCACACCACCCCATAGGTGCCAGACACCAACAGCATGAGTCTCCCTGCAAGACTCATGGGCAAGGTAAGAGGCACTTGGGAGAGGAACGGGAATTTTCTGATTATCAGCAATGAGGAGGCAACTCATTTGACATACCACAGGAAAGCAGGGAGCGTGCCTGTAAAGGCAGGGAGTTTGTCACAGTTGCTTGAACAAACACAGAACAGAAAACAGATGCTTTGCTTTAAATTCTACTGTAAGGGAGCACCATTTGTGCACTCACTGAAAAAACCACACTAAAATGTTTGGAATAACTATGGCGACCAAATGAAACTATGCAGTATGATGTCAACACATAGGTAACCAGGAAAAAATATTTTCAATTATCATTCCCTTAACCTGAATCAATATGTAATATCCAGAAGCAAGTTTCTGAAGGTGTGAGCGTAGGATTACCCACAGGACTTCTGCAGCGCCAGCCCAACTTCGAGGACCGTCTCCCCGGGTGTCGCTTCGGCAGCCGAGCCGTGAAAAACCGGCAATGCAGAGAGGCATTTACCATAAAAAGCCCGTGGAGACGAGGAAACGACGGCAGAGAGTTTTGCAGGGCAAACCTGCGTTGGCTGGGACGCGGGAGATGCTGTCGGAGGGGCGGCCGTGCCACCCGCCGGACCACGGGCACCCTGCACCGCCGCTGCCGGGAGATGTGCTCCCTGCACCCCGCTTTTACCTGCTGGGAAAAGCAGCGGCGAGCGAGGAACAGCCGAAGAATGACGCCTTCCTTGTGAGGGACTTCAGGCAGGGCTTTTTAGGTAGTGTCTTAAACTTCTAACTTTTCTGACTCTCCAGATGCGCATGGAGTGAGGTGCTTTTGGCACACACAGGGAGCTCGGTGTGGGATAATTTGCTATACCCAGAAATGCTAGCGTTCACCTTGTGACGAGGTGGCGCTTTTTGCATCGCCCCTCTGGCGCTGCCGACAACCGGGTAATTTAATATCTCGGAGCACCAAGAAGCACAGAAAAAAAGGTCTATTAAAAGCCAGGGAAGACTCCTAAGTGAGTTACAGTGCTGCTACTGTCAGGGAAAGCTGCAGTCACTGCAGACCCCATGAAGGACAAACACTGAAGTTCATTAAAGAGCTCTCAGCAAACATTTCTTGTGTCAATCCCACTCCAGAGTTATCCTCCAGCCTCTAAGCTGGCTGTATACCTGGTTCCTCTGGATTATTTCAGAGATGAGCAGCTCTCAGGACAAGGCATTGCCTCCCTGCTCTGCCCAGGACATCAGCACCCTCAAAGTGGTGAGTCGTGCTGGGGTAGAGCCCATTTAGAAGAGTTTGATTTTCTCTAACCTGTCCCTGCTTCACAAGCAGCAGCGGCTGATTCCAGCAGCTGAGCTCAGTTTGTTAGCATTTTTCTGAGAAAACAGCATTGGATCTGCGCTGCATCATGGAAAGACATGTTCATTCTTTTTGTATTCTCCATCCACAAAGACAGTCCCCTCTGGGCCAGGCTTCCAGTGTGACCACTCCAAATATAACATACACACATCTGTTGAGGAACAGCTAGATGTGATCCTGCCTTTTACACACAGTCGCTTATTTGTCATCAGTCCTCGCTGCTAGAGAGGGTCAGGCTGCCTCCTTTCTCACCTCTGAGCTTTTGCATCGAGCCCCGTGCAAAGAGCATCCTTGTACTTGCCTTTAATATCAGGGTGGTTGAAGTTCCCCAGATAAACGTAGATTCTGCTCGTATGGAATTATCCCCCACAGCACAGATTCAGTTGTGACAGGAGCAAGAGGACTTAAATGTGGCTGAGAGCTGTGTACATTCAATATAAGGCTGAGCCCTCAAACTGCCCCATATTCGTTTTCTGGTTTTTGGTTTGGTTTTTTGTTGGTTTGGTTTTGTTTGGTTTTTTCCATATTCTTACACCGTAGACAGCATGTGTGTTGGGGATGGGGAGATAAACTGTGGCAGTAGGTGAACAAGGCAGGGGAGTGGGGATTGATGCATTTGCCACATTTTGGAAGTTATGGGAGAAGAACATGGGAAATTGCGGGTTTCTCGAATCCTTACAATTCTACAGCTGCTGCCAAGCACAGGAGCTTGACCACAGCATGGGCAATAGGAGCTCACCCAGAGGAGAGACAGGTTGCATGCAAACCTTCATCCTCAGCATCTCACTGCCTGTCTCCTTGCAGCAACACAGGCTCCTTCCACACTATTTTAAATACCATTGAAATACCACTCTTACCATATAATATACATAAATATGCACTAATCCAGGCACAGGACTACCTTTGGCTGTCTCTGATACCAAAGTTATAGCTGATGGTACAGCAAATGGGGCCCATTGCTCTTCATACCAAATAGCTTTTCCCTGTATTCAACTCCATCACAAGTAGGTTCTTATATGCTAAATTTATGCAAACAAATGCTATTTTGGCAAATTCTTCTGTCAGCATTTTTATGACAATGGATACATACATAATGCAATGAATCCACTCTGCTGAAGAAAAAGGCAAGCATTTCTGAGAAAATTAAAAAGATTTAGGGAAAAAATATTCTGGTCTGGAATGACTCTCAGTATCTTCATAAAATTATTCATTGGTTCCTTCACCAGTGAAATTTATTGCAAATGAAGGAAAAGAAAACACTATTAAGGAGAAGCAGATAAGGCTCTTAACGACCACTCTCTGCAAACCACCCCTCAGAGCTCCCTTACCATTTACGCCACACCAAAGTACACAAGGATGACAGGGCTGGTTTCAACGTGAGCTCATGTAACACGACCGTCAGCAGCAAAGCGTCCCTCTTTGGAAGCCTTCCAAGGCCCTGATTCACCATCACGCACATCTGTAGCACATTAAGCTGTGCATTTGTTATCTCAGAGCTTTAAGAATAATGTCCCCTATCTGACTAAATAAAATCACATTACTGCTTCAAAAGACATCACCATAAGGACTCAAGACCCACGCGGATCATATTAGTGGAACTCCTCGGTCCAGCGCCTTGCAAGAGCATAATCCCTTTAGTCAAGCCTTGAAAGACCAGGCTGCCAGCAAAGTTCAACCTGTTGCACCTGGGATCTGCTGAGGGCAGAGATATTCGGATGCCCTGAGAGCAGGAAAGCCTTCCTCTGCAGTGCTGTTTCCCAGCACCAGCCACAACCAGTGGCTTTCTAAAGTGGTTTCTAAACCACAAGCGCAGGCAGACCTGGGGCCTTAAAAATGGCTCCGTCCCTATTTCTGATGAGAGTGCAAAGCAGTTTGTTGCACAGATAAGGCCAGACGTCTGGTTTCGGGTTGTGGTTTTTTTGGGTTTGTTGGTTTTGTTTTTTTATTTTCCCAAATATGCCATGATCTACTGATACATGTAATGCAGATTACAGGCTCTGTGTACATGTAAAAATGGCTACCTGCTCGGTCAAAAGGTCAGAATCACAAGGTTGTCCCAGGTCATGAACAAAAAGGCATCATCTTTCCTTAAAAATTTTAAAGAAGTAATTAAAATTAGCGACTTCCATCAACTTGGTGACGCTGCAATAGCTGTTCAAGCTGAGAGATGTTTTATCGAAAATACATTCTGTATTTGGAGTCCTCCATCCATGTGGCATAACCCCGGTCATAGCATTTTTGACCTGGAAAAGTCTCTGCAATTACGATCCCATCACTGTTCCCTCTAATATGTAAGCAAAGAGAAATAACTGATTTTGGTTTGCTTTTAGCAATATTTTACGGAATTCAATGTAAATACAGCCACCTGTGCAAAACCAGGAAACTCCCATTCAAAATAAGCTTGATTGCCAAGATGACCCAGCTGCAATAAAGCACAATGAAACACAAATCCCTAGCCAGAGAATGAAATATCTGTTTTTCCCTCTACTCCACTTTCCTGACACACGTGCATGAAAGCCCATCTTCCAAACTAAAAGAGAGACAAACTGCCAATTAAACATGGGCTTTTATATCTTTGTATTCCATCTGAATAATACAGTATAGAAGTGAGTTTCAATGCTTAACTTTTCACCTTTATTGAGATGGAGCATTAAAAAAAACCACAAAAAACTAGTACATATTCAGAATGGTTCCAAAAGTTTACAGCGATTCCAACAAACACCCGATGGATCACAACAGATACGCTTGGCTGGTGTATTATTAAAAAGTCGCCTACAGTGGACGATGTTACTGTCTTTGTCCATTGCAGAAGCCAGATGAGCTCAAAAAGACATCTCTAAGTATTTTAGATCAGGAAAGCTCCTTATTAACTGTTTCTGGGAGGTATATACAGACTTGACCTTGACTGGAAACAGCTGTCGTCATCCATGCACAGGCTGAGCTGCTCACCCACTATTATAAATGTGTGTATACGTAAAAAAATAGTATATACTATAGTATAATTTGTATATATATATATATATGAGAATAATACCCTGAACTTCATAAAACAGGCTTACACCAGGACATGCCTACCCATTGGCCTCTGCACCAATAAAACTACACAAGATGTTGTACACTTAAACATGGTTACACTACTGTACAGAAAACAGCAATACACACAAAACTGGACACAAATCTATTGTCAGCCCACCAGGGTAAATGAAAAGATCTACTAAGAAAACAGATAGAGTGATTTTGATATTACTGTGCCTGGGAAAGCAGGGAGATAATGAGCTGTCACAGCACATAACAGTTCAGCACCAGTGATGCGGCTCTGAACAGTCACAGCTACCAAATAATAATGTTTATTTCAGCATTTCTGTTGAGATCAACTTGACGCCTCAGGCGGTTTGGGGAAGAATCACTTAGTCAACATGCAAAATCCAAATTCAACTGGAGGAAACTAATTAAACCAAGAGTATAAAAGACTTCCAAAACATTAAATAATGTCTGAAAAACACACCTTAGTACAACTGAACTGAGTGGATTTTGGAAAAGTCTCTATTTCTCTCATCTTAAAACACTGGGGGGTTTAGGCTATCTAAGAAATATGTTTCATAGTTAATCTCTTGCAATAAAGCCATCACTGGAGAAGGACATCAGCCGCAATACCTTTTGAATAATCCTTTCATGTCACTCCTCTGATATAATGATGCTACACTTCTATCGACCAGATGTGACTGTAAAGGATGAAAAGTCACATTCAAGAAGTCCTCATAAATACCTTAACTGATTTTCATTTTACAGGGTTTTGGGACTGGAACCATTTTACCCTTTGAGAGGCAGAAGGATCGTGACTGCACCCTTGCTGACGCTCTCCCTTTGGCTCAGCAGGGGCAGACATCACCCCGAACGGTGGCTGTTGTTCATCCCAAACCACTGCTCCGTAGGTGCACCAGCCCGGCAGGCTCCGGGTGCACGCAGGAAGGGTCCTCGCACCAAAAATCGCCCGTTAGTGACGCCAAACCTCCCCTAACCGGGCAAAAGTATTCTTCTAAGTTAGATGCTGGCAAGTATGGTGGGCATGGATAAATGCAAGCACACTATTATCTTCTTTTTAACTGATTCCCTATGTCTCTATAAAATGAGGCAGATACTCACAAGCAATGCAAAACTTATGCATCCTGATAAGTAGAAATGGCATTTAGTTACTCCAAAATATACCAGGGAAGAAGTCAGTTGAGCTTAACCTCTGCTACAGCCTATTATTCCCCAAATTCCTCATCTTTTACAGAAAACATACTCCGGGTGATTTGAGGGGAGGGGATCAGCTGAATTCAAGCAGCTAGAAAAAGGCATGGCTGGTTTCAGCCCATCATCCTGCCAGTGCAGGCAAGAACCACATCAGAGTCGGGATGCTCCTGTCGCTACACACAATTACCTCCCAGGTTTTATCGCTGCAAACCCCTGGAAAACAATAACTCTAACGTGGAGCATTTTGCCCTTGTCAGAAAACAGCAGCAAATTCTGCAGAAGCACATTTAAAGGGTAATTGTTGAATCTGGGTCAGGCAGAGAAGCGCATGTTTTTCGGCGGGTTTCGCAGCCGGCCGGAGCCTGCCACCAGGTGTCACCAACTTCTTGATTAACGCGGATCCCATCGGAAAATGCTCCTTTTTCAGCCTATTTATTACTCGAGGGGATGATTTTCACACGTACCACCAAGAACCAGAAAAGACGGCCACTTCCCCCTCCAAAATCGGATGCTGTTTGACTCCGTTCTTGTACAAAAGCTTTCAGTACAGGTGCCTCCGGAGAATCAATTCTCTTAGGTTTGCAGTTATTCCCACAGCCTGCCACCATACAGAAAAAGAGACCCTAACCCCACCATTAGGTTTAACTCTCGTTCCCATGAAGGATGCGGGGACTCGGGGGTGTCGTGTGCTGCCTCTGAACAAGGCAGACCGAAGCCTGCCCTAGCCTATGGGGAAACCCAGGACTGCAGCCTTTGCTTTACTCTCAAAAACCAACCCACAGAGCAGTTAGGGCCCAGATTTCCAGAGGGGAACTGGTTTGGGTCAATCCCACAACTCCAGCTGAGGGGGAGTTAGCCCGCAGATGTGTAAAGCAAGGTACAAGATGTGAGAGTTAAAGAGTACCTTGGAAAAAAGTAAGCAAAAACTGTAAAAAGCACAGTTACCTATCCCGGTGTCTGAAGCAAATGGTGCTGAGACAGAGACTTCCTACGTCAATCTGAAATAACACAGAAGTGGACGCGATGGAAAAAAAACCAGCTCAGTTGGGGGAAATGATCTTTCCAAACAGTCTCATATCTTTGTGTACATACATGACATTTCTACAATCAGCACAATGTAAGAACTAGAGAGAAAATATGAGTTACTAATACTTCTGCATCAGTTACAAAACTACCCGAAAAACAGAAAAAGTTATCACAGGAGATAATGTATCCCAGGCTCCCAGCGCAATGCCATGCGTGGAGGCAGGGATACACAAGAGCAGCACCCAGCACTAGCTCTGGGAATGCTGCCACCGTACTCGGTGCCTACAGACATTGCCATGCTTTGAAGATGATCAACGAGGAGATATTCTTACAGCATCTTGACACTGCCTCATCATGTGAAAGACACTCCCGGAGGGACTCAAAACTCTCTTTTTATTCTGATTTGAGCTGCCATGGATACAAATGTCTTTAACTGAGAACAGACCTTCCTTACTGGTCGATAAGCCCCAGGTCCTTTGGTTGAAGCAAGCAAATCCTTGCAGAGTGACAAAATTTAACAGCAGCCTTGAAACCTTCAGAATCATATGAAAATTAGGACTTTCTGTTCTTCCTTTCTCTCCCTCTGATTATCCATCCCAATGTCGGAGCTTTGTCAAACACCCCATAACTTATAGCATCCGTCTGGCAGGTCCTCATGTCATTGTATTCTTTGAGACTGCCACTATAATGTCCACTGAAGGCACCATCACTGTGGACACGATCCATTAGGTTCAGGGAGGATATTGGCTGTATCTTCATATAAGACAATCCCTGGAATCTGAATTTTTTGCAGATGCTTGATTAGGCCATGCAGATGCTGAATTCAAGAGACAGACACAAGACCAGAAATGTTTTACTTTGTTTTCAGGACATCACTTTATAAGGCATCCATTTCAGGAATATTTTCACTTTGGATGGCCACCAAACCCCACATCCTCTACATCAAGCTTAAGCTAAGATCTTCATACCAAAGCTGCAAGAAATCCCTCAAGATTTTCAATTGTATTTAAAAATCTGAAAATTCTCAATTCAATGCAAAGCTGTAAGATACCTCCAATCTGTACTGATTTCAAAGATGCTATGTAAAATTGCAGCCCAACCTTGCCTGATAGCAATGCAAAATCTCAAGGGTATTGTACAAGGTGTCAAAAAACCTTGTAATCTGGGACAGCAGAGATTTTGACAGTCTGAAAAGCAGAGGTGCAGAGGTGCTAACTGTGGTTTTAGGACAGGCATGTTATCTGAATTGTTCTGGTACGATCTTCAATAGTGAGTGACCTCGGCATGTTCAGTTCATTTATCACCAGGAGTCACAAATCTTGCACTTCTCTCTGGTTCTCTGCGGAGCCAGAAAGATGCTGTATTCTGCACAAGGAAATGCACATCATGCCTTTGAGCCCATGGTACGTTTCACACTGCATATTCTGCTGCAAAAAACATAATGCACTACAGAGATGCGCAGTGAGGGAGGGAGAAATGTCCCAGGTTTGGCCCTGCTCCCACAGTGGATCAGGGCAGCACCTTCCCCAGAAGCCCAGGATCAGATCCTTTGCATAAACAGCACTCAGAAATGGCTGAGCAATTTTCTCAGTGAAGGTACCTTCTCCTCTGACAGTGCCTGGCTCAAACAAGCAAAGAGGGCTTGTGTTCTGCTTTGATTTTGCATCTCGTTATCCCACTCTTCACAGTGAGCAGATGTGAGGAGGCTTTTCACTTTTTGGAGCATTGCTGTATCCAGACCAGATAGAAAATACTGCTCGACACCAGACAACTGCCCAAATATATCAAAGTGCTATATCCTCTTATCTCTTAACCTACCAGTTAATCTAGAAGTAATTCCAGACCTCTTCCTTCATTGAATTTTTGTCTTTCTTGCTATATGATGAAACCTAGCTTTGTTAGCAGCATCAGCAGGGGAAGAAGGTTGTTGCATCATTAAATCAGTGATGGGGACTCAGGAACCCTGGATTAAATTCCCAGCTCAGACACCCATTTCCTGCATAAGCAAACACCAGCCTTTCCTGCTCCTTGCTTTTCCATGCATTAAACAGAGGTGGTGACTCTCTTTCTCCAGCATATAAAAGCAGGGAGGATGTTTGGCAGCGCTTACAACAAGCCACGTTTCAATACAGCAAAGGGTGAAGTGAATGCCTAACCCATACTGAAGGGTTTTAATTGTGTTTTTATCAATGGTGAGGCATTGCAAGTCAAGAGCTGTGACAATATACCCTAAATCATACAGGATTACTACATTGTGTCAAACAAACACATAATTAAGCAGCTTTAATATGTTAACAGTTTGGAATCAGATTAGTGTTGTATTAGGCTAATAGAGTTGGTCCCCATTAATCCAGATCAATTGCTCAACTCTGTTAGTTTATTTAAGGTTTTTTAAAGAAATTTAAAAACATAAATCTAATTCTCAGCAGAATGTGCAGATGCTGTAGGGCAGGATGAATTCATCAAGATATCTGAGCACGTGGATAAACCAAGTGCAGCTTAACTGGTTCAACCGTGCAACGCAGAACTAAACCCTCTAATCCCCTGTGATGAGATTTTTGTGCTGTACAAACACAGAGGGTACCACAAGAAGTGACGATGTATCTGGGCAGCAAGGTCCTGAGGCACCTCTCCACGTGTGCAAATGGCACTGAGCCCCATGAGGCTTAACACACCCTCAGGACCAGTATTAGAGCCCAGCACCACCTTACGTCGCAGACAGGTGACAGAGGGAACGCTGCTTTCGGAGACAAAACTACAGGCATGCAAGGCACAGATCCATGTAAAACTTGCTGCCCAGCTTCCCCATGCTATCCAAGCTTTAAATACGGGGCTTTAGGGATCATGCACATCATGAGAGCAATGCTGGGATGTCTGCGCACGTTCAGCATGAATGATCCCAAATGCAGGGCTTGCACTATAGCAGTCTTTGCGAGCCAGCTCAGAAAGGGTCTTTATTTTCCATCCATGGAATGATTACATGGAAACATCCAACTGAAAGAAACTACGAATACTGGGGCAAGGAGGTGGGCCAAGGGCCAGCCCTTATTGCTAATGACCTGTACAGCACTGACGAGCTTTAATCCAGCCTCGTTAATGCAGCCTACTCTTGGCACATCAAAAATACAAACTGCAGCAGAGTGACATCTTGCCCCATTAAGGTTTGGTACAGATTTCAAACTCAGAGGTGATGCTTCAAATCCAGATTCTTACAGCCACCCACACATGCACCGTCTACTCAAGTTCTCTATGAATGTGCATGTGTGTGTATGTAAATATATATATATATATTCTCCCTCCATACATGTATTTTCTATAATCTATACATAGATGTATTCTATATTGCAGCAGGGCAATGGCAAGATTCTACTACTTTAGTTAATCTGGCTAAGGCAAAAATCACACCTTATAGATGCAATCTCTTTTAAGCCAATTCTATATTGCTTTATACTCACAAAACATGGAATAAGTTTAGATAAAAATCAATGTATACTTGTCTTATACTGGATCAATTGTCCACATTTTTCTGTATCACTGCAAACAATTCATTTTAACAGTTAATTTAAGCTGATACACAGGGCGGTCTCTAACAAGACAATTTCTGAAGTTATTGTCTACGTTCAAGGTAGCATTCAGCCAGTGAGAGAGAGATTTGATTTACACTGCGCGAGTACTAGTGAGTCACCCAAGCACCCATAAAGCAGACTACACGTGTAGAAGTGAAGTGCCAAAGAGCTAATTCATCATACCCTTTCTGAGACAAATCCCACGGTGCAGAAGGCAGGATGCTGTAGTCACCTGACATGCGGACACCAAGCTTTTATTCATGTCGAGATGTTATTCTCGGTACAGAGCACCAGGCCTTGAGTTACAAAGCATAAATCCTGATCCACAGTGTTTATGCTATTGGGGACAAAAAGTCTGCTTAGAAATATTGCCGGGAAAATGTCAAGCAATGAGCTATACGTGATGGAATGACATGGAGACGATGCGTTTTGTGCTGAGAGTAAAATGGCAAAATACAGAATGTAAATAGGTTTGGACGGCACTGTTTTTTCCAAAGCCTGAAGCTCAGCACACAACACTAAAAAGAAAAACCACTTGCATCTGTTTTTTTATGATGGAGTCATAAAAAGCAGTCAGGTATTTTTTGTTTGCTATCAAGCACTTATTGACGTGCGGCTCACTAAGATGAAAATATTTTATGGCAAAGACATCGGTGAGCATCCTTGCACCCACAGAACAAAATACTGTGCCGAAGCAATGTGGTATAAACACTTCACTTCACATATATTGGCATTTACAACACGCAGCAGTAAACGACACATAAAAAACATGGTCATAGGCACTTACCTTCAAGGGTAGCTTCAGTGACGTGTCATTAACATGTATTTGTGGACCATTTTGAAAGCAAACAGGAAAGCCTGAGCCACAGCTACGCTGGCAGACAGCTCACCGGTACAGCTCTATCTCCCCTCACTTTCACCACTTTCTGATGGCCAGGCATGTTTTCTCATTAATATTAGCCACAAAACTAGTACGGGACACAGTGCTGCACAGGGCCAAGGTTGCAGAGCTGCTGGCTCCTCGGTTTTGTCTTTCCATTTCCAAATGTCTCAACATTTCTTCACTCTTCAGCAGATAAAGCCACATGTCCCACTGGGATTGTGACAGCGGTGCCATCAGCCACATCCTTCTGAAACCTCCTGGTTTCTGCTAACGGCGGGCAGCAGTGGGAGATGATTTCCTGAGAGCTCCTCCAAGCGCTGTTAGGACAGCAGAAGACCCATCTTCCCTTCCCATCAACAAGAGACCGGCTGACCGAGCCTCAAGAGAAATTGCCATTTATTCTCAAAATACAGGTCTATACTAGCCATTTCCTTTTCCATTAAAATTGAAATAATGTATTAAGCAATGCAACTAGAAAGGAATTTCCCAAAGAACTATTATTGTGCATGTGTGTTTTCTCCTTAAACTTTGATTTGTCACAAATCATTGTAGACAGGAAGGATGACACGTTCTGTAGAGAAATTTTTTACATTGTCAAAATTCTTGTTCTGAAGTGTTCAAAATGAAGTTTTGTGCTGTATGAAATATTGAAAAATACTGTGTTACAAAATTTTAAGGCACATAAAAAAAGAAAATATAAAGGATCAAAATACTCCAGTTGACCAGATCTGAGTTTTAGGGTGTTGGTATCTTTTTCAAGGCAAACAGACTTTCAAGATTTCGACATTTCTTCCTGACTCAAAACACACAAAATTTTGGCAGTCTTGCCTTTTTTTCGGTGAGACGAGAAGGCTGTTTCACACGTGGCTTTGCCAAGCATCACCGAGGAAATAATTACCCTCACGTGCAGGGGGAGGGCAGGTTTTTTTCCTCCCATGCCCCACACTCCGCAACAACCCCCTGATGGCGCAGTGGTGGCTGCAGAAGGAAATGCCGGACTGTGGTGACGAGGGCCACCCTCTGCCCTGTCCTGTCCCAAGGGCTTCACAACCACTGCGCTTTCCTGGCTCCCACGGGGCTGGAAGCAACCGTGAGGGTCACCAAGTCTCCTGCTGCTGAGGAAGCACCGCATCATCACTGTCATAAATTTCTTAGTTTTCTCACAAAACTGGTTTTGCTTCCTTTCATCCCACCATGCTGGCAGAGGAACCTCGTTCTCCCAAGGGCTGCTGTGTTCCTCTAACCTACGGTGTGCCTATGGCCACACAAACCTGGTTCATTAGCTCAAACAGCTGTTCTCCCCTTCACATGTTTAAAGAGCAAAGTTATTTTTAAGTGTGCCCATTACACCAGAAAAAACAAGCCAAGCCCTCTTTTGTCTCCCTCTTGCACAGCAGTCTCTGTTTCTCATCACACCAGCACTTTTTCGCACCATTCCCTGCTATCAGAAAACAATTTAAAATCAAACACCAGGCAGGAAAGCTCTCCTTGGCCTCCTCTTTTGCTCTTTTTGCAAGGCGCGGCTCAACCATAAACATTTATCTTCCACAAATAGCACCTAACCTCCACAAACGCAGAATATTTCAGCCTTTTTGGTGTGATTGCTAACAGATTTATCACTTCCATCTATTAGCTGGCCTATGACACCGTTAAGATTAATTCGGTGTCTAGTACATTGAGAAGCAGACCGTGCTGAGGATGAGTTTTTCCCCAGAAATCGGACTTCCAGCAGCACACAGAACGGAGGTACAGGGACCCCCGACAAGCACCCCACTATCCGCTCCAGTGAGCCACCCATGGGCAACCACCGCACCCCAGCATCCAAACAGCTCGATGCCCAAGGGGAGACCAAAAGCTTGTTGTTCCCTTACGAAGGCACCACAAACCTCATGGGCTTCACGCCCAGCCTGGCAAACATGGGTTTGTTTTCCTCATGAGCTTCTCCTTCGGCACTTGAAACATGTAGGAAATGTGGTTGATCCCACTGCAGCCAGGATGCTCATTACACTGGGACCATGAAACCCACAGCCAAATGTTTTATCCCACATAGAGGCAGAGGTTCTGGGCACCGTCCTCCAGCCCAACCTCCTCCTTTCGGCACTTAGGTGTATTGTTTAAGGATAATGAGCCTTTAAATCACTGCTTTTAAGACTCTGCCACTTTCAATAAATCAGATGGGGTCTTGGTTTGGGTTTATATTTTGGAATGGAGAAGGAAGGAGGCTCTGATATTGTCAAAACAGCAAAAAAATCCAACAAAGTCAAAACAAAGTATTTGCTTATCAATATCAGAAGCCTGAACTAGCATTTTATTTGTGTTTATATACAGTGACGACATTCAGGTGAGACTGTACTAAGTGTCATAGGGTCGAAAGTAATGTTTTCTAGGTAACAAAGCATTTACGAAGACAAATCTGCATCACAATTTCATTCACACTCAGATCTGAGGGAATGAGTTGGCATAATTGACAACTCCATCTTTTTGACATATTTATAATTTGCTTTAAAAAATTAATGCAAACACAAAGTGAAAATATTCAACACAGAGGATAAAGAAACACACGACCAATGTTTCCCACTTCCCTCAGCTGGAGGTGACACATTGCCTCAAACACAGTATTTATCTTGGCATTTCTAAATTATTTGCTGCTATTACTGTTTTTTTTTCCTAAAGACATGCCAAGGTATTACTTTCCAAATTACTGGCCTCTATTCCTAGTTACCTGCAATTTCCATCTCCCATGAAAGTCAGGGCAGTCACATGGAAGAAAAGGCTGGAAGCGTGAGGGGTCGTTTGCCCAGGACCCCCATAGCTCCAAGACTCCTCCAAAACCACACCATGAGAGCTGCTGCCTGCAGCAAAGGGGCCGAGATCAGAGGGAGGAGATGGGAAACCGAGTCACGGAGCAGTCACTTCCCAAGAACCACCCAGGAGAAGAGACGGGTGAGGCATTCTGGCCATCGACCTGCCCGATGCCTGCTTTCTCCCCCATCAGCGGGTTGTAGGATGAACACAGCACCTTGCACACGGCTATGGCCTCTGCAGAACATATTGCTTACACAAGTGCCAATTGTTTGGCACTTGCGAGAAATTTGGCCAAGCCCCGTTAGAAGATGCTGTTTGGAGTCATGTTGATGCATCATCCTCTTGCCGTGGTATTTTTAAGAGCTATCTGTGATTTCTAGCCCTTTCCGAGCTAGAAAAAAAATCCCACTTTGGCCATGATGGGCACATGTCAAGGAAAAGCAGCCACGTAAGCACCATGGTACTATGAATATGTAGCAAGCACTGGTACCATTTTGCTGTAAAACAGAAGGAGCAGACAACCAGAGCATTTGGGTCCAGATCTTCTTCCTTCAGGTACTGACTTTAAACACTTTGCAACAGCTAAAGCAGCACAAGGATTCCACATGCAGCTCTGAACTTCTCCCTAACCTTTGTGGTGGCATTAGCATAAGGCAAGGAGACATATTTTGACTCCCATCTGTGCAAATCCTCCTCGTGCTGCAGAATCAACATTCTGTCAACCAATTATTTTATGCTGTATCACAGCACCGGGGGAGGGGGGGGAGATGAGGGGGAATCATCACACCTACAATCAAAAGAGCAAGGTTTTGCAACATAGCATGTACTAAAGATGTCTGTCTTAAGTCAAACTAGCAGCCATATTTTATTCAAGAAGCATGTAAACAAATCTGGCACATTCATTATAAAAAAAATTGTGTACCTAGCATGTTCATCACATTTCAGATATTCCATTCCTCCCTCCCCACTGAGCTCCATGGAGACAAGTCAATCACAGTTAACCATCTGGTAATCCTTAGCCCAGGCTGTGCAGCTGTTACCTACCATTTTTAATCAGGGCTATGTCTTCCATTCATGCTAAATAGGAGGCATGAACAGCTGCTTGGCCAACACTTTCAAGCAAGCGCTCTCTCTCTCTCTTTAGTATTCCTGGCTTCTCTTCCTTTCAGCTTTACATTTTGCCCATGTTTTACAAGCTTTCACTTAAAAAAAAAAAAGTAATAGTGAAACAAGGGGAAAATGCTTCTGATCGTTAAATCTTTAGAGGGTATATCTGCTCTAAACAAGTTCCTGGGGGACACACACTGCAATCACAGTCTCTGCCTTTAGAAAGTAAAAATCAATGCATCCATGGCAATAAGTTGTTTTTTTTACCTACAGAGCCCTGCAGAATGGGTCTCCATTGCACATTTCAGGTAGTGAAGTTTCAAGCATATCAGAGGTAAGATAAATTTAAATTATGAGTATAGAGATTCATTTTTTAAATGGGTACAGTAGTTTCTCTAGCTTGCAGGGAAGGTTTCCTGCAGGCTTTTCTGTATCCCAGCACCCAAGCAGAAGCCTCCATGCCTTCAGGAGGTGCAGGGCAAGGGCACATGCCAAAGGCTGGTTATCCAGTGTCACCACCAAATCAGGCTGTCTCACCTGCCTTGCTTGGATCCAGAGGAGCTGCTCCCCTGTGAACCATGTCTTAAGCTTCTCCCATCATCCAAAAATTTTGCATTTATTTTTGTAGGAGGTCCAAGTTTTATAGCAACCAGCCATCTTTTCCACAGATCTAATATTACAGCATCAGCATGGCAGTATCCCAGTTGCGACTGCTCTGAAAAGCAGCACGTACCCTGCTCAGGTGACAGATACCAGCCCAGCTCCATGCTGGGCACACACATGCAGTCTCTCATTCTCTCTCTTGCATGCATCCAGAGCAGTGACTGTAAATGTCTTACCACAATAACATGAAAAAAAACCAAACCATAAAAATCAACTTTTATCCATTGCCAATGACAGATTTGCTGCAAAGTCAAGATGATGGTCATGGCAATCTATGGTGATGCCACCTAGCAGAAATTACTCAGAGAGAATTGGTACCCAACCCAGCATGATTTCCACCTGGATTTTGCAGGTGCGGACACTGAGGCGTTAGCTGAGCCTGTTTGTTTAAGCCAACTCCTCCAGCATAGGCTGCTTTTGTAAAACGTTTCTTTGCATTTGTTTTTTCCTGAAATCCTCCTTCAGCCAAGAGATGCGTTACTTCTATCGGCCTTTTCAGAAGAGCGGTACCTTGGAGCATGGAAATCGCCTGTCACCTCCGCACGCTGTGCAGCAACAATAGTCACAATTTATACCCCAACACCAATGTTATAGGTAGTGGTGTAACACTGCAGAACATGTTACTTGTTCAACCTAACAACAAACAAAACCAACATGAAGGTCACACTGCAAATAATAAAAATAAAAAAAGACAGAATGCTATAGCTATTAGAAAACACTGTCTTTATTAATGAATGACATATCACTGGGGAGGTAAAATCTTGCATGGGCAAATCAATTAGTTTGCCTTAACAGAAAATAAACAGAGGACATTTTCAGTACAGAACAATGCATAAAGGTTAACATAATCATGTATTCCTCCTAGCCTACCATGAATTCAGCATTTAACTTCTAAAAGTTTGCCACAAGTAAAAAAAATAAAGGAATAAATTAGATGACAGGATGGTGTTTCATCTTGTGGAGGGAAAATTCTTCCAAAACGCAAAACATATCAGAGCAAATTTTAAGAGAAAATAAAAAAGGTCTAGAAATGTGGTAGAAGGACCCTGTGAAAAAATAGCTCTAGGATAACGAATGCCATCAAATCTGTAAGGTTCACTTCTCTTTATGGTCTTTATGCATACACACAGACAAAATTACTACAAACATTCCACTTTAATGGCATTTTAGAATTTCATAGGGGATAAAAAAAAGTCTTCACTGCTGTATCTAGTGTGCAGATTCAGTTCAACTCTCACATCAGAGTGGATTGGAGAATCTTTAAGTTCCTCTGTTACAGATTGAAGAATAAAATACGAATCCTATGTTAGCTCTTTTGGGAAGTCTTGTTTCAACCAAAAAAATCCTCCTCATGAGTGATGGACCAACGCACATACATCTCTAGGCAATGATCGGGCTGACAGCAGTGAAAATGGGGCAAGAGAGGAGTGCAAGGAAGAAAATCAGCCAGTGAAAGGCACAAGTATGGATGGTTCCTTGGCAGGAAAAATAATGCATAATACAGGGGAATAGTTTTCTGCCACAAACTAACTAAACTGAACTGGGACTATGTGCTGTACACATTAAACTGGCCCTTGCTGAAGGCTGTCTTCTGCTTGTAGGTCAATATTCCCAGTCTGCAAATTTGGTGTATGTTCTGTGATATCCTCTGATGCACCCTCCCCATTGTGCATCCCTCCATGCTATGGAAGTGAATAAAATTTAAATTTAGGATAGAAAACACAGCAAATGCTAATCAAAAATTTACATATGCTAACAACAGGGAGCACCAAACTAGAGGAGTATTAGGAAACCATGAGAGCCAACAGATTTTGTGGTACTTGCTCTGATTGTGCCAGCTGCTCTACGGACAAAACTGAGAATGCGGATGCTTTTCCAGAGGCGATGTGGCAGAAACTCAGGCTCAGCAGCACCACCTGAACAACTCTTACAAACTACCACATGCCAGAAAAGTGCAGAAAACACCTTCTGTGACTGAAGCAAAGAGCAAGAGATTTTCTTGGTCACTGTAACGCTACAAAGTTGTAAAAAGCTAAGCTTTGCAGCCAAAATACTCTTACATACTATACTAAGCAGCAATGCCCATGCTGTAGCCAGTGGTTGCTATTTCTGGCAGAAAAGCTGATTCTCTGATGACACTACTGCTACACCAAAAGGAACTGTCTTTTCTGATAAGGAGCCATTTCCCTGAGCCTTTGACTGCACTATTACAAGACGAGGCAAGTGATGTTACCCCTTCCCCAAGCCAGGGACATCTCTTATAATTAGGAAAAGCTTATGGCACTTAAACCCCTTGATAGGCAAGTGAAATCAGTGAAGTACTATTAATCCTCACAGCAATTAATTCAGCATAGAGCAAGCCCTGGACAGACACACATCCACCTCTGACAGACTCAGAATGGCTATGTGCTTCCACACCGGCATAAAATGTGCAGATCTACCTCAGATTTTAAAAAGTCCAGTGTGGAAATACTGGATGTGCTGGGGTGCTGAGCACAAAACCCACGTAATGAAGGGTTTGGATTTAATAATTTAATCTTGTGGTGGTTTTTGTCATAAAACCACACCTTCTTTTTGGGAAAAAATCTCATTTTTATAATATGTGGTCCCAACAAAAGAATGCATTCTTCCTTAGATTTACTCCTGAATAAAAACCAGCTTGGCATCTTTGTTGGTTGAGACAAAAATAAATCACAACCTGCCAGATGTGAGCTATAATAATGGTGGTGGTGATGATTTTGAGTTTGTTCCCCCCCCCACCCCCCAAGTATACTAGTTATGAAACAGAGACTGAAAGGACTGAAAGAGAATTTCAGCATCTTTAATTAAGAAAACAGAATGAACTAGAAATCTGGAAAATAACTTGTGACTAATATGCAGATTTTATCAGCTTGCAGATCGGAAGCCACAGTTTGCTGGAAGTTGTCTCCTTTTTGCTAATTTTCCTCAGATGAAAAAGGCACTTGTGTTCTCTCTCTGAGTGCTTTGCCTCCATGCCTTTTGCAGCATATGCTCAAGTTTGCAGTTACTATTGATAGAATGGGAAAGAATTACAATTCTTAAGATTTTATGAAAAGTCTTTTTAAACCTAAATGCTGTAGAATTTAAATCGTAATTCAGATATTCACACTCAAACATCAGTCCTGGAAGCTTCCCTTGCAAAATTCCTCCCATAGATAGAATTTAATTTAAATAAAGGCTGCAATGGTGCACGTGTTTAGACTGTGGCCTCACCGGAGCCTGCGTACATGCATGAAAGCTGGCGATGACAACAGAACAGTAGAAGTGTTCAGACTATTTTAGGCCAAACGTCCAGTGGGACACTTGAAAACTGCTAATTTGGAAGAGGATAGACACATGACTTCAGAGCAAGAAGAGAAGTCTGCTCTGTGATCATTAGCTGAAACCCTGGGAGTATCTGCGCAATTAGCAGAGGGAGGTGGCTCAGCAAGAGGGCTGGGAGAGCAAAGCCCCACAAGTGAGGGATGCCCACGCCCTAAGAACGCCTTCCTATCAAGCATTTCTTGAGCCCACCAGCCCCTGTGCTAAGGTATGGGAAGCCGAAGTCAGTCATAATCTGCGAAAGGGACAAAACCCTGTATCACACACAAGATTACTCCTGCAGGATTGGGGCTTATAATGACTCTCAACCAGTTTTCTGCAGGGGTCAAATCCTTGGTTCCCTTTCCCCCCAAAAAGCAAAAAAAAAAAAAAAAAGGGGCAAAAAAAAAAATCTGCTAAAGAACCAAGGGTGCTGATGGGCTCTGGATTGCATGTCAGAGGCTCTGTGAGAGCAGCAGTAGATTTGGTCCCCCTGCAGCAAGGGCAACCACTGCCAGAGCACTACCCCTACCCCAGGTGCTGGTGCCACACTGGCAGTTTGGGGGAGAAAGTGCACGAGACGGTGCACATCATAGAATCATAGAATGGTTTGGGTTGGAAGAGACCTTAAAGATCATCTAGTTCCACCCCCCCTGCCATGGCCAGGGACACCTTCCACTAGACCAGGTTGCTCAAAGCCCCATCCAACCTGGCCTTGAACACTGCCAGGGATGGGGCAGCCACAGCTTCTCTGGGAAACCTGTTCCAGTGCCTCACCACCCTCACAGTGAAGAACTTCTTCCTTATACCTAATCTAAGCCTACTCTCTTTCAGCTTAAAGCCATTGCCCCTTGTCCTACCACTACATGCCCTTGTAAAAAGTCCCTCTCCAGCTTTCCTGTAGGCCCCCGTTAGGGACTGGAAGGCCGCTATAAGGTCTTCCCAGAGCCTTCCCTTCTCCAGGCTGAACAACCCCAACTCTCTCAGCCTGTCTTCACAGGAGAGGTGCTCCAGCCCTCTGACCATCTTCGTGGCCCTCCTCTGGACCCACTCCAACAGTTCCATGTCTTTCTTTTATTTTGGGGACCCCAGAGCTGAACGCAGCACTCCAGGTGGGGTGTCATGAGAGCAGAGCAGAGGGGCAGAGTCCCCTCCCTCGACCTGCTGGCCACGCTTCTTTTGATGCAGCCTGGGATACGGCTGGCTTTCTGGGCTGCAAACACGCATTGCTGGGTCACGTTGAGCTTCTCATCGACCAACCCCCAAGTCCTTCTCCTCAGGGCTGCTCTCAATCCACTCATCGCCCAGCCTGTATTTGTGCTTGGGATTGCCCCCACCCATGAGCAGGACCTTGCACTTGGCCTTGTGGAACTTGGT
This sequence comes from Haliaeetus leucocephalus, assembly GCF_000737465.1. NCBI lineage: Eukaryota > Metazoa > Chordata > Aves > Accipitriformes > Accipitridae > Haliaeetus > Haliaeetus leucocephalus. Next base: position 8,706,290 of record NW_010972438.1, read on the forward strand.
GAGGTTCGCACGGGCCCATATCTCCAGCAATCTGTCGAGGTCCCTCTGGATGGCATCCCTCCCCTCCAGCCCAGCAGACAGAGCAGCTCTGTTCCTGCCCTTGCTCACCTCTGACTCTGCAGCCATGCCACAGGAGACGAGATGTACAGTGGGGAGAGCGCAGACGGGGCATTACGCTGCCCACCTCTGCGCTTCTTTCCTTCTGCTCCGATTCGAGAATTTTGCAAGGCATTTCAGTCACAAAATGCTAACTATGCCAAACTTAGATCACATCAGCGTAGCACAGTATGTAACTCTGAATAGGAAAACTGATTTCCATCTTATTAGGCATGCAACGAACTAAAGGCGCCACAAATAGGAAGTATATGCATCTACCTATAGGAATGCCTTTGTTACACTCGAGGACTGTAACTATGAATTAGACCTGAAAACAAAATTTCCATTTCCTAGGCTTTTTTCTAAAGCACCATCACATGGATGCAGACGCAGATATACAAGCTCACACAAGCTCTTAGATGAAGTGACTAACGCTATCATAATATGTATGACCGGGTAAGAAACATGATACTGTCACTCAGTTAACAACACCATAAATGAGAATGTAACAGAGAAAATGTATCCCTAAGGAGTGTGAAAATACGTTAACTCCTTGATGCTCTTCAGAATCCATTATCAGCTACAGAAGGCACGCCATGATATCCAAATCCTGAGTGTCAAAGATTAAAGACATGATACACAGGCATAATCAATTTTAATTACATTGCTTCATCCACAATCACTCTGTAAACAGGTCTGGAGCTAGTTGGATCAATAAGTGAATTCCCATCAAGTGCAACGAGCTGCACATTCAGCAGGATAAGTTATCCCTGCCTATGGCTACAAAAAAAAAAAAAAAGAGTTTGTTCTCAGCATTACCAGGACAAGATCACTTTTAAATTGGCTCAGGCTGCAGATCACAGCATGGCCAGCCCACTGCTTCCCAAAGGCTCGCTGCAAAGGGCAAGGCTTTCAGAGCGGCCGCAGATAGCTTACGTACCCACCGCGGTGGTCTTCATTATATTCGGTATTTGAAGCATAAAACATTCAACAACAGGATATTTTAACTCCTAAAACCAGTCAATTACGTTTGCTGAATTAGACTGTGTGACTGAGTTGGTAAGCACAACGAAGGAAGAGGAGTGAAACAAAAGCCCAGTTTAAAATAGGTCGCTCCTTTAGAAAATTTTGTAATTACACACTGCAAATGCATTTGCATGTCCAATGAGTAATGCATGTTTCTTGCGATGAGAAAGCCTGGAAAAGCTTAATCAAAGCCTAGCTTATCAGCAAAGGCTAATTGGCTTCCATAGTGCATCATCCAGCAGAATCTAGCATTAGTACAAGCTTCGCCAACCATTAGTTGGCAGAAAATCCCAATTTATTTTGATAACAGAGGTCATACCTCCGGGGGTTTCCATGACCACATAATCAGGTGGTGCATCAGTGGCCCATCCCATGCCCTCCAGTCAGCATCACCCAGTTAATCAACTCGACAGCCAGGAAAGATGGGAACTGACCATGATACAAAGAGTAATTTGGGAAGGAAGAAAGGTACAAGGGTGATACATAATGAGTTGAAATCTTTTTCTTTTAAGAAAGAGTGCAAAACAGAAACTAATTAATAAACTGCCATGAGTAACGCAACCAAAAAATGCAAAATAATGATGGACTGAAGTTTTCCCTACAGCGAGCTGTCATCTCAGTTTGTGAACTGTAAGGCTGATTTCCCCAGTGTTATGCAAAGAAATGGCCTTTTTTTCCTTCTATTTAGACTTCATATTTTAGCTGCTGAGTCTTATTTACACTGAGGTGGGTTTGCAGGTAAGGAATAAACCTAACCCTTCTCCTCCTGGGCATGATCTGCCTGTGCAAAAATGTAATATTCTGGGGAAGCACATCTTAGTAGTTCCAGACTTGGATTTCCACCAGGACAACACATGACAACAAATGACAAAACCTAAAGAAAGTCAGACCTTATGGGGGGCGGGGGTTAAACACATTTTATATAAAGATTAATTTATTCATTTAACACTTCATCTGAAATCATCTTACATCTGCGTCACAGCCTGAAATTGTTACAGGCAACCTAGTAGAAAGTATCACGAGATAGCATTGGCTTGGTGCGAGTCAAAAGCAAGGAGCTAGAACCAGAATTTATTGCCATACTAAACCTAGTATGCAGGAAATACTTTTGCCATTTCAGTTCAGTGGCTAAATTCAAGGGTGAAGAATCAAACCCCACCAGGACCACCTGTAAGCGTCTCGTGGCTATTTGCCACCAGGCCACAGCAAAATATCTTCTTGGAGTCTCATAGAGCTGTCAAAGAAGCATGTATTGTACAGTGCAAAGGTAAAGGAGATAGCTCTGTAAGCATTATAGATTCATCAGTACAGCACTTCATTGCTGAGAAGCTGAGCTAATTCGCACTGCCCCATTGACAGCATCACATTAGGATCCATCCTATGCCCTCCCCATGGCACTGCTCGGAGTTGAGTAGGTCCCACCAGCTCACGCAGAGCCGGCCAAGGCATATCTGGATGACACGTGGTGCATGCCCTGCTAGCGTTTGTCATTCAAATCACCCAGCTACAAAACTCCAACCACAACGGTTAAACACAAGCAAAACAATCTAATTTTGTGCTTCAGAAGACCAACTAAAAGTCCCCTCACCGTCTGCAAATCCAAGTGCCAGACCTGGGCGATTAGGACCGCGTGTTTCCTAGGTGATAAGCCTTTCATTTTTCTGGAAGACATTTGAAATAGAGCATAGGAAGATTAATCCTCCCCAGAGAAGAGAGAGTTCACTGGCTAATTTCTCTTGCATTTAGATGTAATAATTAGGCGTATTGATTCTTCTGCTTTGTTCCTTACCGTTATAATGAAATAATTAAGACAACTTCAAGGAAATATTTGAAAGCTCATTTCACATTGTCTCTTCAAACATGGGCCACCTAACACTTAGGTGCACACTCAAAGGGAAAAGCAAAGGCAGACTCTTGCCTTATTTATCTCCGTAATTCATCAGGCACCAACTTCAGGCAGCAAAATGCTGCCTCAGGCTCCACTCCATTTGCTGCCTATCATGACTATGAGCAGCAACACAAATGAGATCCATCTGGTGTGACCAGGACACACATTGCTCTGCTAAGCTCTCACAGCAGCTTGTTATCAAGGGGGACTGGAGAGAGGCTGAACCCCTCCAAGAGTTATGAAGAAAAAAAAAAGCAACATTTGTAATTCCCCTTGCAGAGCCTCAAGGTAGCATTCTTGCAAAATATTATGCAAATGTTATTTCTAGTTCAAATTTTTAAGTTTAAGATTCTCGGAAGATAATGCTGAAGTGTCTACACTGAAGAGCACTCATGATCTCCATTCTCTCAGACAGCAGCACAACCAGATTTTTCAAATACAAGTATGAAATTATCCACGAAGGGCTCAACCTTTGCACTGCATCCACAGAAGGAAAAGGTACCCCTGAGACAAGTGGTTTTGGGGCTCCCTGATGGTCCACAAGGAGGTACAGCTTGGTTGAATGGATCAGGGCCTAAACTGTATGCAATGTGCACATCTGCATGGATACTCGGGTAGAGCCAAAACTGGAACAATTATTAGAAAGATGAATGAAGATATTAAACATGTAAAAAGTTCTGAGAAAAGCAACTTAAACTGCAAAGGATTTTCTCATGTCTAATTCAACATTACTAATTCAACAGTTGGTAAGAGTTCTCTGATCTCTCCAGCATGTCTCAGATTTAAATAATTTTCAGCAATTTGGTATTAAATAGCCTTTAAAATATTAATCTTGTAAAAACACAGGGAAATGCATATGCATTTTAATACATGCTTGCTTCAAAAATACGACTAAGCCCAGCTGATACAAAATCATAGTCTCCCAGCTGCTAAGGGGCAAACGGGATGACTGAAAAGAAAGAGCTCACCCCCCCAGAAACATGCAGATATGCTGTCCTGGAATATGAGACCAGATGTGTTAGATGTGGATGAGCATTTAGGTCCAAAGTGAGCACCAAACTTTCCAGAAGTGAGGCATTTACTGCAGACTGTGATCACTAGAATATCTTGACCCAAGAAGTGAAGTCGCAGCCTTCTCCACCTTTTCCCTTTGTGCAAAGCTCACTCAGACCCTCATGACTGACGTGGCTCTGGCACAGTATTAGCTATTAACATTTAATAGGCGTCTCCTGTATCTAGTGGTCACTCTGACAGCAGGGGACCGATGTTTATGATTGAACACTTCAAACAGAAATCTTAGATGTGGCTACCTCTCAGGAGGAGGAAACATCTAAAGAATGTGTTTTTCTGATATTTATATTCCCTTAGAACTGGTGTTTTCTGTATGACTCACATCCATGTTTTTCACTTGTGATATTTTTAAACTCCGAGATCCAGCACTGATTGGAGTGCAAAAAGTGTGACTTTTCTCCCGTCCTACCCTGAAGGGCCTTTCAGCCCGCTACAGGTGACAGTAGGAACTGGGAATGGGTCACCTCCAGGTTGACTATGGGGACAGAAAGCCTAAAAGAAATAGCTTTGGGGTTTATGAACGTCAGTCATATGTGAATGCTAAAACCTGGCAGGTTTAATGGAATAGAAGTACATAGACCCATTTCCTATGAGAACATCATCTGTATTTGAAAACAAACAGAAAAACCCACCCAGAATAAGGGTGCCTTTCTCTCCCCTCCACCCAAGAGTATCTTTTCAGTCTAGATCAGAGCTAAATTTAAAAAAATGCAGTTAATGAAATAAACAATTCAAGGAGATATTCTCATGACAAGTGATCCAATGCAGATTGTTTACATGAATTTCCTCCTGCTGCACATCCCTTCTCAAATTCAGCATGCTCATTAGGAGGGCATCATGGAGAAACCCATGCCTGTCATAGCTGTATGGTAGGGGCTGCACCCAGAGTGTCCAGGCCTCAAAAAGCCAAAAGCTGCAGAAAAGAAATACAACAAATAACAATAAAAGAGTTTCAATGCCTTGAAACTGCTCCCTGGAGTCCAGCTTCTCTTTCAGCTTGGACAAAGCTGAAGGGTTCCTTGCTGGAGCAAGCCTCACCATGAAATCTTGTTGGCTGGGCTAAAATGTCTTTAACATCAGGTGAATGTAAATGCTGCCTTTCTTCAAATACAGTTTAGTTCCTTTATAGCATCGTTCAAGAGACATAAATGCCAGCCTCAAGCTCAGACAGACACAACTAGCTGTTCAAAGGAAAATCATGGGCAAGACTTTGCTCTGGGCGGAAGGATTTTGCTAATGGTTTTGCAAAACATTTTTTTTCTGCAGGAGCCAGGAAGAGGAGGAAAGTTGAGGCAGAAGAACCACACAAGCAGTCAGAACAACAATACAACCTGGAAACTTGAGAAAAGGCAAGAGAAGGGTTTCTGCCCAGCCAGGGGGGAAGGAGGCTGCGGACGCAGTGTCCCTCACTGGATGCAGGAGCGAACCAGGCTCCTCCGTACTGCCAGTGCAAATAAACACGAGTGCATCACCAAAACATCTGAAGCAACTTCTTCTTTTAAAAGAAATAACCTGCAAAGGTCTGAAAATTTGGCTAACGATTCAGATCAAAAGGGGTAACATTATCACAGAAATCCATTCAGTCTATACAAAAATTTCTCCATCTCTCCAAGTGACAGGGAATACACTGTTCTCTTTGCAGTAACCCAGAACTGTACAAGATACAGAGTTTAAATACATTTCCATTCAGATAAGTTATCTCTTCCCCTCCCCACCAGCAGCTTTTAAAAGATGCATCTTGAACTTGCAGCACTGGAGGGTTTTTTCTTCTCGGATTTTTAATTCACTGGCATCATAAAGACCTTTAGCGATTTACAGTGTGAAGAGCACTTTCTCTTCGGATTGCCCTGCTTTGAGCCAGTTTGTACATCACGGTTACTTCATTACTTACATTGCATTACACAGGGGCAAACGAAGCAGCCGCGCTCCTCTCTGCGGCAGATGTGCCCCAGGGCCGGCACGAGCCAGATGTTTCCCAGGGCCCCACGGCAGGCGCAGAGGCTGGGCTGCCCGGCTGCTTTACCCCAACTGCCCCTCCGCAGCGGTGAGCCAGACCACACACTTCGTACCCTCACGCTAGCTTGGAAGAGGGGTAAATCAGAGAAATGCTGCAGAGGAGGCAGCCACATCGTCAGGCTACACTAATCAAGGTGCTGCAATTAGCAAAATGAAAAAAAAATAAAACCGAAACAAAACAAAAAAAACTTGTGGGAGACATCCAAATTCTGTTGAACTATGGAAGGAACACCAGAGGGACCAGAATATATTTCTTCCTGCCTCTTGCTGTGATGGTCTTAGCTATTTGTCCTCCTGCAAGTCAGCAGGACACAAGCCAGACTGCTCAAACTCTGAAGCCGTGCTCCCCCCACGTGTGGTTTTGGTGACAGTTTCACGAGGGGTTTAGAGCCACAAATTTCAGGTTTAGCAACCATGACCAACCAACATGCAAAGCTTTCGCCCTGTTACTCAGTCACTGCCTAACAAAATGGCATCTTGGCCAGAAAATCCCATGGGTTTTCCTCACACGTGTTCGAAGCAGAGCACTCCCACAGCTCATTGCCTAATTCCCGACTGCTGCTTCTGCGAGACGTCTCTTTTCCCTGAGCCCTTCCTAACCGTACATGCTACACTTTGGCTTTAAACGTCACAAACACTACAGGTGGTAAAGAACAGAATAGACTCCAGGAAGCTCGTTTTCCTCTCTGAAGGCACCTGCGCTTTCTTGGTAATGTGGTAAGCTGATGAAACGCCAGGAGGCCAGTCTATAGGGAATACATGAGCGCTATACATGGCACATTGAATCCGATTTTGCTGCATACCACCATATGGAAGAGAATCTCAGCGGCATCAAACGTTTACCTAAACTCCATTAATGTCTTCTCCAAGCCAATATTTATAGCATACACACCAGTAGCTGCTGTCAGAGTGTGTATAAATGTTAAACTGAACTGTTAAAGAAACATAATGACAGATGTAGAGATGCTGAAGAGTGCAATCTATTCTAATTTATGATAATTTATTTCCATCATCTGGAGCCCTATTCAGAAGAGAAAGCTGAATGCATCCCAAAGCGCATCACGGGGTGGAGTCTAAAAATCCCCAGAAAAAAAATATCTCTTTTAAACCAAGCAAGAGTACTCTTGTCCTAACACCCAGGACATGCTTAGCAATCTCTCTGTGCAGAAGTAATACGGATGTGGGGTACTCGAGCCCTGCCTCCCAGCAGCCCAGTGACACACAGGTTTTATTGCAAGTTGGGAATAGCTGGGAACTGTTTGTCCCACGAGAGATGTTTGATCATTGCTGAGTCACTACTTTTGGGGGACTAAGCTGAGCAAAAAACATTTATTAGCTCTGTCAGAGCCTCATCCCATGAGAGATGTTTGATCATTGCTGAGTCACTACTTCTGGGGGACTAAGCTGCACAAAAACCATTCATTAGCTCTGTCAGAGCCTCTTCAGCTGCATTAACAACCAATGCTGCACCCATGGGTGGCCAGTGCTAATGAGCACATAAATAAAAAGATGGAAAACTATTTTTAAAAGCTATGCCACGGTGAGCTATATGGCAGAAAGAGCTTTTCTATTTAATTCCTCAGCAAGGCAAGCTGTGCTGGATCGGTTCTGCCATGAGACCTGAGCCCCGTCTCAGTCTCCTGTTGCTGTCATTCTGCTGCAAAACCATGATGAAGGGGATGAAAAAAAGGGGAAAAAAAAAAAAAAAAAAAAGGCAGTGACAGCACTTGGTCCTCGCAGTGGGGAGTGCTGCCAGGCCGTGGAAGACCGCAGGGAAGGAGCTCACTTTCACGGCATCGTCCCTCCCCGGGAAGCACCGTAACGGGGGCTTTCTGCCGCATGGCACACCCAGCGTCCCCCGCATATGTCGGCCCGCCGCGAAGCCAGCTCCTGCTGCCTGCCAGGGCCTCGCAATCTGGACAGGCACAGATTTTGTGCTGGAACGGGCGCCCTCTCCGCAGAGCCGCCTGCCACGAGCGACAGGCTGCAACGGCAGCAGCGGGAGCGCGCACAGCCCACGGAGCCAACGCAGCAAAACAAGGAGGCTTATGATTCTCTCCTAAGTGGACCGTGCTGCCTCTGTGCAGCTCTGAAAAACTCCACGTTTGACCGAAAAAAGGGCTAGGCACACAATACAAGCAGAGACTACAACACCAACACGCACGCACTGTCTTAAAAGTCAGATGAAAATCTTCCACCAACACCATTTTCTGCATTTTGGACTCGCTCATCTTTTTCCAAAAACGCTGTCGTCTCCCAAAAGATGTTGGCTCTTCTTTGCAAGTCCCAGTGCTAAGGGCTTGCAGTATCTCCCCCGGGACCACTACTGCTGTGCCTCCAAGGAGTTTGGGTTGGCCCCTGGTGCTGCCCCTGCTCTGTAAATCAGGCTCCACAGCCGGACCGCACCGCCCCGACGCGCAGGAGGGTCACGCTCGGCACGATCCATCACCGACTCCTCCGGGAGGAGCGAGCCTGGGGCATCGCAGCAGGGTGCAGAGAGGAGAAGGAGAATACAACCCGATCACTGTTTCTTTACAGAAATATTTTGTGCTGAAATATTGTAGTTTCTGGCACAAATATTTCTTCATTCATGATCTCACCAGAATTCCAGTTGCCAGTGCACACTTAGATTAAAAATTATTTTTCCCCCAAGGAAATGAAATTCCTGTTCCCAAATCAGTTCTACCAATGACTCTTTTTGATGCAGCAATGACAGATGCTTCCCTGACATCTAGGTACAGCCCAAACCACAAAGGACAAATACTCCAGAGGCTCCTCAGTCACCTGCCGCAGGCTGTAACACTTGAGGAAACTCACTCTAATACCTTTTCTTGCCAGCAAAATACCACACGCTCCCAGCTCGCTTCCTTCCTCCCATCACCATCGAAGCCCAGCCACCAACAGCGCAGGGGAAATGACGTGTAACCACATCTTTATTTGAAGACTTTTCCACACGTTTAGAAATTGGCGGCGGTGGGGCTGCTTGGCTATGTGCCGCTCGGTACCCACGTCTTACATGGCTGCGTAGAAAGCCAGCAGCCTGCCAAATGCTCTCAAACTGGGCACTTGACTGGGACTAATCAAGAGATGTGCCCAGCCAATGCCATACAGTGTTGCTTCTGCTCTCTGACTGAGGGATCAAACTTTATTAATTATCCCACTTGAAACTGATTCTGTTCTGCAATAAAATCTCAGCTCCTGGCCTCAACCCTCTCCATGACTAATTCCATCAAGGAAACTCTTCTTGCAGCACCATTCACAGAAGTAGATTAAAAACGGGGACAGAATATGTTCAGAAAGAAGCTCTATTGAGCCATACTCCCGAATAATCTCCCTGTCCGCATGCCTTTGGCCACCAGTTGGAAAAGTCCGTTTGCGATGCACTCGGTACTTGGCAGCATGCAGCTTTTGCACTTTTATCCGTACTCAAATGCATCTGCGTGCAAGATTAGAACAAAACGCTGCTATGACACAACGGCAGGCACCATGTGCATCAGCTCACTGAGATCAAAGGCACACAGCAGCAGAGAATTTAATTAAAATGTTAAAATTAAACAGGAAGGCATCCATTGTTTAATTTTTTGGCAGGCGTGTTCTTTCAAACCAGGACCTAATTCCACTTCAGCACGCTGACTGCCCTTGGAGATGGCAATCAGGAGAGCTCTGCCGGATTTATCAGCTGCTGGATTTGGCGGTAGGGGAATCCCACACTTGCTTTGGTTTTCAAGCACGGTCTCTAAAAAAGCACTTGGAGAAACTGCTCAACTCCAAAGGATAATTATTGCAATATACGTATTCTGCAGCACTAAGCCAATTTCCAGTATCAAACCTAATCCCATTGGGCTGAGCACGACATACACCCACGGGCACCATTCCCTCTTACAGTCCCAACAGGGAGCTGTGACCTTGCCACGTTCAACTGCTCCCAGCCACCACTCTCTCCATAGGAAGGTTTTTTTTAAATAGGGTAAAAAACTGATGCAGAGCAGTTGGTTTTTTGTGTGCAACACAGCCTTTGTGTGAGGAGTAGCAGGGGTAAGCAACTATGCGGTTTTAAACTGACACACAGATGGGGGACGTGTCTTGTTTTGTTTTGCTTCGAGCATACCTCCAGCACACAGCCAGGGAGAAGATTATTCTGAAAACAGTTCAAGCAAGGCTCCAGTTTGCTTGTTAAATAACTGTAAGATATTTCCTGGCATCCTGGGGCATTTTGACGTGGATGCTGAAAGCAGCCATAGGCCATAATATGGCCCACATCAAGGAGGCTGAACCAAGAAGCCAGTTGTCTTCTTGGTTTTTGGGAACCCGGCAAGGAAGTTCTTGCTACTTCTGTAGTATTATTTGGTGTGCCACAGAGGCTTTTCACATAATATTAGGAAGATCAGCAAGTGCAGTGTCAAACACCGGGCCCCAATACAAGCACCTGACATGCAAGTGCCAAAGGATACGAGCTGAGGCTTATCACTTCAAGCCAAAGATACCTTGGATTTGCATCACCTGAGAAACAACACAGGCGGGCAGAGCGTTAACATCAGGAAAAGTGAAGATTGACGACAGGCACAATAAACTTCTTTTTGAAATTGCAAGAGCTACTGAAGAGCTGTTACTATAAATTATTTCCTGATGTATCAATGATCTTGCTGATGTTAGGCAGCATTTCTTTCCGAGATCTTCTGGGCAGAATTTCACCCTCAATACTTCAGGTTCCTGAGCACTTCTAGTGAATATTCAGTCAGGCTGTTTGCAGCAGGCTCTGATATTTCTCATGGAATGAAGATCAGGTTGACAGGTCGGGAGTTTTGCAAGACAGTCAAATCAGATTTATTTCTGACAGTGGGTCTGGGACAGTACACCTCTCATCTGAAAATGTGTAACACTTTATTGAAATCTTCCTGCTCCATAGTTTTTCTCCTGCTTCCTTAACACAGAGAAACAGGGAACTACCTCCCCGCTGCACATCTCAGTGCCGAGGATGCTTTTGGGGGACTTCTTAGCAAAGAGACATCCCCGATCCCCCAACAAAAGCCCCGTGTAGGGTGTCATGATCTCTGACCACTCTGAAAATGCCCTCGCTAACTTCTGCCTTGCGATGGCACCGCCAAACTGGGGCCAGGACATCTGCACCAGCACGTATCTGGGAACGGGAGCCCTCAGAGCTCCCCCCAAATTTTATCCCAAGCCCCAGGCTGCAGCACTTTCTGCTCACCACAGCATCAGCTCAGCAGCTCCCGCAGGCTCTGCCTCTAACACAGCCTTCTCCCCAGATGCTAAGGCATTTTGGAAAAGGCACAGACAGAACAGCTTGTTCAGAGAAACACATTTATCTATCCATTAGAACATCTCAAAGAAAGGAAAGGTAAGACAATAAAGGGCAATGAGGCACATTACTTCAGCCTTTCCTGGCCGTTTTTCCTGGATCATGCACGTACCCCACTGCTTTAAGGGCCAAAGTTGGCATTAAGCTTGTGAGACCTTTCTGCTTTCCTCTCCATGCCGAGGATCATAACATTGCTTCATGCCACAGATGGCTGCTCATCTGGAAACCCCCTCTCTTGAGGGGCCGTGTCAGTCTAATCCTCTGCTGATCTTTCTCCCCTAGCAGCATTAGGAAAATACTCAACCACAGCAGTAACCGAGCTGTCCGATGCCTGGGACGTGCCAAGTCCGATGCCAAGAGTCTCTGCCTCGACTTCGTTCCCTCTCACTCTAACCGATCTCTGAGCCTGACCGACAGGAGTTCTCACCTCACCATGCATTTCAGCTTAGGTTTGAGCAGTTTGCAAATGCATGCAAATACTATGTGCAAAAATCTTCTGGACTGTCCGCTCAGGGATGTACCTGCATCCGTAGGCTGCTAATGAGGCAACACCTAGTATTCTTTGTTTGTATAAAAGGTTCTTAGAGAATACTTCCTTACTTGACTGAATGCCATTACCAAACCCTTTCAATGCCATAATCTGTATCTACCATTATAACCACTGAAACCCCCATCGGTTTATGTGATTTAAGCATTTCCTCAAGAATGGGGAGCAATATTAGCTTTTCTAACCTAGTGAAGTATTTCGAGTGGGAAAACACTGCTTCCAAAGACAAACCCAGGAAGTCTCTACAATGGCCAGAAAATAAAACTGTGCAAATTAAACAAAGCAAAAAGCTCATCATTTGTCTATATTCAGTATTCTTTTGCTTTTGCCAAAAAGCAAGCAAGCTGTCACCTTAGCAACTATGTCACACTTTGCAGTACATACACCACTGTGAACAAACACCTTAAAAGCAGCACCTCCACACTATGTTCCTTTCCATAATGTTTTTTACGGCACTCTGCAGATCCCCCCTGAGCGTAACAGCCATTAAGACCCTTTGGCCAGTTGCTGGGCTGGAGAGCCAGCCAGACGGCCAAGTGCTGTTTTCCACACTGCACCCCAGGACCATAATACTACTTAACCATTTTTATTCGGTGCCAAAGGAGAAAGCGTGGTGTGAGCACTTTGCCTTCCACCACCAGCCCTGTGCAGAGCCCAGCGTTACCTGCTTTCTGCCTCTCCCCTCCTCCTGCGTCAGGAGGAGGTCCGCTCTCCCGGAGAAAAGGGGAGACTTCAGCCAGCGACCAGGAGGTCTCCTGCTCCTTGGGATCACATCTGGTGCCATGAATCCAGGTTAACTCAGGGACCACAGGATCCGAATGATGAAAGGGTTTTATCACAAGCACCTCCAAGCCTCTCCTCCCCTGACCATGACATTTGAATCCAGAGATGTCAACATGCAGGGCTTTTACCCAGAGCTCCAATTATGCTGATGCTGATTTACAGGAGTGACGGCTGAAACATCTCCCTCAAAAATTGGCAAGGAGACTCTAACCGTGTATGTCTAATGGCAGAAGCCTCTATCTCCATGCATCTTCTTGCTAGTTTGAAAGTCAGATCATTTTTGTTCTTCATTTCATAGAAACCTGGTTTGCATATATAATCAAATTTAGCATTAATGAGTCTCTCCTCATCTTCTATTCCTAATGCTTCCAACAGCCACATTTGGATAACGCCAGCAGATTCTGCCATCAAGAAGGTGGCTTGCCATGAGGAAATTTTACCAGTTTCACCCAGGGACTGCCCATGGAAGCAGTACATAACTCCAAAAATTCCCGCCTCTTGGAGCATTGTATCTCAACTATATTTGCTAATCCTACATAACTCATTTATACCAGATCCCACTCTGGACTGCTTGAGAATCATCAGGATTTAAATGAATTGTTAGGTGACCTTTTAAAATCAACTCTTCCATGATCACAATGTGAGCCTAAGTAGAAAACGGTAGTCACTTTTCAGATGAAAGATATAATTTATTTGCAATGAGGTCAGGCATTGCTGACCTTTCCTCCTTCCCTCCTTGCCTGTAAGAGCATTTGTACCATTTTAACAGCAACTTTTCGATGGGAGAAGATTAGCACGGTTCTCAGTTTCCAACAAGATACGCACACAGATAAACACGCACATGAACAGCATGCAGAACAGGCAGCTCTCTGCAGTCTGCGTAAAACCATGGGATCACAAGACAGATTTTCTGCCCTTTCACTTGTGTTCTGGGTTTTTAGTCTTTAGGGCTTCCATCCTTCTTCTGTTGCCCTGTCCTAAAAGCATATGGTTCATCAAAGCCAAAGGTTTCAGAATCACAAGACTCCCAGAAGTTGAGACTTCAAGACCACAAGGTAAAATACCATGTAGGCACTGTTATTGCTTCTGCTGCCTTTATCCCAGTCCCACTGACAGAGTAACATATGGCTTTCACATCTGTCTTCAGTGCGACTACAAAAACTTTTCAGATCTTTCCTGTCGCTCACAACAGACCCTGGTGTCTAATGGCAAAATCCACCTCCCAGTTCTTCCTAGTAAAATAATTTGTTCAACAGAGTTCCCTGCCTGCAGATTACTGATACCCTGGTATGTGTCCAGAAGCTGTAGGTCCAATGACAAAGACCGATAAAGCCTGTTTGCAGGGCTCAGGTCTCTTGGATGCTCACATCCCGCTGTTTGACTGGCAATTTTTGTCTGTACAGAGCTGCAGTGTATTTTGCATGCATTATGCTAAGCTGCCTATAAGAAATCATCCAATTAATGACAGCTTACAGAGAAGCGTTAGTTACATGGTAATTACCTTTCTAATATTAAAATACCATAGAAATGGATTTACATTTTTTGATTAAGTGGCACATGTTTTATTGGCCTGACGCTACACATACAAGACCTTTGAGGCAGTAACTGGGACCAGGTTTTCAAGAACAGCTAGGCACCTCCATCCCGAGGGAGACATAAAAAAAATTGACAATACATTTTTCACATGTGTTTGTGTATCTTACACATCAAGATGGATGGACCCAGCACTAAATGCAGCATCTGATCCTGGCATTGCATAAGCAACATCAGCAGGCAGAAAGAAATACTCTTTTTATTAAGGCTTTTATTTCAATATGAGGGCAGAGGACATCAACTTCTCAACTCTTCCAGCCCTGCATCCAAGAGGAGCACTAAGCTTCACCAAGGTTACCCTGCTCCATCACCCAAAGTCTCTGCCCACGCCAGAGTAGACAGCAGCCTTCTGGTTAAGCAAAAACCAAACACACACAAGCAAGCATGACAAAGAGTCTCAAGCAACTATAAAATATCTGAGGCCCATAATACACTATACAGAGCAAACCACTAATCACCCATGCCTCGTGCAAGCATTATCATCTTAATTTTTTTTTCATTTATTTTCAGTATCTCAAGATATCTAGGCTTTTCTAGGACATACTTGAAAGCATGCATCTACTTATGTCCATTCATATGCATGCAAATATAATCCAACAAAAGCGCTCCATGGCCAGATGAGCAATCAGCATTAGGACAAAAGATGAGACTTATTATCAGTCTTTCAAGATTCAGATTCCTTTTGCCTTCCAAATACACATCTGTTTGCAAGGCAAGGGGTGCTAACCCTTTCAGAATCCATACAATCAAAGCAAGCTTGACTCTTGCCAGGCTGGCAACAGCCTGGCCTTTTTCCTGGCCCACCAGTCAAAGGATCACACCGAGAAGGCAAGGAAGCAAAGCAAGGTTAGCTTGGTCCATGTACACACAGATTTTTCAAACCGCCTTGCAATTCTGCCTTGTCCAGTTTCCACCAGAGATGAATGGGGATTTGTCATCCAAATGCCCTGCACTGCTTTGGAAATATTTGGCACATCTCATGAAGATGCTCATGAGCAGTGATGATCTGCAGTCGTGCAAGGCCTGGGAATGTATTTTTTCAGCACAAAGGCAAGAATTAAAACAACTCCTCAGACACACGTGGGTTCATTGAACATCCGAACATCCGCTGCCAAGTTGTCCTATCAAGAAAAGCCCCAGTGTCCACAAGATTTGTCCTGCACCATCTGCCCTGATACAAGCAGCACTGGCTTAGACAGAGCTACTCGCACGGTCTTTGTGCCCAAAATACCCCCTCTGCTGTGCCCATATCGGCTTAGGCAGGGCTGCAAGCTGGCCGAGCAGGGAGCTTGTTGCACGGTATTTTACAACAACAACCTGCAGGTTAGCAGCCAGGCAATCACAGCACCTCCCAACCTGCAAAACAGTGGAGTTTCTGCATCTCTGCTATTTATCAAGGATTACAGGGAAAGGGGTTACGGACAGCACTGCAGCTCCTGTTATTTTACACGGAAACCAGGTAAGTGTCAGGTTGCTTTGGGTCTGCAGGAGGAAAGTTGTTTGTGACAAATCACAGCGAAGAAGCAGCAGAAGTTAATTAAAAACCTCAGCCTAGTGATACAAAGTTTCCATTTTTACAAAAATATTTTTGCAGGTAGCCACCTGCATGAGGTTGTTCATATCCCCATCACACTGCCATGTGCGGAGCCCCCTTTTCACTTCATTTGCTTCTGTAGGGCTCCAGAGAGGCAACGACTGCAAAACAGATAGACCCCAGCTGACAAACTTGCTTGTCTTGCTCACTTTTTGCGGACCCCATTAAAAGCAGTCTAAACATATCCAGAGATTCACAGGACTGAAATTAATCCAGGGAGATGAATGAACATATTTCTTCTCTTTCATCTTTCCTTATTCATTATTGTCAGGTGCGCGCATAGGAGAGTCATTTTTCAAGTGAAGCTGTAAAAGCGTTTGTGACATTGCAACTGGTTGTAGTGCCACAGTAGATTATCATGAGAAATAAGCTTCAGAAAGACACCCTCTTCTCATACAAAGATCTGTGGAGTAACAGCCAGGGGAATAAAGAGGAGCAAGAACAAACAAGGCTTTTAAACAGCTTTTCCCTGCCCCCAGCACATGCTGTGAAGCAAGAGTTGACTCAAAGCTGCAAACGTCCAGGGCCTATCTTGTATAGCTGTGTGCGGTTTTTCCAAGCCCGGATTTGTGACCCACATACTCCAAGTACACAATCTATTACCAAGGTAGAGTTAAAAAAATGCAACTCTTGCTTAATTGCTACAAGTTACTTTTTTTTTTTTTTCCTTCTTTTTCTTAACCTTTCCTGGGCCTGAGCCAACGTTGTCTCTTAAGGGCTTCTGAATGCAGTTTCTTGGCTGAAAATAAAATTACAAAGTACACGGGAAATACAAATGAAAACATGTTACAGTGCTGTGAATATTCAGAAGAATCAGTCTTATCTCAGCATCTTCTCTCTGGGTGTTAGGTGACAGTGAAAGTAGAAGATCGAAGGTCAGATAAAGTCCCTGCTCCTTGAGACATAGGTCCACGTCTGAGCCAGACTACAGGTAAGCTGGAATTTGCACACCTATAGATTGCTTCTGCAACAGTTAGTTTCACACCCAGGAAACCTACAGCCACCTCAGTTCTCTCCAGACTTGCAAATGTTTCCGCTTGTTAATACACAAATTTCAGCAGCACTGTCGTACAAGAGGTTTATTAATAAAGACGTGCTGACCCCCGAGCCACCGTGGGCCTACCCAAATTCCCCAGAAGATGAGAGTGCCAACTCAAGGCTGGACTGCCTGGACCAGCTGAGGACATTTTCGGTCTACACCATCTCCACCCTACCAGCCTTTCGGAGGAACCCCCGTACCTCTGCCATCTGTGCTGCAACACCACAAAGCCTCCCCCCGAGCACGAGAGCCACCCAACGCCCAGAATCGCTGCGTCACCAGCTGGGCTATGAACTTTATTTCTTTGCAGATGCAATCTAGGACTCCAGTGGGAGGTGTTAAGAGGTGCCATGAGTAGCATATCGGCTACAGTACAGAAACAACGGGGCAGAAATGCCAGTTCTCCCCTCCTTAGACTGCAGAAAGGGCTTTCCCCACCTCTGTGTCCTACCTGCTTGCTTTTCACACTAGAAAGCCAAAACTTGGCTTTCTGGGAAATATGCATTAAAAAAAGTGTAAGTTTTCTAAAAGCAGAAGTTAACACCTCCCTTTTAGATGACAAATAACCCAACAGAAGACAACATTAAAATTACTTGCACTTGCTTTCCCAAATCCTGAAACTCTGTAAAACTGGGTGTTATGATTCAGCTGCCACATCACTCACATGACACCGGTCACACCCTCTGACAGGTGATTACTCTAAAGCTCCCAAAAACTCATCAGCATTAACAAGAGCAGGTTTAATAAATTCCACTGTCACCAGCACTTTTTGCATAAAAAAACCTCCACTCGCACATCATTTAACACCTGAAATGAAACAGCTGTAAATCCAGCAATTAGCGGTATAATTTGACTGTTCTGATCAAGCATACTGAGGGCTGCGAGGCTGCCGGGGAATGTGGAAGCGGCTGCAGAATCAACTGGAGCATTTGGTCATTTTTTTGAAGTTTAAAATGATAATTAGGCTGATGAAAAGAATCTGAGGGAGACGGACACTTACTTGAGACTGGAGATGGCAGAGCGAGGTGGATAGCAGTTGGTAGGCATAGTGAGAGGATAAGGAAGATGGGAACAACAAGAGGAAGTGAATAGAGCTGGAATTCAGGTAATCCAAAAAGCCTTTCAAGTATATTAAAAAAAAAAAAAAAAAGTCTTCCACACTCTGAGGTATCACACACTAAAATGTGCTTAATTCTACTTACACATACATGTCAAAAGGGGAAAAAGTAATTTCTCAGACCATCTTAAATGTTAACACACTCTGCACCCTTCTGCCACATTCCCTTATCACCAAGGACTGATACACCTCAGCCACGTCAGAAGAGCTCTGTTTACATACAGCCGCATGTGCATTTATATATATACACCCAGGCAACGTGCAGATAGAGCGGCCAGAAGAGTTCTACATGTGGCTTTCAACCATGACAAAGGCAGCTTTTATATTCGGCTGTTGGAAGAAGTTACAGACCGAGGAAACTGCCAAGAGAAAAGAGTTCCCACTTGTTGTCCCGAGGACGCCAACGCACCGAGGGGAGAACAGCCCGTGCCCCCCCAGCCCGGAGCCCTTCCCGGAGGAGCTCGCTTCCCAACCACCACCACCACCAGACACAACTACACTGGGCAGATAGTCAAAAGACCACGCTCCCAGCAGTGATTTGCCATAGAAATAGCTTTCCTCCCCATTCTTCTGCTCCGCACCGAGCGCCGCAGAGGGGTTGAAGCACCCCCGGACCGGTGTCTGGGGTTCAACCCCTGAACATCCCAATTTCTCCTCGAGGTGGGAGCAGCAGCGCCGGGTGGGTTTGCAGAAGCTCTGGGCAAGGAACACGAGGGACTTTGGCCATTCTCAACGCGCGGGTCACCCTGCCGCGGGGCCACCTCGTCCCAAGCCCATGGCACCGCCACATCCCCATCACCCAGCTCTGCAAGACCTGATGTTTTGAGGTTCCCAGTGGAGAAAAGCTGCTGACCACGGGCAGGGACGGGGTCCGGGGCGAGCAGCTGCCCCCAGCACGCCAAAACAGCCCCTCGCCAACACCCCGCGGCCGGGCTGCGCGCGGCGGGTGCGAACATGTGGCTAAACGCACCCGCACGGGGACGTGCCCCCCAAAATACGTGGCTTACATAATTCCCCAGCCAGTCGGCGTTAGGGGAATGTGATTAATCCTCCATGACATGTTCTGAACTTTCCGTTCAGAGAGGCTCTCTCCTCCCGCAGACCTACTGGCGATGAATGTCATTTGACCTGCAGACTTCACTACGAATGAGCATCAGAGCAACAAACAGTGACATTGCTCTGCAAACCAATTATCTGCCTCCTTCCCCGCTCGGCCCAGAGACAAGTTTGCTAAATGCATAATGAGGATTTTTCGGGTTTTTTTCTTTTTTAAAAAAAAAAAAAAAAATCGTTTACATCCAACACGGGGGGAGGCACCCACAAACCCAGCCCCCAGCCCCCCCCGCCGGCCACATCGCTGTAGGATGAGAGTCCCCAGCCCCTGTGCGTCCCCCCCCACCCGCGTCCCCCGTCCCAGCTCCGGCTCCGGCTCCCACCTGTTCCGCGGGGCGCAGCGCCGTGCGCGCCCTTTAGGGACACCCCAACCCTCCCATCCCCGCGGCCCAAACCTCTACCCGACCCCCCCCCCCCGGGGGGGACTCCCCCACTCGAGCCCCCTGAGGAAGGCCAGCGGCTCCTTCACCACGCGGAAAGTGCCCGCGGAGGCGAGCTGCGGGCAGAGAAGAAGGAGTCAGACCCCCCCGCTCCTGCTCCGCGCTTTCTCCCAACCCGCCTCGCCCGGGTTCCCCCGTACCTGGTCCACCGCCTCCATGTCGCCGCAGCCCCGCGGAGCCGAGCGGTGCGGAGCGGAGCGGTGCGGAG